>NW_017729015.1:7786410-7792803 GCF_001723915.1 Gavialis gangeticus | reverse complement strand
ACTAACTTCTTAACTACAGGCACCCTCAGGCTTTGGTGGGTGGAGGGGCATATTTGAGAAGCTAAATGGAGAGTTGAATTTCATGGCTAGCCACTGTCTCCCGAGTCGGCTGAAGCAAATGCTTTGCAGTTGATTTCCCCTGAATGTTGAGGGATTTGAAATTTGGACCTGAGTTTTGTGGCTTAGGCCTATCTCAGAACTAACACAACAGAAGTCCTCACTCAGCTAACCAGATTATCAGCATATTCACAGACCTGCAGTGACTTAGAGACACACAGCTGCCTCTTGACTATCTGGAAAATCCTGATGAAAAGAAAGCTAAGACACAGATCCTTTAATATAAATACATAGGCCCCCTAACATGCAAACTAGTGGGGAATTTCCAGCAATTTAGCGAGAAAGGACCGAGAAGGCGGTTGCAGCCCTCAGTTCTGATTCCACCCAGCAGAGGGCAGAGATGTACAGATGCCAGGCAGCTTCTTACAGTGTAACTGGGCACGTCTACATGAGATGCTTAACTGCACAATAGTGTAGTTTACTGTGCAGTAAGCACACATGTCTACTTGTGCACTAAAAACCTCTAATCACGAGTAAATTAGATAGCTGCAAATGCAGCTATCTAATTTACTCGTGATTCATTACTGTGTAGTAATGCATGTGTAGACACAACCCAGGAGCAAATTTGTTCCCAGGTCTCTGGGCTGAGAGCCTCTCCTGCTTCAGGCTGGGACTGCCCTGTAAAAGCCTGCAGCATTTTGAGCCCTGGGGCACACCAGCAGGCAGCCTGAGGATACTCCAGGCCCCTGTATCTCCCTGGCCAGGCTGCAGGCCAGCTTCCCCAGCCTGTCTGCACCCTGGCGCCACTGCCTGATACCGCAGTACCTGCCAGGCTCATGCTGTCCAGGCCTGCAGACTGCTCCAGGCTGCTTCAGGGTGCTGCAGGCTCCGGCCAGCCCCCAGATCCAGCTGCAGGCAGCTTCCAGCTGCTGGAACCAGCTCCACCTGCCTGCAGCCCACCCTGAGCCTGCAGGTGTTGCTGGGCATTGCCTCTGCCACATGGCTGGCAGTCCCATGCTGGGCCCCTGCCCTGGGCATCATCACAGGTGTGCTAGACAATGTGCTGGCACTAGTCCTGGCTGGCCCAGTGGGCCCAAAGGTAGTGGAGCTGGAGGCCTAGGAGGGCAATGGCGGCCCCAGCATTGACATTCTGGAGCCCATTGTTGGTGTCCCTGCTGGGGTCCAGCCAGGTGGATGGGGTCAACGTGGCAGGTGCATGGCAGTGTGCATTGACCTGGTAGGTGGTCACTGCATGTGGGGGAGCCGGGAGGGGAGAGACAGCCATGGGACAGGTGGTGGTTGGTGTGGTGAGCCAGCAGAAGCCCAGGGCGCTGATCATCGCTGCCAGGAGCACCATAGTGCAGGGAGGCAGAGGTGGCAAGGAGAGCACTGCCATGTGCTGTCCCTGTGCTAGACATGCTGCGTGTATAGATGTGCACACTGAAATCCTGCTGTCAGGAGCTAGAAGATATAGCATTGGTATGTTCTGTAGTAGCACGGGGAAATGCATATAGGGAACTACTGAATGCAACATGCAGCCCTTCTAGCTCCTGAGAAGTCCCCTGCTATTTCAACAGGCAATCAATGCATTGTTTCATCCTAGTGCCTTAGCATCACTATAAATCTTCCTAATCTCACTGTCTGGACGTGAGTGCATGGCAGGAGGGCTGGTGACTGACCAGAAGACCAATTAACTAGACTTTCATTTGCTGATCATTTATCTGATTCCTATGGTTTTTGGCAAGACTTCTTTAATTAACAAAAGATGTCTTCTTGTCCACGGGTCATTGACTGGTTTCCTAGTGATCTCAGGTGATGTTCCCATTTTTCAGTGACCTTCATGCAAGAGAGAAGTCTTCTTGGTTTTCCTTGATTTTAATGATGGGCCTGATTCTCCCTTGCTTTGGACCTTGTTCACTGGTTTATTCCTGCGCAGTGTGAATGTCAGTACTGCAGGTCTAATTCTCCTTTCACACTGATGTAAATCAGGGGTAACAGTACTGATCTACGTGGGGTTACAAAGGTGTAATAAGCAGCTTAAGAGAGAGGACAGCCGAACACTGTGGTGCTGATAGTGCAGCGATTCAAAGAGCTGAATACCAGGGTGCCCTGCAGGACAGGAGAGAAAGGTGCCATTTGCATGGGTTTGTGTGTGTCCCAGGCATGGGCTGGAAGTCAGGTGTCCTGGGAGAAATGTGAGGTCCTTAGATGGAGTAAGAGTGTGTACTTCAAGTCATGATTGCAGCGTCACTGAGTGTCCTGTGTCTGGGGAATTTTGTGGGATTGACTAGAGGTCTTATGGTGTATGTGGACCACCCCCTACCTAACAAGATCACCCCCTGGGTGAAACTCCATTTGTCAGAAAAAGAGGGTTAAGGCAAATATATGCAGATGAGCAAGACTAATGAGGGCAGTGCAGAGGAGGTCAGAGCATCTTGTACCACACAGCGCATACTGTCACACTCCACAGCCACCTCTGTCTCGGCTCGAGCAAGTAAACAAATTCAGCTCTGCTTGTTATCCAAATGAGTGCAAGAACACATGGGGGGCAGGCTGGGGAAATGAACTGGCTGTGAGAAGGAGCCACGAAAGGATTAATGCACTGGCAACAAGCTCCAGCTCCATCTCCAGTAGGGAAAGCTCCCTGTGTATGTGCTTGTGTAGGTCTGTGCACAGGGATCTTTCCTTTGAAGCACTGAACTCCAAGAGGAGGATTGGATTCTGCCATGCAGATCTGCTTAGGCAGAAATAAGAATCCACAGGGCTGTGTGACGATGAAACATTGACGTCTAAAGCAAGGCAGGGCACTCTAGAGAGAGAAAGGATGGATCGGGCGTAGGGCACTGACTGGATGTCAAGTCACACCTCCACCACAGACTCCTTGTGTGACCTTGGTCAAGGCAATCAGCCATTCTCAGCCTCTGTTTCCCATTTATCAAATGGAGGTAATGGCACTTCCTTGCTTTGCAGGAGTGTGGGGAAGTGCTCAGATGGTAGGGCTGAGAGGCCTTACAAGAACCTAGATGGATAGGGATAAATTGAGACTCAGATCTTTAAAGGATAAATACATGGATATTGCAAGCGGCTCAGATATTATGTTAATAGGAGGCACATAACTACTTCACACAAATGAAAAAAGAGCACAGAAGTCAGCATTAAAGTCTCTTTCCTGCTCTGATTCAGTTTTTTGTGGGTTATTTTCAACCCCCCCCCCCTTATTTTCCTTGTCTTTTCTCTCTTCCTCCCTCCCTTTTCATCTTTCCTTTCTTTGTCTTTTTCTTTTTATATCATATTAATGATGACAATGATTACTATGGTGCTTATAGACCAATCAAGATTGGGACTGTGTGTAAGACACCATACAAAAATACACTAGAAAATAGTTCTGGCCTAAAAGAGCTTCTGGTCTGGAGAGTGGGCGAAGGGATACAGCCTACAAGTAGACTGAATAAGGTGGTGGTAGCCAGTGTGTCAAGTTAATTCTGCAGTTATGGGTTGGGTTTAATTGGAAGGGAATCTGATAAATGCAGAGTTTCAGAAGTGAAATTGTTTGGATGTTGTTGGCAGGTAGGAAACAAAAAAAAAATGTTGGTTTTGATCTGTGCCGGGAAACCAAATTTTTCTAGCAAATGAGTTTCTCATGAGCAGGAAACTCTATGTTTTGACTAGTTTTAGATGCCTGGGTGTTGTAGAATGAGCAGCACTTTGTTCTGGTCTCTGGGCTGGGGCGCTGTTTGGGACATGGCATGGGAAGGGGGTGCTGCGGTGGGAGGGCAGGAAGACAGAAACGAAATGGTGGTGGTCTGTTGTCATTGGGCTTAGGGGCAGAAGCAAATTGTCAAGGTGTGCAATAAGACGGATTCTGAGCCTGTTGCCTCTAGGTCCATGCTGTCCAGGCCTGCAAGGCCAGGCTGCTCTAGGGTGCTGTAGGCTCCACCCAGCCCTGCCAGCCCCCAGACCCAGCTGCAGGCAGCTTTCAGTTGCTGGGCTCAGCTCCACCTGCCTGCAGCCCACCCCCAGCAGCTTGCCCTGAGCCTACAGGTGTTGCTGGGCATTGCCTCTGCCACACGGCTGCCAGTCCCATGCTGGACCCCTGCGCTGGGCACTGGACAGGTTTGGAAAAAACAACATATTTTATGCTGTTATACTGGCTACCAGGGTGGATCTAGGATTTGGCAAAGGTGGAGCAGGAGCAGCCACTCCCATTGCAGGGGTGGCTACACTCCCACTCCCAGCCCTCTCCCCCACCCCAGCTTGGATATACCCCATTGTGGAAGCCTCTCCCCTCAGGCTGCTACTGCTTTCCTCACTGTCCCAGGGGCATGGGAGCTTTAAAGCCCCTCCTGCCCACCCCACCTGGGGTATATATGGGCTGGGAACAGTCAGAGCTGCAGTAGTGAGATGGGTGGGGGGCTGGGCTCCCCCACCCTGCCTGCTTTCCTGGGGAGCAGGCCTGGGAAAGGGTAACCTCCCGCTCATCCCCTCTCCTGCTTTCACCATTCCCAGCTGAGCCCACCCCGGGAGCCGCTTTGAAGCATTATCCCTCCCTGGACCAGAGGAGCAGCAGGCAGAGATGGAGGGGAAGGGTAGAGAAGAGTATGTGCCTGAGCACGAAGGGGAAGGAGAGGAAATCTTATGTGCTTTGGAGACTTTAAGAAAGGCTCCAGCGGTTCCTGAGTTGGATCCAATCTGAAAGGGGTGGGGGGTGCAGCCGTGCCACTGCACCCTGTCTAGATCGGCCCCTGGGAGCTATGTATAAGCAAAAGTAAATAGTAAAAGCCAAAGGCTGCTGAGTCATGTGCTCTGAGGGGCTGATGGCAGGCTGGGCATGCACAGGACTTGCAGCCTGACTGAATAGAGGGTTGGAAGGTTAGGATTCCCAGTCCACGTCTGGGTGTTTTTGGTTTTCCATCTCCTCCTCAGTGCCTTGTACTGAAGAGATCTTTACTTCCAGTGATCTTTGCATCTTCAGAGTCATTGCTGGTCCCCAAATCACCTACATTCCCTACATCTCTGGTGTCTTCCATAAACACAGGACGAGATGCGGGCAGCCCATGGTAATATCTGGTCCAGTTTATTACTCAGTATATTGACAAGTGACCCAAAAACTTCTGGGTCCAGTTTTAGCTCCTTGTTTTCTCAGAAGCTGCTCTTGTATCCTTGGTTTTCTTCTGGTTTGGTATGATGTCCCAATTCATGACTCTGGTTGGCCATTCTGTTAGCAACGGCCCCCAAAATATCTATGTTACAACATCTTGTTCTCTGGATTTCTAGACTTCTTCCTCTTCTGGAAGGTGAAGAGATCCAGGACCTCTGCACATCTCCAGATGATGATAATGCTGTCATAATATGCTGTCCGTGCTAACTCTGAAAGTGTACGAGCACAAGTGCTTCTATTCTGGGTGTGAACTAGATTTTAAACGTGGAAGTGACATCTGGTCCTCACAAGCCCAGAGCAGTGGAGGGCACACAGATAAACAGATTGGCCAGTCCAGGTCATGAGCAAGTAAGTTAGGGAAGGCAAGTAAAAGGACAAAAAGTAGAGACATACCTATATGGGTGTGCCATCATTTGCAGTTTCAGTATATAGCCAATATAGTCTATGCAGTATCTCACCAGTTACTATGCTATGTTATATAGTCTATGCAGTATCTCATCATATTCTAGTAGGAATATGGGCCTTTTAACTATGCATCACATGAGTTTAAATAAAAAGTAAGCCTTCTCCCCAAACAGGAGGCAAATCTTAATGTTTGCTCCTGAGTGTCTTATGTCACAAACTAACTGGGGGGACCTCATAAACCCAGCTTAAAGAAGCTTAATCACTTTCCTCCCTCCCCTTTTGTCCCAGCATCTGGCCTAGGTCATGCACTATAAGGCTTACTGTGGTGTCACCTCTCTGTCAAGATGGGAAGAATCCACTGGGCCTTTGGCCTATTAATCCTGAGATCTCTGGCATGCTGCCTTCATTATCAGTGCTTCTGCCCAGCCTCTTTCTCATCATGCATCTGGGAAAGGTGAGGAAATGGTCTTAGCACCTACTGGGACATTTCCCTAAGCAGAGGGGACCTATTAGCTGTTCAACTCTTCAAAGCTTTTGAGGGTTTTCTTACCTGAAGTTAGCTATTTCCACCAGGCCAATCAAAGGCTCATGAAATCCATCTCTCAGGCCCAGTAGGGAAAGGAAATGTGAAATAAACCCTAATTCACACAATGCCAGCTACAGTAGATGAAATAAAAGTGGGTCTGGATCGAACCTTCTGCTTTATGGCAGTGCAGGGTAGACACAGCCACTGCTTTAGAGCATAAAAATTGTGGGGAATACTCCCAAAGTTG
>NW_017729015.1:7779647-7781410 GCF_001723915.1 Gavialis gangeticus | reverse complement strand
AAAGCCAGAACAGCAGACTAATGTAATTTACAGACTTAACTAGAGGTGATATGTTCTATTTAGTCAGGCAGTAAATAACTCCTTTGTGTTTTAAGGGAAAGATTTCTGTACCAAAGTTGTGCGGCCCTGTGCACCCTGGAGGCAGCTGCTATGCATTTAGAATAAAATTCTGCTGCCCATACCCCTCAGCCAGGTTTATTGCTGCTATGAAAGCTGTGGCTGCTGTGCATCTGGGGATTGCAGCTGCAGCCCACAGTGGTATACCAGAGCTGGCTTTAATCTGGCTGGTTTAGGCAGACAGGGACCAATGTATCAGCATGTGCTTCTGTTTCTGCTGTGCGAGCCCACCTGGAATCGGAGAAAACCTTTGAGGACTATTAAGTGAAGCACATAGACCATGCCCAATTGACAAGCTTAATAGAATTTTAGGGCAATGCATTAGTGCTTTTTAATTACAGCGTTATGATAGATCAGATAGAGCAGAACAGGGTAATGGTCAGTTATTTGATCCTGGCATGCAGATAGGCTGCTTTAGCTATGATGTCTGTGGCTCTGCTTGCTTTGGAGAAAGGAGGATGTGTAGTGCTCCATGATGCAGCTGCCTAGGGGTATTTCTTTGTTGGGGTTATTCCTCCCCCATGCATGCATATACTTTTTCTTATATACAAAGCTCCTTGTGAGCCAATTAGGCCCCTTTGTGTTCTACAAATTATCCAATCGCTTTTGTACCATGTTTATTTCTCATGCGATTCCTAGAAACAATTTGGCAGTTCTTTGTTCCGGCAGCTGCCTGTTTCTACACCATTTGAGTGACGGCCTCCTGCTTATCTTTACTTTGCAGAATATTCACAACATCCATAAGGGTTAAATGGGCCACACAATGGCAACTGCCATTTCCCACAAGCTTAAAGTTTAGCTGTACTTTTTGCTATGAACACCCAAACTTATGCGAGTTCATAATATTTAGCTTAGCATAGCTTCCATTTTACACCTACTAGAAGCACTTGCATATTTTGTCTACATGTGCATAACTATCAAGCACTTCCAGAACACATTTTAGAACACATTTTAATTCACCTGACCTCAATCATGTGTTATTCAACAGACCTGAAGCCCCCTGCCACTGAGTCTGCATTTCATCCCTACTGAAGCTCCCTTAGGAATGCTTGCACAGGTTGCAGTCACACCTTGGCAGTGCAGCGTAGACAGACTGTTACTTAAAGGGGAATTTTGGCAAGGCAAGGAGTGGATAAAGATGGTGGGACTTGTCAGGTTAGCAGTTTTTACATTGCAATTCAGGAATTGCTATCTTGGCTGGGGGATGCAGTAGGGGGTGCAGCAGTAAAGCGGCTAAGGCATCTTGCTACGAGTCTAGAGTTGCAGCCTCCCTGTAGACTCGCACTGATGGCTGAATTCAGCTGTAAATTTGGGTTTGGAAGTCTGATCACTGACCACATTACTCCCTCCTGTGCCATAAGCTGTAGAAACAGAGGTTCCTTAACCATGCTACCCTAATGGGCCATTTAGTTTTTTTCATGAAGATTTGACCCTAAATTGGATCAGACCCTTGTCTGTTTAAACCTGTAGCTTATTTCTGATGGTATACAGCACTGGCTTCTTAAAAACTATATCGGTAAAATGAATCAGTATCAAACCATCCATATATAAAAAATAGAAAATGCCCAAATCAACAGAGATGGTTTTAAAGACAGGATGGACCATTTCAGAACTTCACATCTGGCTTTAAATCAGGCCCAACAAAT
>NW_017729015.1:7767001-7774647 GCF_001723915.1 Gavialis gangeticus | reverse complement strand
GTAGTGGAACTTTAGTTTTGGTTTATTTGGTTGGGTTTTTTTTTAAATCTCAGTGTAGATATTCAGTATTGTCCATATACTTGGTTAAGGCTTAAAAATTTCACATTTAGATCAGTGCAACCAACAAATTTCACCCAGTTATCTCTGTCTTGTGTCCAGGCGATTATATAGGATTATACCCTGACTTCCAGAGAGGGGAACTGTGAGACTGCCTGCCTATTTGGGGAGATTCTTCCAGCCCCCCATTAGTTTGACATCAGTTTATTCCTAAAAGTTGGTTTATTTCGGAGTCATCTAACGTAGCTGTGGATCGTTTGTGGTCCATATGCAATTATACATGTCTCTTCCTTTTCCAGATCCTGCTGACCCCACTGCTAGCAGGTGGCAATGTGTTCCACAGGCTAGTTATGCATGGTCCAATAGAATAGGTTGTTATAATTTGGGACCTAATCTACTCGGTTGTGTCCTTGTGTAACTAAACCATAGAAGAAGGTGAAGATGGTAGTTTTCCTGTTTCATAGTTTCACAGAAATGAAGGGGCGGAAGTGACCTTTACCGATCATTGGGTCCAGCCCCCCTGCACTTGGACAGGAAAGACTGCTGGGCTGTTCTCTTTGAATTTAACAAACACCGGAAGCCAAAGCACAGATACCAAAGAAATGCCCTTATGTGAAGCGCAAAGCCAGACACCTTTGCATGCATCACCCCCCTACATGTAATTTATTTGTCCAGTAGATGTAGCCAGTCTAGCATCCCCATTTCCCAACATTTTGAGAGCTCCAATAAATGCCTCCTGTAGGCTGATAAGGGTTCTCCAGAGCACTAGAGAATCAGTGGTGCCAACTGGATTGTGACAGGGTAATGAGGGCTGGAGCGCACGTTGAAATGGTGGCTGAGCTATCGTAGCCTAAACAGCAGCTGTGTCAGGATGGGGGCTTCCACTTGCTGAAGATGCTCTTATTTCCCTGCACCTCTAGAAGGGCTCTTATGGTTCCACAAGCGCTTCTCAGGTGTCCTTATAATGAGAGTGAATCTTGGTGCTTCTGGACCCTCCGGATTTGCATAAGACACGAGGCTGTCCCTGCATGCCTTGTAATTCTGCCTGATCGTGACACAGTGGAAGATAAAAGGCCTACAGTTAGAGACACATCCTACATGGGCAAAGTTTGGACCCGCACTTGACTTTCCACAATTGACTGAGGGCATTTGGATCTGGGCAGCCTTTTGGCCTCTGGCCTGGGAAGCCTTCACAATCATGATTTTGGACCTACAATAAGAATAATGCTCTGTGCATTTTAATCAGAAGGGTGTAGGAGGTGACTGGTTGATTCTGCTGAAAGATATGCTAGGTTGATGGCACGGAGACGTTGACAGCAGCCGTGACTGCACTGATCTCATTGCCTGGCCCCAAATGGTTGGCATCGTACTGAGAAAGCAGCACCGAGCAGGTTCCTTGCCTGCTGTTGTTAGTCATCCTGTAGATTCAGGTATTGCTAGGGTGCTGGGAGCAAGAGCAGAGGCTGCTTTGGTAAGGGATAATCTATCCAGTGCTAGAGGCTAGACGAATCTCTTCCCATTCTGAGTAGGGGGCAAGTAGAAAGTAAGGAATAAATAGAGGCATAAGTAGCAGGGTCTGTGACCTGGGCAAAAACCCTGCTGAAGGAGGGGTGAGGGGGAAGGGAGCGGGATCCTGAGCCCCGGACAAAACTCTGTAGATGGTGGGAAAGAAGATGGGGTGGAGGAGGAGGACAGCATTACCTGCCCTGGGGTCTCAAATCCCTGGCTACTGCTGGCATGGAGTTGTCCATTTAAAAATTGTGTTTCTTGTTTTAAAAAAAAAAAATTAAAATTAAGCCAAAACCCCACAATTCATAAGCCTATCCTTTAGCCCAAGCAGTAAGAGAACCAAATACAGGCCTAATCACAGGCCCCTTGAAATCATTAGAGAGGCTGCAGAAGTCTTCAGGTAGCTTTGAATCATGCCCTATGACAGGGGCGGGCAATTATTTTGGGCGGAGGGCTGCTTACTGAGTTTTGGCAAGGCATCGAAGGCTGCATGACAAGCAGCCAGGGGCAGATAAATATTAACTTTTAAAATTTTTTAGGGGCCCCATGGGCCGGATAGAATGGCCTGGAGGGCTGCATCTGGCCTGTGGGCCGCAGTTTGCCCACCTCTGCCCTATGAGAACTACTGAAGTGCTGCCATGCCATGCTCTGAAGCACAGTAGGCCAGTAAACTGGCTCAGTCCCACCATCATGGGTTGATTATGTATCCGTGGTGTGCTAGAAATCCCTGAGATTATATTAATGGATCTAATGGCAATTCCCAACTTTTTTTTTGCATGGGCAGTCCTTTTTGGGCTCTCAACCTCACCTCTGGTGAGAGCCCGAGTGCCATAAGTGAATTTTCTTGGGGTTCACAGTTTCTCTAGTAAGTACTCAGAGCCCAGAAGCAGACAGACAGAGACATGTATATGGGGATGGAAGGATAAATAGACAGATAATGATTGTACTGTAACACCAGCATCAGTACATGTCTTGGTAGGTGGAATGAGATAGGGAGGGATGGGGGTACTGTAGTTACCAGCAGACAATGATGAGCTGTGCTGAAGATAATGGGGTGATTATTAGCTGCAGGTATTTATGAAGATTATAAATACTTGTTTTATTGCCATTTGCTACATTGTGCTGTTACCGTGCTTGGGTGCTGCCAATACTTCCATTATCAGGCCAGTCCTTGACACATAATACTGAGCTCCTGGTTGCCAAATCTCCTTTTCTTTGGCTGAAAATGATCCAATAGGGGTGCTCCACTCCATCCTGGGCGTTGCAGGAAGAGCCTCAGCATACACCAGACTCATTTACATTTATAAGCTAATTAAAAGGACCTCGCTTGCTTTGTAGTGTGCAAACCTGGAATGACTCCAGGACCACAGGCATAATATGCACTCTACAGGGCTGGACATCAAGCATGGGCAGGGTGGGTCACAGGGACCAAAGCTGCTTGTAAGTGTAGCTCTTGGCTTGTGCCTGCACTGGGACATGGGCCCTGTGAATACCTGCTTCCCTGCCTTGCCTGTGAATGAGTCTTTATTCACATTGTCACTGCAGAAAGTGACTCCCCCCCTCTCTCTCTCCACTCCACTTGTCTGTTATTGTGCCTTGCATATTGATTCCTTTCCCTTTTACTGATAGAGCACTGAAGAGAGCATCTAGCTTGCACGGTTGGCACTGCAAGGATTTGCAAACACCCAGCAAGAGGCCGTGCGGTACACAAATGACAAGTTTCCCATGCTAGGGGAAGCTATCTGTGGGATATCTACAGGAAGGGCTGGAGCTGTGATAGTTTCCAAAGGATCAGTCAGCAAATGGGCAATGCCTGTCTACAAGCCAAAAGTTCAGGGCTCACGAGAAGAATTGGCAACACAGTTCTGAGACTGCATAGACAAAAGAGGCAGTGTGGACCAGAGGTTAGGACACCAGAGTAGTAATTGGATGACCAGAGTAGGTCAACATCATTGCCCCCATTTTACAGATGAGGAAATTGAAGGCCAGGGAGGCAAAATGGCTTGTTGATCATGGGAGTTACAGTACATAAGGAGCAAGGGATCCTGGTGCAGGATCTCTCTGTTTCTTTCCTCTCACTTGCTCCCTGACGTTAGCTTAGTCACACAATGATGCCTCAAAGCGGTTGTGCTTTGGTTAAGTGAACATGACTTTTGTTAATGGTTTATCTCCTTGAAACACGATTATAGCGGGTTAACCTTAAATCAGAGGCTCTGAGTTCCACTCCTGTGTGTCTGTCACTCTCGGTTTATTTGTGTCATTTAACCAGAAGAGTGCCAGAGAGCATTTCCTGTGCTATCTGAAAGTGAAAGAAGCTGAGAAGGTCTTGAAATTAGGGCATGTTAACAGCCACTCAAAATCACCCTGTTTGCATAAACCACCAGTGCATACAGCGTATAAAAATGATGAGCTGGGATTTGGGGATGGCGTGGGACTGCAAAGCAGGAGAAATACACAATAGGACAGAGGTCTATGGTTTCAGGAGAGTAAAATTTGATTATTTGCTGAAGTCCTGACGTGATGGAAATGCACATGTATCAGCTTGGGGGCTAGCTATCTGCAAGGCACTGGTGTACACCAAAGTACAACCATATGATATGTAATTCTGGAGTGTTAACATTTGCCTCTTTCCCAGTTATTAAAGTTCAAGCTGAAGATACAACAGCCCTCGTGGGACATCTGTTTTTAGTAACAAAGCATATGAGAAAAGCCTGCATCCATGGGGGATAGGTTACAAATTGTTAGCAACACTTTCACAGTCATACTGTGGGGAACGTAGACATTGAAAGCAAGACACGGAAGGAGATATTTAAAAGCAAACATGTATCTGTGCATTTCAGCTCTGCAGATGGTTTTGATCAATGGATTTCAGACTTGCTTTCCTGGGCAATTAACTTCAGCACCACAAATGAAATCAAAACTTACTGCCACACATTCATTTTTGCTTGGGCAAGAATTCTCCTTTTGGCAGTGAGAGGACACCTGCGCCCTATTTGTGCCCCCAGGGCTTATATTCAGAAATAATGTGTAGATTTGTAGAAATCAGGAGATGGGCCACATTCACAACCATTGTCATTCACAGTGAATAATTCACTCTGTTCTGTGAACCCATGTGCCTAGGGTTATCACAGGCAAATTCCCACCCAGCCTTTGGGGCTTTGTAAGGAGGAGCCAAATTTAGGGATTCAGACTGCATCTGAGACAGAAATGTGACATTTAAGTCTTGCCCTATCGCCATAAGCCATGTTGAGGAAAGGAAAGCTGAATCCATTGCCATAAAGATTAATAGATTGTTAAGGCTAGAGGGGACCACACAACTTGTCTGCCCTCCTGCACAGGATGGCTTTCCTGAGCAGATGGAGAGGAAGTGCAAAGCAATTCACTCCCTCCAAGAAGTTGTGCGTTGCAAATTACTGACAATCAGCACAGAAACTTTTCCAGCACGATTGATTATATTGTGAGACTTGGAATTGGACCCCCACTGCTGATCTGGAGAGGGCTGGAAATTGCTTATGATCTCACTTCATGAGATGCCTCATTTACAATAAGTAAATACAGAAAATACACCCCAGACAATTCAGCACAGATACTAGGAGTCATCACTGGAAGCGGTTCCTTTGAATTCATTCTTTCAGGTCAGCTGGCCGTACCTCATTGGAAACTGCTGGCAGATGAGCAACAAATACTCTTTATGGGTCAGATCTAAAGCACACTGAAGGTAATGGGTGTCTTTCTGTTGATTCAGTGGCCCTTGGGTTTAGCCATATAGCATCAAATAGCTGGTTAAAGGAAACACAGAGCAGCAGAAAAGCCTCTGTAAATTTTTGTTTTCTGTGGGGAAGAAATAACCGTTCCACCAGAGAATATACCCATTTTTATTCTCTTCCCATATATATAAAAGTGAATAGTTTTTATTGGAAAGACTAACTGTGGAATTAGGGAATTTGATTTAAATATTAGGGACTACTCCTAGAAGATGAATGGTTAATTTGTAAACATGGGTATTCATTGGGGGAAACTGATTCTAGGGATTACATTCATCCAGAAAAAAGAGAGACAATTCCCTGGGACCTCCAAGTTCCCGCAGACCCAGCCAGCAGAGCTCAGCTATCAGATAGCAAATCTTTTGAAGAAATGATTGAGCATGGGCTACAGTGCAAGAACCAAACCTCCTGCCAGCCACAACTCTATTGGCTTCAGTGGACTCTCCTAGAGAATTCAGTCCTGGGAATTGTTCCAAGAAATTGTTTGGTGAATAATTCTGAATAATGAAAGCTGGAGGAAACAGTAAATTTACCCATGGCCAGTTCACACATAGAAAAAAGCAAAGAAATTCTTCATGAAAATGACTTGATATGAATTATTCACGCAGCCTTAGGAAAAGTGAAGTCAGGAAACAGGTAGGTAAGTCAGCATCATCATAACGTATTTTTGATGTGATTATTGCGGGAAACCCTGCCTGGCCATTTCCACATGTTGAATTCCACATCACAGGCATGACACATGACTCCCAATGCTCAACAGAGATCAGTCCCAGAGCAGGAGGAGAACATAAAACAGCAACATTAGATCCAGGACTGAAGCCAGAGAAGCTATAAACAAGCTAAATGGCTATTAACTGTTATAACCTGATGTTGCTACACCAGTAATGGTGGGACTGTGTATCAACGAGGGACATTAGAAAAGGTTTCACTTTCTCCATGTTCTTAAGTATTCTGTTGATGGAGGGAAAGGAAATTCTGGTGTTGTAAGAGAGGTTGCTTGTGGGACAAGAAATTAATATTCTGCATGTGGAAATAGCTGGAAAGTGATGAGCTGGGGTTGGGTAGGGTGGGATAGGATATGGTACAAGGGTCTGCTCTCCATTGCTTTTGTGCAGTAATTCATATCAGGGTGCAGCAAGCGCGTTCTGATTTGGCAATGGTTGACACGGACTTTGTTCTTTGCCCAGATAGAAATTACTCCACAAATGCCATAGCAAAGAAGAATCTGGCCCAGAGGCCAAACTGTTCTTATGGGAAAAGCTAATAGGAAGCAAAACCATGGAAAAGACAAGGGGCTATCACAGTGGGTATAATAGGAGGTTCACTGCTGTGGGGGCAAGGCAGATGTCACCTCCTTTTTTTGGGTGCCTACATGTATGTCGGACAGCAACAAAAAAAGGGGGCAAGATGGTTAACCCTTTCTACTGCCTTCCCCCTGCAATATTGTTTCTGCTGGCTGCTGCCCCTACACCACCCATGCAGGCATAACTAACCATGTCACAGCTGCTCGGCTGCCCTCCCCACTGCTAGAGCCAGAACCACTGCATAGTGGGTGCAGGAGACGTGTGTGTGTGTGTGTGTGTGTGTGTGTGTGTGTGTGTGTAGGGGTAGGGGGAGCAAGAAGGGACGGGAGAAGGAGGGAACCCTGGCTCCATTCTAGCACCCCTCCACTCTTAGGCAATGCCTGGGACTCGTGTCCACCACATCTACCCATTGTCAAACTACTGGAAACTGTACTAACTTGGTTCTGTCCATTTTGAGTCAACTTTTAAACCACAGAAAACAGAACGACTATGGGCACCATTCAGATTGTGGGAAGCCTGCTTGATGCATGTTCATGGCACGATTCCTTATGATAACCTTGATCCAGCTATGGGCAGCTGTAGCCAAATGGATACAGCTCTGCATGCTAATGCTTCCAGTTTACATTTCAAAGGGGTCAGGTTCTTCTCTCAGGACCGGAAGTGCAAATCTGGAGTGAATCTGTTGCTTTTACATGTGCACCATTAGTCTAGTCATATATTAAAAACATCTAGCCATTATACAGCACTTTACATCTGTAGGTCTCAAATTGCTTTACAGAGGGTGCATCTACACAAGATTTTTACTGTGCAGTAGGCTAATTAGCCATACAGTAAATGGATCAGTATCTACACATGTCTCCCTATTAGCGTGGAGTAAACTAATTTACTCTGCAACAGGATAGTACTTGTAAATACTAGGATAGTACTAGTAAATACAAGTACTGTCCTGCTGTGGAGTTAAAAAACTCCATAGCAGAGTATGTGTGGATGATGATCGGACTGGCTGGGGGGG
>NW_017729015.1:7759208-7766926 GCF_001723915.1 Gavialis gangeticus | reverse complement strand
CCCCCCCCCCCAGCCTCTCCACAGCACATTGAGCCAGGGGAAGCGGTCCTGGGGCTGGCAAGCTGATATCCTGAGCCCCCTGCCAGCTGAGGCTGCTCTGACTCAGCTCAATGTGTTGTAGCCCTGGATGCACATGCAAACGCAATAAACTCCAGAGTTTATTGCTCCCAGGTGCATGTTCAAACAGTGAACCCAGGAGCAATACATTCCAGAGTTTATTGCTCCACATTAATTGCACAAGTAGATGTGCCCAGAGGGGCACAGGATCATTAGCCTTATTTTACAGAAAGCAAAGAAGCTTGCCCAAAGTCATCCAGCTAACTAGTGGCAGAGCTGAGAACTGATCCTCAGTCTTTCACATCCCAGTTCAATAGTCCAAGGAGTAGAACTGGCTGCTATCTCCATTTCACTAGTAGATGTTTGTATTATAGTAGGGCCCAAAAAGTGCAGGGAAAATTAAAGCAGAATTTGGCCAGAAGAGATGTTCATATGTCTGGACCAGACCTGTCTTCACCTTGCCTCTTGTTCTTGATGTGAATTTATGGCTGGTGAAAGGCAGCAGCTTATTTAAATGCTAAGACTGATGGTGAAGCCAAGAACAGAAGGTCCACTCCCTCAGTTGACAAAGGGGCCACAGAGCTATCGAGTACAATGGAGGGTGGTTGCTCTGGCAGTAGGAATCATCTGTGTATCTGTAAGACAACAGTACAAGAAAGGTCATATGCTGAATATGAAGTGTATGGGATTAGGGTGAAGGGATGTGTGTGGGGTAGGAAGGGTATTTGTACATGGTTGTATACATGTATGTTTTTGGAGGGACTTTGGAAGCATGCATATGTGGGCTGTATGTAATTAGAAGAGGTATAGGGCCAGATCTCATGGATTTGGGTGTGGGAGGGGAAATGTTTGATGAGACATTTGTGATGTAGTGTTTGTCATGGATAGGTGTGTGTTTGGAGGTCGTATGGCTGATTGTATCACGTGGTTTATATGGGGTTGCACAGTGAGATATTGTACCGGGGAAAAAGTGTTAGCATAGATGGATGTATCCATCTTCCAGAAGGTGCCCATACTGTGCTCACTGTTACAACCCATAATAGTTTTTATTGGTCCCATTAAAGGAAGCCAGTTCTTTGTGCAAAGATTCATCTTAGTGCTACACAAAATCAGCTCCTTTCCAAAATGGAGTTAAAGGCTCGATACTCATAAAACCGTCTCCTCTTTCCACCCCTCCTTAGAAGGTGAGTCCCAGTGTATTTCATTGCCATATCCTTATGGCTTTGGAAGACCCTTTCTTAGATTACAGTGTGGGAAGAGTATATTTTGTCTGCATGTAGATTCAAGGATAAAACGACAGATGTCTTTCATTAAACACCTCTGGAACGAGCTGTATAGGAGGCAATATGTATTCAGAGACTATCAATATTTCATAAAGCAGTAATAGATGTTATCATAGATCCTCCATCCAATATTTATCACACCCATAATCGCTGATACATTGCACCAGGCTTCTCTCTATTCCCCCTTAACAAAGATACTCAGGTGCGCAGGATTTAAATGAAGTGCAAGCATAGTGCCACAATAAATTTAAAGAGTTTGATGTTGTTTGTTACTCCAGACACTTTTGGGCCCAATGATAATGAAACAAATCTGTTTGCAGGAACTGTTTTTATGGAGGGGTTTCAAAGTGAGTTGGCTTGGTGTAAATTTCTGGGCTGAAGCCATTAGGAAACATTTAAACTGCAGCAAGGCAGCAGCATGCTACATCTCTCAGCTCCCGGGTCACAGGAAGGGAAGGCACAAGGATATAAGCTGTGAAACTCTATGGTCTCCTCCTGGGTGGCAACTTAATGTGCTGCCAGCCAGGCAGCTGAGCAAAGGACTGGGAATGGCAGTGGCAGGATGGTCCCAAGGTGCCCCGATTCCCTGACCTGGATTCTGTCCTGCTGAGCATAGCTGATTTTGCTGAAACTGCAGGGGGTAGAGGAGGTAGAGAGCTAAGGGTTTATGTCTGGGATTTTCAGAGGAGCCTAATGGATTAAATTCTATAGTCTGTGGTATGCAGGTCAGCCTACATGATCATAACAATTCCTTTTCTGGTCTTTAAAACTATCAATCCAATGGAGCCCAGCTGCCACCGAATATATATGTAGATGTGTAATATTATTTGGACTTCTATGAGCCTTTCACCTGATACCACATTATAGCTTGATGAACAGCCTGGACAATACTAACATGGCATGCATTAAATGGATTACAAGCTGCATATGGGATGGGTCTTAGAGTACAGGTCTGAACAGGGTGACCTTAAGGAAATCTGGGACATCTGGGACACTGTCCCCTCCCAAGTCAGCGGGGCTACTGCAAGCAATGGCAGAGGCTGGTGGGCAGGTCTGGTGGGGAGGCAGAGCTGCTTGGCGTACTATGCTACTTCATCTCCCCACCGGACTGTGCCCTGCACCCCTGTGATTCTGGGATGCTCATTTTAACTTTCACCAACTGGCCGGGACTGGCCTTCAAAATCCAAGACTGTCTGGGGCAAACTGGGACATATGGTCACCCTAGTTATAAAGAACCCTGAAAAACAGTTAATGCAAAAGATAAGTGAGTCCTCCTCCTTGCTGCTTTTTGTGACTCAGTCTTAAGGGGAAGATGATGGTGTGTTACAAAACTAGGTGCATTAACTACTTTTCAAGGATGGAATAGAATTGCACTTAGAATTGCCTAAGTCCACTTCAAGGCTTAGTAGGTGGAGTGGATCGGAGTGTAGGCTGTAGTTATAGGCTAGGGGCCCTATTGCATGAAGCAGTGACTCTGAAAAGGATTTAGGGGCATGATAGGTAATCAACTGAACGTGAGGCTGCTGGATGCATGCTGTAGTCAAAGGATTAATGGGATTTTTGGCTTTATAAACAGGGAAATATTGAGTAGGAGTCAAGAAGCTATACTACCCCTGCCTTAGGCACTGGTGTGTCTGCTGCTGAAATATGCATCCAATCTGGTGTCCGCATGTCAAGAAGGATTTGAAATATTGGACAGGGTTCAGAGAAGAGCCACAAAAATAATTAAGGGGTTGGAAATCATGTCTTACAACGAAAGACGTAAGGAGTTCCAGCCATTTAGCTTATCAAAGAATAAGGTTAAAGGGTTACTTGATCAGTCTATAAGTACCTACACGGGGAAGAGACATTTGATAATAGAGGGCTTTTCAATTTAGCAGATAAAGATTTAACAAGAATCAATGGCTGGAAGTGGAAGTTAGGCAAATTCAGTCTAGAAGTAAGGCATAATTTTTGTGACAATGAGGGTGATTAATCTTTGGAGCTTGGCAAGAGAAGGGATGGATTTTTCACCACTAGACTTTTTAAAACCAAGATGAGACGTTCTTCTGAAAGATCTACTCTTGTTCAAGCAGAGCTATTGGATCTGAAGCAGGAATTACTTTTGGGTGACCCTGAATAGTCTATGGCTGCCCCTGTGTTATGCAAGGCACTTCAACTAGATGATTTTAGCAGTCCTTATGGCTTTGAGATCACTGTGTTTCAGTGGGAATTGAGTGCCACATCCCCTTTTATTGCTTTGAAAATATCACCCCCAAAATCACCTGTAGAGATATGCATCCAGATTGTAGCTGTATTGGTCTCGAGGCAAAAGGAATCAGAACTCATGGTAGAGGTGATATCATTTATTAGACCAACTAGATTTTTGCAAACAAATGTCTTTAATTGCAAGCTTTCAGGCACAAGCACCCTTCCTTAGGCACCGGATAAAGATTGTTTGACCACCTGAAACCTGAGACCCTGCTTCTGCCTTTGTTCAAGTTAATTTGCATCATCACAGAGCCTTATCATCACAGAGCTCAGAGATACCTCACTACATAAGAAATGTCTGCCCAGAAGAGCACCCCATCTTTCTACTCCTCTGTGAAATGTGAAACACCACAGCCAAAAGGAAATACGACCACATCCTGCTTACCACCAAACAACTTTGAGGTAAACAGAGTATCCCAACTTTTCTCTGAGCCTAACCTGCCTATAAAATGAACTGTTCCAAACAGGAGATCTTACCACACCTTCAACTCTCCTATGAAACAAGAACTTTCATTTCTACCCAGGAGGACTTCAACAATCTTTTCTCTGATGCCTCAAGAAGGGTGCTTGTGCCCAAAAGTTTGCAATTAAAGACATTTTTTTTGTTGCAAAAATCGAGTTGGGTTAATAAAAGATATCACCTTTATCACAAGTCCTGATCCCTGTAGAGACAAGGGATTTTGGATTAGTCTCTTTGTAAATTCCTGTGCATTGGTTACTCCTGGGGCTGCGTGGAGCTCCGAGTCCAAGCAGTTCACAGGATTACCGAGGGACTAGTTTTACTGGATAGTTTCAGTTCCCATGAGTTCAAGTGCCATGCATGGACTTGACTTTGAACGTCAGCGTCAAATGAAATGGGGAAATTCAGCTGAGACTGTTGTTATGTGATGGAAACTGAACTCTTTTAAAAAGATGTCAGGGGGTATTCGGTGAGATCTGAACCTCAGGTTTGGGTTAAGTTTTTAATACGCTGTACTTGAATCAGGGAACAATTTGTGGAGCTGAAATAATCCAAGAGATGTTTCCTGCATGGTACATACACGCTTCAGGAACTGAAATACAAGAGAACAGGGTGCTAAGGGGGAGCTGGCGGGGGGGAGCTAAGACCCCCATAAGAGACAAAAGCCCCCCTGTAAGATTGAAAATCATGACCTGGGGGAGAGGGGTCTCCAGTCAGATTGCTCTTTGACTTAGGTGGATTTATTAATCAATTAACAGGTTTAATTTTTTTTTGCAGGTCCCCCTAAGAGTCAAAGTGTAATTTGAACCCTGCAAGAGAATATTGGACCTTACATCTGTTTTGGCCCATAAATGGTTCCCAGATGCCCTGAAATCAGGCTTAGATGAACACACCTTGGTCATTCCTACCCTCAACATGCTCGATTTCTTACAATGCCATCGGAAAAGCAGAGCTTCTAGCATCCAACCCATGGGCAAAAATCGCTGAAAGCTAACTTATCTTCACTGCCCGGAGAACCACACATCATCTTCCATCAGCTGTGTCCTCTGAAGGCTTTTCGGACAAATACTTGACCAAGCTTCTCCTGAAACTCTACCAGAACTGGTCCAGAGTTTGCCAGACATTTCATGCATCTTGTCCCAGTTGGACTAAGTTTCAGATTCAAAGGGAACCTGGCTTTCTGCAAGTTTTGCATGGTCTGGTTATTGTATCCAATGCCTAGAATTTTTCATATTGCATATGTTGGGTTTAGCCGTTTAATTTTTATTAAAAATTATGCCATGTGCTGCTATTCCTCTGATGTATTGCTTGCACAGTAACATGAGTTCATTTTAGACCATAAGTAGGATATTTTGTGTGCTTTTTACCTCATGCCTGCCTAGATTTGTATAGGCACTCAATAATAGAGTGCCTGAGCTCATATATGATTTAGCCTCAGAGGGAGACAGCATGTGATCCCTTCTACTAATGAGGAACAGAGACACCAGGCTGGCCTCCACTAGGAAACCAACCAGCATAGCTATTCTCAAGTGACTTCCTGTGTGGACATTTGTGAATAAAAGAGATCCCACTCTGCAAGAAAGCAAATTTATTTCTAGAGTAAATTAACTTTTCTTCCAGAATAATGATTTGGGGCAATTTCCCCATGTTGAAAACTCCCTACAGGAAACTTAAGGGCTCCTATAGACGTCCAGCGAGGGTGCTCCGACATGCTGGAAGTCCAGGGCATCGGAGCGGACTCGATTAATCGAGTCTGCCGGAGCACGGAAATTAACATGCTTTCAACATCACGTGTGTCAGCATCCCTGCCCCGAAAATGGCAGCGGTTCAGTGAAGTTTCGTTCAAAGCACCACACCATCATGTTTCAGCATGGGGACGCTGATACACATGATGCTCAGGCACTTTTAAATTAGCATGGCTCGATAATTAAAGCGCCACTCCCTTCTTCCCCTTCTGTCTCCTGGAGCACAGGTATAAAACGGTAAGGTGCTAATTGGATATTAAGCCCAGGACTAGCTGCATTAACTTTAACAGGCTGACTCATGTGTTTTATGTCCATTGGTGAGCTGGGATGTAGATGACTTGCCCAATGTCACACAGCGAATCAGCCCTGGAGCTAAATCCAGAGCTCCAGGACTATGCATCCTGGCAATGTCTGCTTCCGCATTTGGCTGCATCCTCTTCACTGGCACTATTCTTAAGCATGTAAGTCTCTAACAAGCACATCCTCAGTCCTTCCGTGTCCTGCTCAGTAGGATAGGGTCACCTTCTAGCTTTTCACCATATTAGGCTCACAGTTACAATGCACCCTGGAAAGCTTTGAATCCTTTGAATACTGAAGCCTGACATCTTGAAGTCTAATTTGACACATTTCCAGCAGGGGAAGCATTTATTACATTAGACTAGTTGATGCAGCTCTCAGGTTGGGAATTGCATGTATTCTCTGTAATAATAGTGTAAAGTCCTCTTCCTTTTATTGTGTTATCTCTCTCTAATCATGCATAGACGCTCCCCAGTAATATTAATCAAAGGCTGGAGCATCACTTATCTCTACACTAATGACTCATTTCAGTGAAATGAGAAACTTTGAAGAGGTAGCAATTGAGCAGGGAGGAGCAGAAAAAAGAGAATTCATTTGAAACTATTTCGCCCCCCCCCGCCTTTTCTTTACCACTGTCACAGTTTCACCCAATATTTTTCTGGGATCTTTTAAATGTCTGAAGAGTGTGAAAAATGCAGCTTTCGCATATTCTTCAAAAATTCCAGCGCACACCCAGGGTTTCATGACTAGATCACAGTCAAGGTTAATAGCATTGCTGCCAGAGCAGAATAGAAAGTTTTCATCTGAAACATGAATGTTTTTTGATGGGCAAATGCCAGGTCTGTTTGTTTTCATTTTCCATTTTTCAAAATGGAAGATTTTTGTCTCATAATGAAACCTTTCCTCTTAGACTGTCATCCTTAAAGGAAACAAAATAAACATTTCCTTTTTGCTTTGAAATGAAAATTCCTAAGGAAAACCCCACATTTTCCGGTCAAAAAATTTCCAAAGAAGGGTTTGTGTGTGTGTAATTTCCATGGCAGAATTACAGGTTTTCTGATCAGCTCTAGTAGCTTAATTTGTTCCATTAGCATTGTTGGAACCTTAACATTTTGCTTCATGTTGAGTTGCAGGGTGAACGCTACTGAATCCAATTAGGTTCTTATAACGGAGGCTATTCCATGAGACTTGAGTATTATAATTCATATTGTAGTTTGTAGGCAAAGATTTTTAACTGTGACTCGTTACTTTGGGTGTTGAACTTGAGACACCTTTGCAATGCACAAGCACTCCAAGCTCTTAGAAGACTGAGCTCCTTTGGCAGTCAGGGTTTCCCACAATTACCACCACTCTCAAATATTTTGGTGACCCCAGAGTGCTTTATAATGGTGGATAAACAGCACTAAACTTATTGTGTAGATAGGGACACTCAGGTACAAAGAAATGAAATGCTTCCTTAAGGGTTCACATAGATTCATAGATTCATAGATTAAGGGTCGGAAGGGACCTAGTAGATCTTCTAGCCCGACCCCCCGCCAGGGCGGGAGAACAACAAAAAACCCCAAAAAGAGAAACGGGACTCAAACGAGTCCAGCCAGGTAGGCATCCAGCCTCTTCTTAAAGACC
>NW_017729015.1:7749013-7754208 GCF_001723915.1 Gavialis gangeticus | reverse complement strand
GGGACTCAAATGAGTCCAGCCAGGTAGGCATCCAGCCTCTTCTTAAAGACCCCCAGGGTAGGGGCCAGCACCACTTCCCTTGGAAGTTGGTTCCAGCTCCTAGCCGCCCTAACTGTGAAGTAGTTTTTGCGGATGTCCAATCTATACCTCCTCTCCATCAACTTGTGCCCATTACTCCTTGTTATGCCAGCGGGCGCTAGGGGAAACAGCGTCTCCCCCAAACCCTTCTGGTCCCCCCTAGTGAGTCTATAGACGGTCACCAGGTCCCCCCTCAGCCTTCTCTTGTGGAGGCTGAATAGGTTCAGGTCCCGCAGTCTCTCACTGTAGGGTCTGCCCTGTTGTCCCCGGATCATGCGGGTGGCCCTCCTCTGGACCCTCTCCATGTTGTCCACATCCCTCTTGAAATGGGGCGCACAGAACTGGACACAATACTCCAGCTGTGGCCTGACCAGCGTCGCGTAGAGGGGGAGGATCACCTCCTTGGCTCTACTCGAGATGCACCTGTGGATGCACGACAAGGTCCGGTTAGCCCTGCCAACCATGACCTCGCATTGTCGGCCCATGTTCATCTTGGAGTCAATAATGACTCCAAGATCTCTTTCTGCCTCCGTGCTCTCGAGTAGGGAGTTCCCCATTGTGTAAGTGTGCTGCTGGTTCCTACTGCCCAAGTGCAGCACCCTGCACTTGTCCGTGTTAAAACGCATCCTGTTCCTGTTAGCCCACCCCTGTAACCTATCCAGATCCCTCTGCAATCTCTCCCTCCCTGCTAGCGTGCTCACCTCCCCCCAAATTTTGGTGTCATCAGCGAATTTAAACAGGTTACTTTCCACCCCATCATCCAGATCGCTGATGAAGAAATTGAACAGCGCAGGCCCCAGGACCGAGCCCTGGGGGACTCCGCTACCCACCTCCCCCCAGGTCGAATATGACCCATCCACCACCACCCTCTGAGTGCGACCCCTCAGCCAATCTGCAATCCATCTGACTGTGTAGGCATCGATGCCACAGTCACCTAGTTTTTTAACTAGGATGGGGTGAGAGACGGTGTCAAAGGCCTTGCTGAAGTCCAGAAAGACTACATCCACCGCGACACCTGCATCCATGGCCTTTGTGACCTGATCGTAGAAGGCAATCAGGTTGGTCTGACATGATCTCCCCCTAATAAATCCATGCTGATTGCCCCTGAGCATCATTTCTGATGCCGGCCCATCACAAATGTGCTCCTTGATGATCTTCTCAAAGAGTTTCCCCAGGATTGAGGTAAGACTGACGGGCCTATAGTTACCCGGGTCCTCCCTCTTCCCCTTCTTGAAGATGGGGACCACATTTGCTACCTTCCAATCATCTGGCACCTGGCCCAAGCACCACGATCGCTCATAGAGCCGTGCCAGGGGCCCCGCAATAACCCCAGCTAGCTCCCTCAACACCCTGGGGTGGAGATCATCCGGACCCGCTGACTTGAACGCGTCCAGCCCCTCCAGAAGCTCTCTAACCCGGTCCTCCCCAACCTGAGGTCTGAAGGCGATCCCCTCGAGTCCGGCTTCTATCACAGCAGGGAAGTCCCGGTCCCTGCACAAGAAAACGGAGGTGAAGAATTGGTTAAAGAGGTCCGCTTTCTCCTCTGACGCAACCACCAAATTGCCCAGCGTATCCTGCAGGGGTCCCACATTACCCGGCACCTTCTTCATCCTCCCAATATATTTGAAAAAGGACTTTTTGTTATCCTTAATCTTGGACGCTAGTCCGAGCTCCATGTCCGCCTTGGCCTTCCTAACAGCTCGCCTACAGGCCCGAGCTGAGGAGGTATACTCCTCTTTGGAGATTTCACCCCCCTTCCACCGGGCGTACGCCGCCTTTTTGGCAAGCAGGCAGTCCCGGACGCCCTTGGTGAGCCAGGGGGGCTTCCGGACACTCCTGCCCCCCTTGCTTCTTGTCGGGATGGACACCCCTTGGGCCGTGAGTATCGTTTCCTTAAGGAACGACCACTCGTCCTGGACACTGAGTTCCTCTGCCCTCAAGGACCCCAGTGCCTCTCCCACTAATCTCCTCATCTCAACGAAGTGTCCGTGCTAGCAAAAGACCACAGGTATGCTGACTTCCTCTGAAGCAGCATGGTGACTGCAAGGCCATGTCCACTCTCATGCATTCTCCATTTCTAGAGCACCACTGGTGTGAGGATTCGTATAAACTGTTCAGTAAAGTTTCCTTCCAAGGTTTTCAGGCAGGCCTGCCCTGCCATAGGCCATGTGCATGTGCTAAAATACTTAAAGGAGGGTGCATCTACATGTACTATTAAGGTGACTGAATAAACTCCATCGTAGTTCAAGCCAGAGTTTATTGTTCCCTGATATGCCATTTGCACTTGTGCCCAGGACCGCAGCACGTTGAACCAGGTTGGAGCAGCCCTGGCTGGCAGGGGGCCCCAGGGAGTCAGCCTGCCAGCCTGGGGCTGCTCTGACTTGGCTGCAGAGGGGCTGGCTGGGCATGAAGATGCTTCAGTGTGGGGCTAGCTGGCAGGCAGCCCCGACGCTGAAACAGCTTGTGCCCCAGCCCCGTTAGCCTCTACGTGTGTGTTGTGGCCAAGTAAATAACTCTGCCATACAATAGTACTTGTGTTTGGCAGTACTATCCTATGGCAGAGTTAATTAGTTGAATCCATCCTAATAGCATCGCACATGTAGACTGTGACATTTTACTGCAGAGCTAATTAGGCAACTCCGCAGTATATGTTTTGTGTAGATGTGTCTGGAAAGGTCCTTTCAAGGGCACTGAAGGAGGGATGAGAACCAGGAGAGAACATTAATCTCTTGAGATACCATTCCCCTGAAAGCTATATTTTTCCAACTCAGGTTTGGAGACCTCTTGTGAAACACCTGGGGTGAAATCCTGGCCTCACTGGAAGCAAGAGCAAAACTTTTATTTATTTCAATAGGGCCATAGATTTCCTTAGAGAATTTGGGACACTTTTCCAAACTGAACCTCAGATCTGAATCTTTACACACAAGTTAGGCAGCAGTCTCATGCTCTGTTGCTTGCCAAAGCCTCCCCTCTGTTTTCTTGCTCTTATTTTCAGTCACTGGGATGTGAGAATGAGAGAAGAGAGGGAAGATACTGGAGTTGTTTTGATCTCTTGAAGGGTTTTGTGGCAATGAGGTTAAATCACCCCCATGTACACATGCACATACTTGCTGTAGATTCAGTATAAATTCATTATAACTAGTTGGATTCCCTGCAGAGTTTGCAAGCTACATAAAGCCTTCACACTCTCAGACACAACTAGCAATGCTGTGTGACTGGTTATGGTGCCTTGTTACACCACATAGGAATAAGTTCCCAATATTACAGTATTATTTGACCTCCCCTTTTTTTCCTGGTGGGACAGTGCTATTGCTGGTCAGGTCTTGTTGGGCAATATACGTAGGGGCAGATGGCAGCTGCAACACTACAACATAGGATGTTTTCCAGATGTTAATTATAGAATATGTCATAACATCCAGTGGGATGCTGCATTTCCCATGCAAGAACCTCATTAGCTCAGCGCTGCCTGAGGCATGGTGAGCCCTGGGTAAATAGGGATTTCATCTTAGAGCCAAAAAATGGCAAGTGGTATTTCTAAAAGCAGCTGGAACTGTGGCTTTGGTTTCAAACCTGTTTTATTTCATTGTGTGGTTGCTTTCCCTTCTTCAGCTGTTCTGCATGATGAATACCAATAGGCTTCATGCCCTACACCTGGTTTTGCTATCCTGTGTCTGCTGGTTCTCACCCTTTACTCTAGATGTGGCTATGGGTGGATCTAGAATATACTAAAGGTGATGCTGCCCCTCTGACCAGGGGGTGGGGGGGAGGGTCAAGACCCCAGGCTGGTGGGAGACACTGGGGAGCTGGGTAGATAGCACATGCATGAAGGTGGTGGGACCTGGCCCCTGCTGTCTCCAACTGACCTGGGTGGGGGAGGTGCAAAGTGCCTGCCTTGCTTTAGCCAGGGGCTGTGGGGAGTGGCTGTGAGGGAAGCCAGGCTCAGCCAGGGAGAACCGTAGTACCATTTAGTTTCCTCCTTCCAGCCCCCACTCCTTGCCACTGCTTTACCCCCAGTGGACTCCCCTGGTCTGGAGCAGGCCCCTGATTGACGAACCTCTGCGCTTCTGCTGCTGTCCCAAGCCAAGCATGCCTTCCCACACAGCTGCTCCCTGCAGCATGGGGCAGGCACGGGTTGAGAGTGGCTCTGGGGATCCCTCTGCACCTGGATCAGCCAGGGACAGTGGCAGAAGGAGAGTATGTCCACACTATCTTACCACCCCCCCGCCCCGATCTGCCCATGAAAGTGGCTGCATTTCAGGGTTAGTTTATGTGTATTAGTTTGTCAAATATGTTTGGACCTTTGGGAATGAAAGAGGATGCATGACATGCGATATAATGCATGAGGCTGATCCAGATACTTAGATGATGATGGTATGCTTTTACAGCACTCAAGGCAACTGATTGTGGCTAGCTAAACATTGAATAATAACACCACCAAAACAGCAGCAGCAGCAGCAACATAATAATAACAGCAGTGACAACACTAATGATGGTAATGTACTTTTAATGACACTTAATGGCATTGTTCTTGGTATTACTATTATCATCATTATCATTGTCATCATCACAACAGAAGTACTGATAATAGATCACGATAGGTCACAGGAGAGCCTGATAACATTTAATAGATGGCTAAAATGTTTCAGAGCCTAGGGAAAGCAGTAGCATTTGGGAGAAAAGATGTAAAGCATTTGCATGGGAGGGAGACAGCCTGTGAAGGCCAAGTGTTGAAGTTCACATCTGGTTTATCATGTGTTTCATGGTACTTCTGGTTTATGAAAAAATAAACCAGCCAAAAATAAAACTAATACAGCCTGGTGCAACAGAGCTCTTGCTGTGCTGGGACTCTGTACTTCTGGGCTCAAGTTTTAGCTCTGCCACTAACCCACTATATAACCTTAGGCAAGTCCCTTGGGCTCCACCTGCCTTGTTTGTTTGGATTGTAATCCTTCTGGTGCAAGGTTAATGTGCAGGTCCTACACAATGGAGTACTGTTCTCAGTGGGGCCGCTAACTCCTATAATAATAATAATAATACAAACAATAACCAACCGTTAGATATTTCCGTAACACTCCCCTCTAAACTAGACTCGCCGGGGGAGGGGGCTGCCAGAAGAC
>NW_017729015.1:7744552-7749001 GCF_001723915.1 Gavialis gangeticus | reverse complement strand
TGTGGGCAAGATGGCCCCTGTTGTTCTGGCCATGTGCTCAGCACATGGAAAGCTGGGGCCTGTATCTGGGCAAAATATGTAAAATACTCTGGCCTCATTGGCCAGAGGCAGCTGAAGATCCTCCAGGCAGACTGAGTGAGAGAGAGGCTGGATGGTGGCACTCCCTAATTGGACAAGGCTTGGATGATGTCACACCGGGTATATGAGAACAACTCATTAAGGTTCTCTCCTTCTTTCTCCTGGGGCTGGTGAGAGCTACACAGCTGACTTGGGAGCCAGAAAACCTGCTCCCCATGGGGGTGTCTCTCCCTTCTCTACATTGGAGAGGTGAGCAAAAGCTATGGGACAGAAAAGCCTCAAGTACAGGGAGAGAAAATCTGTCTCAGAGTTTGAGACTCCTATTTTGGCATCCTTCTTCCCCCCTCACCCCTTCCGCCCCTTTTTCTTTCTTAACTAAGTTAATGCCATAGGGGTATTAATCCCTGGAGCAAACTGGCCAGGAATGGTCCTGGCAGTTACTGGCTCTTGTGTGTGAGAACTGTAGTGACTCAGCATTGTGATATAGCTGAGACTGGATGTCCAGGCCATAAGCGATAGGCCTGGGCCCTTTTTGCTGCTTCACAGCTATTGCGTTTTAGTTTAGCTGTGTGGCTGAACCTCAGTTATATGATTGGCTGGCAGATTTGGGACAGGGTGAAGCCTGGCACAGTTTGAGCCTGAGTGAGACCTGGCACTACTTGTTGTTAATCCAGGCCTGAGTGCAGTATAGACCTGGGCAGCTTTTGCTGCCCAGTTCAGGTGTAGTGACATAGGCCTGGGCCTCCTTTTGTCCTTTTTGTAGCTTATGTTCCAACCAAGCCTTGTGGTTGGGTGCTAGTCATAGTTCAGGCCCAAGCCAAGATAGGCATGACCTTTCCTTTGATTTCTTTTGCAGTTTTCTGCCCAACAGAGCTGGGCTTGGGATTAGAAATGTTTGGGTGTGATATGCTGATGAAAACCATGGTTAACCCCTCAAAACCACCATGCAGAAGTGGAGGTAGGCACTCTACCACTTCTCCAGGAGCAATGGAGCCCCTTGTCCCAGCCGCCTGCGGAGGGTTTAGATTGAGAGTGTGGTCAGGGGTAGAAAGGTAAGAAAGATTTATTGACTTAAGAAAAACACAACTACGTGCAATAACAAGACAAACAATGACAGACAAAAGCAATTCACATCAGCAACTTATTGGCAGTCCCTTTGATGCCTGACACACAGCAAGCTTCTCTTTCCACAAAGTTCAGCGAGGTCAGGTGTCCCCGAGCAACGCTGTCTGAGGGGTGCTGGGAAGGACCCTGGAATGCAGTTCTTGGGCTCCTCGAGGTCCACGGGCCCACTGATCCAGGCAACAGATAACTAATCCTTTTCACAGAGCTGCTTCTTCCTTCTGAATAGTTTCCAAATATTTCAGCTAATTTATAGCTTCTGAAGGACACTAATAACGCACGACCACTTAGATTCCTTTTTCTTCAACAGTCCATAGACTGACCAATAGCAATACAAGCCTTGCATTCCTTTGATAAGGTAATTTTAACTGTGCCCCAGGGCCTTACTACTTCTAGGCTTTACTAAATTTACTAGGCCTTACTTTATACAAGACTTCACTACATCTTAAACTATAATTAGGCTTTTAGCAACAACTTATAGCTCAATATCTAAACAAATACAGAAAAACACTTGGTCTAATCTTCATAGAGCCTTCAACAAGCACTTTTATCACACAGACATACTTTTCAGCTGCCACACCCCTTGCAATGCAGAAGGACCCAGGCTCTTGAGCAGTTCCCCGCAGTGCAGTGAACCCAAGGAGCAGCTCATAGGACTCTCCAGTGTGGGCCCCCCTCTCCAGCCCATTGCTGAAGGGCAGGTATAGGGGTGCAGACCCCCAGAACTATCTGTTGGGGAGCCCCAAGTCCCAGACTGCCTGGGTATGGATGAAGCTTCCCCCAGAGGGTGTTACCTAGAAACTTTTCTTTGTAGTAATAGTGTTTTAAAATTATATTTAATGTTTTTTGGGGCTTTTTTTAATTTTCTGTAATAAATTTGGGTGTCTGTGTTTATACTATTTGCAAGGAGGGAGGTTTGTTTTTGCGGGTCACCTAGTAATTCATTTAGTGTTTCCCAGATGGTCTGGGTGGGGGCCCGAGCCAAGGTAAAATATATTTAGTACCCCAAAATTGACTGGTGCTGGGTAGAAGGGTTACACTTCATATAAGGCTTGTTTTGAACTAAGAGTTTAGATATGTTCTAAAGTATGGGAACCCAGTTCTCCCCCATATATCAAGAGAAGAGCAATAATTGCCAGCCTGTGTATGACTTATATTATAGACGTAGCCAGCAAGAACAGAGGTAAAGCTTCTAGGGACAGTCTGAACACAGAGTGCTCCTATAGACACACAGGGAGCCAGCTCCAATGTCCTGGAAATCCAAGTTTGGTTGGGACCAAACTCAATTAATCAAGTTTGCTAGAGCATGGAAATAATCACGCTCCAGCTGACTCCAGATTCATGTGTATCAGTGTCCATGCGCTGAAAAGTGGTGGAGGGATGCTTTGAACTAAAGCTTGTTCAATAAGCTTTAGCTCAAAGTGCCCTCCCACCATTTTTCCGCACAGGGGATGCTAATACACATGACACTCAGACGCTTTTAATTAGCGCTGCTCACTAATTAAAGGCCCCCCCCACCTCCTGAAACGTGTAAAAATGCCCAAAGGCTTAAGAAAACGAAAGCTGGCTTCTGTCGAGGCTTTAGAAATTTAAACGTGCAGTGCACAAGAAACAATACCCTAGGCTGACATAACGACACTGCAGGGGGTGAAAGGAGGCATAATTTGAGGCAAACTAGCTTTGCTATCCCTGATGAGAGCCAAGATATGAGGCGTTTTTTCTCCATTTCAGTTGTGAAGGAAAGCTCGGGCCCAGGAGACGGTTCTGAAGGGCCCAAAGCAATATGTCAGCTGCTGTAGGGCTCTGGAAGCTGCTTCTTCTTCATCCGAGCCCGGGCTCCTCTGTTCCAGCTCCGATTTGTTATAACGTTCTCTCTGCGCAATGAACCCATGCCTTGGAGCCAGGGCTCCTTTGAGAGCTGCCAGAAAGGAGAACACACAGCTTCTGGTTTAGAAATGTCTCCACAGTTTCTTACTGCAAGGCCTCTTTTGATCTGGGAATAGAGTATGCTTTTACTTCAGTGAGGAACAAAACAGCTCTAGGAAAGAAAAAGCCAAAGCCTCTCTTTTGTATTGGCCCATGTCAAAATGCATCCTTGCTAATGAAGAACTTATGGCTCAGATAGGGCTTTCTCATGAAACCATGGGGCCTCTGTGCAACGAGCTGATGTGTTTGTTGGGAGAAGACATTTCTGGATTATTTTCTCAGATGCCCTATAGCACTGCAATGCATCCCCGCAACACCAACACCAGCACCAGAAGCAGTGGCCTTTGCAGAATATTGGGAGCAGACCATATAGAAAGGTCGGGTTGGGGGCACAGCAAAGCAGCAGCAGTTCAGCTAGGGCAGGGGGAGCCAGGATATCTGGGTTCAGTCCTCAGCTTAGCTGTTGACTCCTCGTGTGAACTGAAGCAAGTCACTCCGGGCCAAGATTCTCCAAGAAAGTTAGCATCCAATAACAATGAGAGTTAAATGCCTAAAAACCTACAAGGATCTTGAGACTCATTCTCCCAAGTTCCTTGGGACACAGTTCTCTATCTGCAACACAGAGATAATGTTTTCTCCAGCCTGTTAAGTTATGAGTCTTCTGGAACAGGGACTGTTGATTACTAAACCTCTGTCCAGCCATAGCACTGCAGATCCTTTATTTTCACACATCAGACAAGCCTTATGAGCTATGGGTTTTTATCACCAGCCTGCGCTGACTTCAGGATAGAGAAGATGCAAAGAAGGGAAAAGGCCCGTTATCCATTGCTATTTGGTTTCTGATCAAGTTGTTCCCTGTGGTTAGAAAAGGCTCTCCAATTGGGCTCCAGCTGAGCAAACGGTTCCCTTTATGTGTTTTAAACCTCCTTGATGAGAATGCCCAGAACAGGAGCTTGTCTGGGTGATTTGCTTTCTGAAGGCCACATCCCAGCCTCCTTGCCTGGGTTATTCCTCCCATGTCCACTGTCTGGGAAGGAGCCTCTGGGGAGAAGAGAAAAGGGCTGAGACCTAAAAGTATCTGATGTTCAATAGGAATTGGGGTCATATTTGTAAAGGTGTCTAGGTGCCTAAATGTGCATATTGGTTCCTGGGGTGATTTTTGAAAGCCACTAAACTCCTAGGCCAAATCCAGAATTGCAGGCAGGTGCAGTTTGTGACACCACAAACCTCTTTGTGGTGCCACAAACAGCATGCCCGGCATGTTAAAATGCGTCCTGTTAAAACATGCTACTGGGAATTTGGATAGCAAAAAAAAAAAAAAAA
>NW_017729015.1:7732348-7744468 GCF_001723915.1 Gavialis gangeticus | reverse complement strand
AAAAAAAAAAAAAAAAAAAAGCCATGAAAAGAAGTGGTGCAGTGCATGCCATAGGAGCACGCACCAGCAGACATGGAGGCTCAGTCCTCCTGGGAGGTGCTCTGGCTGCTGGCCAGAATGTCTCCTCTAGTCCTGCCCTGGCTCCCCTAGCATGCCAGAAGCCAGGAGGTGCGGGGAAACAACAGTTTCCCTGAAGTAGGGCATTTTGCCCTGCACCATAGTATACATGCATTTGTGCTGCTATTTTTTTGCTGCTCTAAACGCATTCCCCTACATGTGGGGATGCATCTTTACTGGGAATAATTACTCATCTGCATCTTTAGGCACCTAAATCCCTGAGCTTCCAATTCCCATAGACACCGTTAGAAATCACTTCCTAGGTTATTAATGTTTTTAGGAAATATTTCTTATAAGTGTTAAAGGGGATGGAGGCTCTGTCCCAAAAAAACAGCTTCTGAAAGATTCATGGAATGTGTTTCTGGTCCCTAACTCCTGGGTTTCTCCACTGCTTTGTTAATACACATTGATTGCATTTGGAAGAGTTTACTGCAGCATTATTAAATCATTTAGGGATTTATTAAGCTCACTTTAAATACTGAAAGTGCGCCATTACACCCACCTTACTTGTGATGTGCTGGAACCTAATAAATTACATTCAGGAGGCAAAGACCACAGCTGAGCAGAGAGGGCTGGAGCTGAAACAGAACTTTTCTCGCAACAAACTTTATTTTGATGAGCATAAAATATGTTAACAGAGCTCATTAGGTGCTTCATTGTCTGTCTAGTATCGGTAAAAATCATTATTAATTTTCTCTTCTCCTCTACATAATTAAAGATAATAATAGGACTGCAGGAGGAATTCAGATATTATGGTGATGAAGAACATATGACAAAAAAAGACAGGTATAAGAGATAGAGAGTGTGAGTGAGTGAGGGCTGGGCAAAACCCAGAAGCCTAAGAGGGAGCTTGTTAAAGGCTCTTCACTGAAAGTGGAAGGAGATGGCCATTCCTTTGTATAATCTTGAAATCTCCCTCTGAATTTAGATGACTTTTTGTGAGATGCACTGCCAGGTTTCTTGCATGCACTTGGGAGGTGTATGACATTGTCTAAGGATTTGGGTTTAAGCTAAGTCAAAAAGTAGAGATGGTCACAAACCAAAAAGACCATAATCTCTTCCTGGAAGGGAGCATTTGTACCTTTGTGCTCCTATAGTGCCTGATTGGGGTCTCTGGGTGATGTAATTTAAGAAGAAGGAAAAAAAAATTATTGTCATGCCATATTTTCTCACATACACCACACCCTTGACAGAAAAAATTTAAAAAGATCTTTTCTTGTAGTAAGTAACTGAGTAGCTACTAGGGAGTTAAGGCACTTACTCTTCCGTTTCCTGTAAGTCTACTGAAGATTTTACTTTCACTTTTATCCATAACTGGCAGAAACTGTTCTTACCATATTTTTTTTGCATATAACCCGCACCACAGTTTGCAGCAGCTGTTTTTTTGGAGGAAAGTGCATGCTGCACGTGAGAACATACACAAATATTTATATGTGGGGTAATAACATAATACTGAACACTTAGGTTTCAATACAGGCCATCATAGAAAGAAACACCAGTTGAGAAACCTGTCACTCGATCTTAAAGTTCTCCAAATTCCAGGAAATGGCGCGTTGGGAACCAGAATTAAAGGTGGTTTCAAGGGCGGATTTTATTTTGGCTTCACATTTTCCCTATGTTCAGAGCATTCAGATGCAGCGTTTTCCATCTGTGCCCAAGTCTACCCAAATTCAAAACGAAACCATGAATCCTGAGAAGGTTTGTATGCAACGCTGTAGGCCTGACACCGCTTGGTCATTGCTTCCAAACTCTCAAGCCAAACCTGCTCTGGTCTCAGTTTCAGTATGAATTAGAACAGCCTAGGAGATGCTCTATTTAACACCAGTTGGCTATAGCTAGAAAAAGATGCCAGTCAAGATTTGGAAGACTGGAGCAACGCTGTCATATCCTAAAGCAGACGCTATACACAATTGAAGTAGAAGCGTGTGTCTCCTTACACCAGCTGAGAGCTCCCTTCTACCGGGAGAATTCCCATCTGGCCAGTTAGGGCTACTTTGTGTAGGCTGGGTCAGAGAAAATTTCTGGGAAGAGAATCTAGCCATATGCATTAATAAAACGTCTGATATTAATGAAGGGAACGGGTTTCAAATGTAAGAGAACAGGAAAAGAAAACCTTGTAGTAGGAAAAGAATACTCATTTGTGAGCTTCAATGGGGAATCAAATCAAGTAAGTAAAAACAGCCGAAAGATGGAGACTTCTGTGGGGTGGGCAATTAGTAACTCAGGGGTGGGAAATTATTTGGACCCTCAGCCCACATAGGGAGTTTTGGTGAGCTGTTGTGGGCCGGGTCAGCACCCACTCCCCCATGCAACAGCTCACCAAAACTCCTAAAGCGGCCCCATCCTGTCCATCCTGACCTTGTACTGTCATAGTCCTGTGATCCCAGCCCCAGCTCGGCCTGCCCGTCCCACTCCTAGATGCCACTTCTCTGTATATCAGCCCTGGCCCCATCCCAGCCGGCACAGATGAGAGCTGTGATCTGCTGCCTGTGCGCCCCTATGACAGGCACCAGTTCTGTGGGCAGGGGCATGCGGGAAGCAGATTGCAGCTCTTCCCAGGGGTCTGGCCCTATCCTGTCACTGCCCTGTGATCCTGGGGTCTTTGTGGAGACTGGCTGGGACTTGCGTGGGCAGGGTGTGCAGCTAGGTGGACAGGATGGGCCTGTGGGTGGGCATGGAGCTGTGTCCGGGGCTGAGACCAGGATCTTGGGCAGTGGCAGCGCTGGGGTGGGATTGGGGCAGAACTGTGAACTGCTCCCTGCACACCCAAGCTGGCGAAGCCTGCGCCCATCTCAGGGACATGCTGGGAGCAGATCATGGCTCTGCCCTGGCCCCATGTTTTCACTGCCCTAAGATCCTGGCTCGTGATTCTGGCCTCCCCACTTGTCCTGCTCCTGAACGCCAATCCCCTCCTGTCCACAGCTCCATCCCATCCACCTGGCCATGTGTCCTGCCTGTGCAGGTCCAACCCCTGGAGTTGTGTGTGAAGCGCATGGTTTGGGGTGCTCAGGCAGCGGGGCACAGGGTGGCAGCTACAGCAGCCGGAAGGAGCTGCTGCCACCAGGGCTGCTGGAAAGTAGGTCTGGCTATCACACCACCCCAGCCCCATTGCGTGCCCGGGGGTGGGGGGCAGGACCGGCCACGTGCCATGGCCTGGGCTGCCCTGTGCACCTGGGCTGGTTAGGACTGAGGGACCTGCCACAGGCTAGACAAAAACCCTCGGCAGGCCAGGTCTGGCCCATGGGCTATATTTTGCCCACCTCTGGGTTAGCCTTCTCAGCTAAAACATCTCAGGGCCCATGAAATATTCTCTGTGAGTGGACATGTCATAGCACAGAGGTATTCAACCATTTTAAATAAATGTACCCCTGTTTTTAGTAAGTGTACCCCGGGGGGAGTTGCAAGCAGTGGGACATGGAACGACAGGGTGGTGAGCGGCCGGACGCCAGATGCAGAGGGGAGGGGGTGATGAGCAGCCAGATGTGGCGTGGCAGCAGTGCAGCATCTGTGCGCCAGCTCTTGCCCTGCCCCAGTGCTGCTCCTGCGAGGCAGTGGCCTGGGGTGGCGGTGCTCCATCCTTTTCTGGCCCCGTGTACCTCCTGGGACCTTTCAAAGTACCCCCAGGGATATACGTACCCCCAGTTGACAACCCCTGTATAGCAGTTCAGGCCTGGTCACTTGGATCTTTCTGGTGAAGGCTGTATTCTCAGAGCTCAAAAGCTGCAGTCTATTTATCTGGCTATATCAAAATAATTCAGGGTACAAGGGAGGTTTATTAATCTGGAGGCGTAGGTTCAGAAACCTCTCTTTTGGAAAGAGAGCTCAGGGGCTGATTAATAACCATCAGTCTTTTCTCAGGAGCAATGGAGCGTGATGCAGAGGTGTAGCCAGGATAGGGTCATTTAAAATACAGCTGTCACCACTACAAAGGCAGTAATTGGCACTGATGTCTGAGGCTCACATCTCTAGTTTCCATCAGAGCAATAGCTCCCCACCTAAGCAAATATTCCCTATCAGAGAAAGGCACATGGGGGTGGAAAAGACAAGATTGAGTAAGTTTCAGTGTTCGTACAGATTGGAAGAAAAAGGAAGAGACTTGGGGCCAGATTCTTATCGGATACAAGTTGGTACTGTTCCAACCAAACCAAGGGCGCAGTGCTAACTTACGTCAGCTGAGGATCAGCCTTACAGTTTCTACCCCCGCTTACTACCTCCAATGAGGCACCTACAGCTATATTGATGCAGCTGCATAAACTCACAGAATTGCTTGAATTATGAAATTTGGTTCTGAATTTGAACGTATTGTCTTTACAGTTCGAAATAATCCATATAGTCTGGGAAATCAGGCACGTACTATAGCTCAGGGTCCATAGGTACGGCTACTGAGGACAGCTCATTAAAATGTTCCCTTTTTGATAAAAAAATATGATTTTCAAATGTATGAAACATTTTCTGAAACTGAAAAGGAACATTTTGAGTATAGCCGAGTTGACATGAATCTATACTTTCTGAGCTGCCACAAAGCAAGGCTGATTAAATTTTTTGGCTGAAACATCTTTTCCTCTACACTAAAAAAAAAGAAACCAAAACAGTTTTCATATGACCAAAGCATTTTGCACATTCAAATTGCATTCACTGGATTTTTTCTGTCAAACAAACCTTCTCAAAACCTGACACACCTCACCTCAATGTTTTCCAGATAAAAACATTTCATTTTTTAAAATATTTTTTCAATTTCATTAAAAAATAATGTAAGAACCCTAAAAATAGGAGGATTGAATAAGAGGTGAAACTTTGAATTTTAGGCTGATCAAATTCCAAGTGTTATTTTTTGTGTTGCCCTCAGATTATTATTTTTATAGACATTTTTGGTAGTCCAGACAAACTGGGATATTGGTTGTGCCTACAGCTCTAGCTGAGATGCCTCATGCTGGCTTTCCTGCAGCTGAGAGACTCCTGAGCACAGTGGGGGACATGTCACTCAAAGGAGATGTAGTCTGGTTAAGCAGCACAGCATGCAGGTACAGTGGGGGCACAAGGCAGCTTGGACAGAGGCAGTCCAATGTCTTCCACGGTATTCAGTTGTTTGACATAGCACATACAGCATACACTGCTGTCAACGATTAACATCCTAAGCACTGATCTCTTGTGGCTCCCACATAATCTGGTATGATCTGTTTACATGTTCATCTTGTGATGGGCTTATTGCTTATTTTTCTGTCCTCTCTTTGAATATTTTAAGTGACATTCATAGGAATGAACCAAGAGCCTCTAGCACATGAAAGAACAAGTCATGAGTGTAGCAGGCTCACCTTTCAGAGCTTGGGTTGAGTCCCAGGCTTGAGATCCTGGTGTTTTGATTGGTGGAGACCATCCACAAATCAGGAGGCAGCAGGAGAAATAAAGTCACGCCCCTTTCCTGAGGGGACGGGGACAAGAGCTCCCCCAGACCTGATTGAAGACTGCAAACTGTCAGGTCCAGAAGACTTCAGGGGCAGAGCCCTGGAGCGTATAAAAGGAAGAAGCTGTGTGCCCAGCATGAGGGGAGATGTAGCGAGGGACTCAAGAAGAGGGGAGCCAATAAAAGCTGGGGAGCTCTCCCACTGCGGGCAATAGGCCCAAGACTCCTGAAGCTGCCACTGGAGGAACAGCCCTGAGAGTGGTGCGAGAGTGCTCGGGCTGTTGACGGCGCGCAGGGATGGTATGTGGAGACCTGGCCCTGGGAACAGTGTGAGACTGCTCAGGCCCATCACGGTGCATGGTTCAGTGCACGGAGCCCAGGCTTTGGGAACTGCAAGCAGCAGCTTGAGCCTGCAACCCTGGTGGGGCCTTGGGGGCTGCAGTGAGGGAGCAAGCGGCCAGGTCCCATGGTGCACAGGGCAGCATATGGACCCAGGCCTTGGGAGCCAGGGAGCAGTGGAGGCTGCTTGGTTTAGCCACCTAGCTTGAGGATGGATGGACAGAGCCTGAAGGGCCCAGCCTGTGCTAAAAGAGCCCTCGGTGCTGAAGCCAGGGCATGGGAAAATAGCAGCATGAGGCCCATGCAATTGTAATTGAAATGTTGTATTGTGATGTTGTAAATAGTGTTATTTAGGGTTTGATCTTGGTTATTGGTTAATGTTCATCGTGTAAATATATGTATATGATGCAGTAAAAATTCTGTTATCCGGCATCTTACAAGCCGGCATGCTCTACTCACCGGTATGCCGGCTTGTAAGATAAAGTGAAACTGGAAGTGCCCACTGTGGCACTTCCGGTTTCTCCAAACCCCCATTGCTCAGGGCAAAGCAGTCTGTGCTGCTGAGCCCCCACAGCCCAAGGACATAGCAGGCTGTGCAGGACCCACCTCCATGTACCGTGGGGCCTGCAGGGCCCCGCGGGAGTGGTGATGACGCCGTGGGAGGGGCAGCGGGAAGCCCCAGATGTGGTGTGAGAAGCCGTGGCCAGGGCCACTCAACTAACCAGCATATTTTGTTATCTGGCATCCCCGTTCCCGGGGGATGCCGGATAACAAGAGCTTTTACTATATTTAGTTTCATGTTTATGTATATTATAACTCAATAAATTGTATATAGTTAAGAACTTTGGGGCTTGGGCTAACTCTATAGAGGAAAGAGGGATCTGCTTGAAATTCTGGCATCCCTCTCATAGCACCCCCTCCTGCCTACCCATCCCATCCTATTGAGTATAGGGCACACCCTTGGGTGTACCCAGGCTACGTGATGAAGGTAGATTCTGCAGTTTCCTTCATGGCACAGATTTATCCATGAACCTCACTTTCAATCTGCTGCACATACTGGGCTTCTCTTTCAGTGTTGCAATGCACTTGAGTCGTAACTTCCAGCAGCCCCTGCTTGTCTAGTCATGGTGTCTCCGTCCTTACTCTGCTGATACCTTTCAGTCCTGACCAGCAGCACATCTTCTGGGCTAGTCCTGGATTTTCCGTGCTGTTCTACTGGTGGCCCTCTATCAATCCAGGGCATTATTGAGGGGCACTGAAGAGCTGGGATAGCATGGCAAGGCTAAGGTCTGTAAGAGCAGGGTTAAAGGGTGCTTGCAGATGTAACCTCCCCGCCCAGCAAATGGCACTCTACTTTAAACTCGGTGTGTTCCTGTGCCAAACCTCGCATATTGCTAGAAGGGGCAGTAAAGTACTTCCACCTGGCTTGCCTGATGTCTGTAAAGTACAGGCCCCTAAGTGGGGCTTTTTTGGCACTTTTATCTAATAGCTAAGTGAATCAGCTTTAGCTAAAGGTGCCAAAAAGCCCCTCTGAAGCGCTTGATATTTACAGATGCAGCAGAGCTAGGCTGAAGTAATGTGTTGCTTCTTTTGGTAAAGCGCAGTTTTTTTTTTAAATGTCTGCAAGCAGCCTTACTACTTTGATAGAGATGCATGAGGAGCCCAGACCTGAATAGCACATAGTGCTATTTTTTTTGCCTATAATACCCAGGATTCCCAGGTGGTCCTCCAGCAAAGTGCTAGCCAGGTCCAGGATTATTTAGCATCTGCAGTCAGATAGGATCAAGTGCATTCAGCACAGTATGCCATCAGACCCCTTCTTGAACAGTTGTGCTGAATTATGCCATGGTGTGTAACAATATCCATGCATCTAATAAATGAAAGCAAGCTTTTTCTCAGCTCATGTTTAGTTTCAATCCATTTCGCCACACAAAGTATTTCCCAGAGCTTGAAAAGCTCTGCAGCATCATCTGTACCATTGCACTGTTCATCTGTATCCCCTGGTGAAACACAGGCCTGATGAAGTGTGTGACCCCACATGGCCTACAGAAGGGAAACATTTCTAGAGTGATAGCACCCCTAATCTACCTCATCTGAGTCTGTAAATTTACTTAGTCTCAAGAAACATGGAGGGGGAGAGGGAGAAGCAGGGTTTAGGAAGAGAATAACTTGACCTGGATTTCTGCTCTCTCTTGGTTAGTGAGTCTTGCTTGGCTAATGCCTCATTACAGACAGGAAAATGGTATTCACAAAGCTGGGCTCCAATACAGTTTCTAAATAAAGGCTTTCACACAGCATGTAGAAGTAAAGACATTCAGCAACACAGTCATTGACCCTGGGAAGAGAGTTAATGATTCTTAAAGAAATTGTGCATTTCATTGGCCATTTATCAGTTGCCAGCAGTAGCCAGACCCTTATTTAAGAGTAGTTTGTTTAACTGCGGTCCTCTCCTTCTCCTTTTAAATTCGCTTAATATTTTATGAACATCTGTAGGGCAAAGAATTAGCTTTCTTCTCCAGGCCAGGCCATAATTACTTACCACTTTTATTGCTCTTAAAATGTTTCATAGGTACTGTTGTGAAAACTCTAAAGATATTTTGGCTGTAATCTTCATTGCCTGTATGTCCCAACTGATCTGTCTGTCCCCTTCATAATAATTGTAGGTAGCAATAGCCTATGCTGCTCATGAGCATCGCTACATATTGTAACACTGGGGGCGCCCACATGTGCATTAAAGGCCTTTTTCTAATGTGTCTTAAATTTAGTACATCTGAGCACTTTTACATGTACTCTGGGGGGCAGGGAGGGGGCGGCTCTTTAATTAGAGTGGCTCCGAGAGCCACTTTAATTAAAGCGCCGCTGTGTCTCATGTATCAGCATCCCTGTGCTTAAAAATGGTGGCGGGGGCACTTGAGCTAAAGCTCATCCAATAAGCTTAACACATAAGAGGCAGGAGGCTGCTGGAGCACAGTAATTGCCATGCTCCAGCAGACTTGATTAATTGAGTCGCTGTGGTGCTTTAATTAGGGCAACTCTTAGATCCACTCTAATTAAAGAGTCCCCCCCCTTCCCCACCCCTGGAGCACGTGTAAAAGACTCACTTAATCGAGTCTGCTCTGATGCCCTGGACTTCCAGAGTGTTGGAGCAGCCTCGGTGCTCGTGTATAGGTGCCCTCCAATGCGAAGTACTAAATTAATGCATATTAGGCTTCCTTAATGTACAGTAATGAATGCTCACGGTTTTTAAGTGATGCTTAATGCACAGTAGCCTATTTTACTGTGCATTAGCCTAATCACATATTTTTTTACGTGATGTTTTAGTATGCAATAAAATAGGTTACAGGGTGTTAAAGCACACAGGTAGATGCGCCCGCTGAGAAACCCTCTGTAGAAAAAAGGCCCTGTTCTACAGGACACCCGACAAATGCATCATAAGACAGAGTCTCTCCTGGAAAGAGCCTACAGTTTAAATAGATGAGCCAGATGAAGAGGTGATATGACAAAACAGGACAGTTCAGAATAGAGCTCTGGTCTCCTGATTTGCATCCCACTACCATACTTACTAGGCCAAGTTGCCTTTGGGTATGACAGGGCAATTCCCAAGAGCACAACACTAAATGTCACCCCTTAGTAGTCCTATCAGTCTAGAGATGTTTCCTTTCGGTGGGCCAGCATTTCTTAAGGGTGACATACACACAATTGCATGTCCCAACAGCTGTGAAACTGCTCTAGCTGTGGGAGTGGAAATACAACAGCAACATAGGACTAATGCTGATGTCTCTATTTTCTCCCAGATAAAATGCAAATAGCTAACAGTTGACCGGCAACAGGGAGGCCAGTTTCTGTTAGGACCCCCCTACCTTTCATGGTAAGGTGCAAGAACATATTAATTACTGCTTAATCTAGTCATTCTCAAACTTTTTAGACTCAAGACACCCCTTTTTAGACTCAAGGCGCCCCTGCGTACCTTTTATAAATTGAGCAGCACTCCATTTCAGAAAATAATGTATTTATTTCAGTTCTGACCACCCTGCAGAGGGGCTAGGCAGTGGGGCTGGGGAATGGCCAACCTGAGCCTGTTCTTATCTGCTTATCTCCTCACACCTCCTGTGGCATTCCTTGAAGGATCTCACAGCACCCCAGGGTGCCAAAGCACCCTGGTGGAGAATCACTGGCATATTCAGAAAGTTGCAAGTCCTGAGTCTGCATGCTGACTACAAGAGGATAAACAGAGCAGGCCTGTGTCAGAGGGAATGGAGGTTGAAGAGTACTTATGACATGGGACACCTCAATGCCATTCTGCAGGTTATTCTGTGGTTCATGTCATGTTACTCTGCTGTTAACATTTTGGTCTAGAAATCAGACTGATAGAGGTGATTCTGACTCTGCAGTTTTTGTTTGCAATTGGATGGGGATTTCACTGGTCTGTGTCATCTTGCTGGGTAAGTCTATGATGTCCCGTGCTGGGCTGCAGGGGAGGGTTCGTGGCAGAATGGTTGGCTGTGACAGGGTATTGGTTATGATTAATATCTAAAGGGAGACACCAAGGTGGATGAAGCATTATCTAGGCTGGAATAAGGGTGCTTATCCAATGGTAAAGGCAGGAGATCAAGGGAGAATATTGCTTGGAATAATAGAAAACCTTTCTGGTTGTAAGACAGGGATCCTCAGTCTTTTTGGATTGGCTCCCTGCTCTGGGCCTGGCAATCCCAGCTTCTGGTTGGCTTGTAATGGCATGTGACCCACTTCTGGTATGAGTCAATGGGAGGCAACAATAGTTGTGGAGCTTGTGACTCTGCTCTTAAGGATGGAAACATTTAGGTTAGGGATTGCTAGGATGTGGAATAATCTTCTGGAGAGAGGTGCGAGTCCCATGTTTGGGACACTTACAGCAAAGGTGGATATTGGATAACGTTTTCCTATTTGTCATTCCAGAGGGCTCTAGTCAGCACTTAAATGTATGTACTTAGTTTTCACTTATACTTGTGCTGGAGCGCTACAACATGGCAAACTCTACTGGTCCTACATGGTGAATATGAAAGCTTGAGGGGAGTGATATTTGCTCTGACTCTCTGGGATAGAAAGCATGAATTGGAAAGGGTTTGAGGTAGAGATGAGACCATTATATTTCTAGTATGCTACCTGGAGTTGAGAAGGCTATAATAAAAGCCCCTCCAGATATTGACTGGTGCTGCTGATGATACAGTAGTGCTTCTCCAAGTATTGACTGGTGCTGATGAAGACACACAGGGGGGCCTCCCAGCTATTAGCAGTAATAGCAGACAATGTATAGTGAAGTGGAACTTGCTGCTATATTGAACTGACCACACTTGAACAGTATGTCCCTGGTGATTGAAGTGCTTTTCCAAGAGCTTTTACCTCTTTCATCCTTGATTGGGCGTGGGCAAAGGAGTGGTGAAACTGGCTTGCTTTCTCTCATCACACTGTTCCCTTCCATTTTTAGTTCCTTGCAAACGATTAAAATGTCTTCTAGATTAAGGCAATGACACAGGGACTGTAATGCTATGAATCCTGAACTGTTCAGGAGGACAATCTTGTAAGTGCTTTGGCAGCCAGCAATGCTTGTGTTTCGGTACTATTGGGAGGTTCAAACTGAGGTTGGGACCCATTGTAACAACACATAAGGGACAGGTAGATTTTTGTTATAAAGTGCTTGGGAGGAATTAGCAAACTGTGGCTGGTAAATAATTTTTCCACAACTAGCTTCTGCCTGTCTCTAAACAGAAATCAAAGCTTGAAAATTATCTAGTAATTTCCCCCTCAGCCATCCTGACACTCATCCTTTTCTCAAATTGAGCCTACAAAGCTGCACCATGTGGGTCTGAATTATGGGTACCTCAAAGCTAAAACATGGCACCCCAGGTTTATTAAGATGGACATGTGTTTCACCCATCTTTAGATTTGACTGTGTACTGGCAAACTGCACTATGGTAAATCATCCTGACTGTCACACCTTAATTTCCCACTTCAGCTAACTCTCAGGCCCATGAGCATGCATATACATGTGGAGTCCCCTCAGAGGGTAGCACTGAAAAATAAAGCATCATGGGACCTTGTGGCAGGACGGGGCCTGGGGTGCCGTGACCTCCCCTAGCGCCCCCTACCTACCGTGCCAGATCGGGTCTAATGCACCCTCGATATCTCGCCTGCCACGTCTTTGATGTTAATATTGAAGGGAGGCTGCCTTTCTAACCCTCCTTGGCACGGTGCCTTAAGATGTCTCCTGGCTCTGCCTAGTTGCT
>NW_017729015.1:7717966-7727348 GCF_001723915.1 Gavialis gangeticus | reverse complement strand
TAGCGCCCCCTACCTACCGTGCCAGATCGGGTCTAATGCACCCTCGATATCTCGCCTGCCACGTCTTTGATGTTAATATTGAAGGGAGGCTGCCTTTCTAACCCTCCTTGGCACGGTGCCTTAAAATGTCTCCTGGCTCTGCCTAGGTGCTTGGTGCCCCCGCCTCATGGGCTGTGAGTGGCTCCTACCACCCCTTATACCATGTCCCAAGCCTCTCAGGTGTACCAGACGTTGTTAAGTCTATTGTCTTCTCTTAACGGCCCTCTCCGGGGCCTCTCCCCGTGCACTCGCCCTCTGTGGGTCTTCTACCTGTATGCTCGCCCTCTCTGGGGCTTCTACTCTCATGCACCCTCCCTGGGCTTCTTATTCCCATCTGCCCTCCCTGAGGCTCTACTCGCGCTCCCACCCGCACTGGGGCCTCACCTGCACTGGGGCCTGTCTCCGCACTCCCGCCCGCACTGGGGCTCTGCTCAATAGGGCTCAGGCGGCCTCGGCTTTACCTGGTCCTCAGGACCCCTTTACGGGTCCTACACCCCATTGGGGCTTTGCTCAATTGGGGCTCAGGCGGCCTCGGCCTTACCTGGCCCCCGGACCTGCTTTCCAGGCTGAGATGGTCTGTACATACCCAGCAACAGAATCACTTCCAAAACCTGCCCTGTGGAAACTTGGGTATGGTTAGGCAACAGCAGAATGAGGGATTTTGAAGGTGTAGACTCTGGATTTAGGTGCCTGAATTCATTTGTAAATCCGGTCATCAGTTGCTCTGTGCCTCAGTTCCCCACCCTTAAAATGTGGAATGCAGAACTTGTATACATCCCTGTGGTGCTGGGACGGTAAGTACACTAAAATAGCCAGGTGTTCTGATAAAACGAGGGAGGTCCTATACAAGGATATTTAAATTGTCAGCACAGGTGTCCCTGAAGTCCAGTATTTTTGAGGAGATCTCTTCTTCCTGTGAATGCTTGAGTCTGTTGTTCTCTTTAAAAGAGCACGCACACAATATGCACTATAATAAATACCCAAGTCCCAATCTCATTTCCAGCTCTGCAGACCCTGTCTGCATATTGTATCTGGCAACACCTCCTGCAGCTTCTCAGGGGAGGTGCAGGCCTGAAATCTTAATTAAAAAGCAGATAGCTGGGTTTCATGCTAGGCTGATATAGTAGCTCTTCCCCTTTATGGACACCTTCTATGCAAGTTCCTACTGTGTTTGTCGAATTGCTAATTTAAAGGATGCTGTGGATTCATGCAATGCAGGCCTGTGTCAGCAATGTTTAACTTCAAGAGAGTGAAGCTGCAGTCACTGATCATTTGGGTTGTTAACAACTTTTCCCAACCCCTCTTGCTTCTGCTGCTGCTAAAAAAACCCACCACAGGGAATTTTGTTAGGAACTGGACACCAGTGGGAGACTTAAACTGTCGCATCAACATGTAGGATGGATATCATGTCTGTGGCCAGGCAGCAGTGGGATTTGGAGCAGTGGAAGAGTGAGTGAGAGCTTCAAAGACAGACATCTCTCTTGGAAATGTGCATGGTAGGGAAAGAAAAGATTTTCTGAAATGGTAACTGCCATGAGCACATGGGCCACAGTGAGTTGGTGCACTGAGAATGGGGCTTTGGAGACCTGATCTATTTTTCACGTTTACATTAATATGCTGTAGAAACATGGGCAAGCTACAAGGTCAACATTTTCAAACTTGGGGTGTCAAAATAAATGGCTAGATTTTCAGGGTGCTACATTTCCAACTCAACTCAATGAGAGTAGAGGCTCCCAGCACCTTTGAAGAGCAAAACCATTTATCCAGTAAGTGCCTAATTACAGTGATAAGTGCCTAATTTGAGGCACAGATGTTTGAAGAATGCAACCTTGCTGCTTTGAGTTCTCTATTTACTGAATGGGAGTAATAATAATGTGCTCCTAGGTTTGGAGAGGACCATTAGACCAGTGGCTCAATGTGCTTTTAGACAAGTTAGTTGCTTGACCGTCGAGAGGTATAGAAATAGGGTTCAGAAGGGGCTAGCTCCAATGGATGGATACCTAAATGAAGTGGCTGGATTTGGGGGTTCCCAAAAATGAACTGTGCTTTACAAAAACATGTGTTCTCATGAGATGACTGGCACCTCCATCCTGGGTCCCTTCAGAACTCAGGGACACAGTATTGAGACACGTTCCCCTCTACAGTGGAGAGAAGGCTGAGGGGGATCTAGTGGCCTGTTACAAACTAGTCAGAGGGGATCAGCAGGCATTGGGGGAGTCCCTGTTCCCCCGAGCACTGCCAGGAGTGACTAGAAATAACGGTCACAAGCTGGCAGAGGGTAGATTCAGGCTAGATATCAAGAGGTGCTACTTCACGGTCAGTGCAGCTAGGATCTGCAACCAACTTCCAAGAGAAGTGGTGCTGGCTCCTACCCTGGGGATCTTTAAGGGGAGGCTAGATGTACACCTTGCTGGGGTTGTTTGACCCCAGTACTCTTTCCTGCCATGGCAGGGGGTCGGACTCGATGATCTGCTCAGGTCCCTTCCGACCCTACAAACTATGAAACTACAGGCGGCATCTTAAACTCCGTTAAACAGGATTTAAGTGAATAGTATCTACTCTGGGTCGGGTCTTTATATAGGGGTCAAATCATCCATTTCAACATTTCAAAGCCTCAGAAAGGAGTCAGATGAAGCTTGAAGATAGCCACAGGTGCAAAGTGCAAAAGGGGGTGTTTTTTTAATGGTTTCCTCTGCCTAATTAGAGTGGCATACCGAGCTGAACTGGAGGTTGTGGGAAATTTAGACTTGGATTTCAGTTTTGTTCTATTATTTCTCAGGGTCGAAACCAAACCCTGGATCTGAATATACTTGGTCTATGGGAAATGCCAGATCCAGGTCAAAACATCACTGCCCAGGTTCAGCTCTGTTTAGAGCACTGATTTTGTAATAAATTTTGTTGGACCCTGATAGATCCCTGTCTGGAAAAGAGTGCAGAAGAGGAGTGATGGACGTGAGTGACATGAGTGACTGGTGCCTCCTGAATCTGGGGGGCACACTCAGAAGCCACCAATGGCAGCAGCCCTGTCAGGGGCAACACCAGCTCTACTGACAGCATCAATGTCAGCCATCAAGGGGGGGTACCGGCCCCTTCAGGGGGGCACATGCACCCCTGTGCACCCTCTACCAGTCGCCTATGATGAGTGATGCATTACAGTATGGTTTTAATGGAGGGCCACTCTCTGTCACAGATGGTACAGGAATCCCTACGTGCCTTGCACTGAGGAGCAATACAGGTGCCATGTAGTGATTCATGTTAGGTGCTTGTGCTCAGCCATACCATTTCTAGATGAGCAGGTCAGTAGTGAAGTGGGCTGATGGCTTAATTTTTCATCTCAACTAAACTAGGCTCACGCCTGCCTTGGGGCACAGTTGCAAATGATCCCCTCATGGATTCTTATTCTAACACTGCATATAATATGCAAATAGCTGTCTCTCTCAGGAACAGATGAAGGGGTGGAAATGGGGGGCTGGACAATGCACCCATACAACACTCATCAACCCTGTGATGCCAGGACCCTGGCATCCAGCAATTGGCACCCCAACCTACACATGCCACCCCACAGCCAGGCTGACACTTCACCTCCTATGGAGCACCCCACTTGTTACCACCCAACTCCAATTTTCATCCGCCTCAGTAACATGAAGGAGAATCTGTGCTGTAGCCTCCTGCTGCATGAAACTCAACAGGGAACACAGTAGAATATTATTGTGCTCGATAGCGCACAACACCTCCAAATTGCTTATGTATTAAACAAGCCCTCAAACCCTCCTTAGCTCCCTGCTTTTGTGTTAAACAAAGAGGGGGAGGTGCTGCCTGTCATGTAAACCAGCACCTTGCATAGCCAAAGGGCTTCTATACATGAGCAGTGAGGCTGCTCCCATATGCCGTAATTACCATGCATTGGAGCAGACTCAGTTAATCAAGTCTGCTGGAGTTTGGTAATTACCACGCTCCAGCAGACTCCAGCATCATGTGTATCAGCGTCTCCATACTGAAAAATGGCGGCTTGTTTGAGAAGCTTTACTTAAAGTGCCCCCGCTGACATTTTTCAGCTCATGTGGTGCTCCAGGTGCTTTAATTAGAGCTCCTCTTGGAGCCACTCTAATTAAAGTAATCCCCCCCCCGGAGCATGTCAAAAGAGCCAAAATGCGCTAATGGAGTCCCATCATTTCTTGGAGTCTGAAAACAAACACATGACACCTGCTTGCTGACAGCTTGGCTTTCATGGCTCTTCTAAGCTTTCTCAGGGCTTTCCAGCCTGATCAAACCCACAACTGCTGGAGCATGCATCCAAGCATGCAGCTGGGAACAGGTGCTCTGACACAAAAGAGGCCTCTGTTCTTATCTGCTTGGGTGGCTTCCTGGGGGTGATCCTAGCAGATCCCATTCATCTAGTGGCAGGAATGTTTGCAGGGTACATGGGCCAGGTCTTCAGCTCTGTGTGTGGGGTAGGTCTACACAGAAGTAGCTGTGCCACATACTATGGCTTAAAGATGCTGTTCTGAGTTGCTCATAATTCATATCCTCTGTCTCAGTAGGTCTAGGAATGGTCTGCTTGCATTCCCAAGAAGCAACAGTTTTTCTATTACTGTACTTTTCTGTCTACCTCATGTAGTTATGGCTTCTATTATTATCAAATCTTAGGACCTCCCAACCTCCTATGCAGTCAGGAAGGGTGATTACCTTTATTGAATAAATGGGGAACATATTTGCCCAAGATGACAATAGCTCTTGGAGTTTCTTAGCTTTTCTTTGGAAGCATTTGGTTTTAGGCAGTCAGAGATGGGTACCTGGACTGTAGTTCATCCAATCTGATTGCTACTGTATGTTTCAGGCCAGTTTCCCGATGTACTGTGAGAAATTCTTTAGCGCTTTCAGGCAACTTCATTCCTCTGAACTTTCTCGCCGCTTCACAGCCCAGTCAAACACTAATAACTATGTAAGAGGGGAAGCCTGAGCCTGGCGATGTTCTGGCTAGGATTCAGATGTAAGGCACATTCATTATGGGAATTCCAATAAAATCTTGTCCATGTGACACTTTCCATAATAACCAGTGAATCCACTCAGCTGCTGTGCCACCATGCTGCATACCAAACGCATTCATTATCATAGGGCACTTTATATCGAGTGTCACCAAAGTTTTTTTGTGAAGCAGGGAAAGGCTGAAAGCAATGGGCCCTTTCCTAACACTTCTGGTTCCATCAAACAAAGCAAAACAAATGCCGTTTGGATTTTCAATAAATAAAATTTCCCCCCAGGGGCTATTTGCAAATTCTTTGCAAATTAAATGTCACACACTCCTCTTCCAGGCACGTTGGGTCATCAATTATTTACTGAAGTTGCATTATGGTACCTCTTAAAGGCCCCAGCTGTGATCAGAGCTCCACTGTGCTCGGTGCTGTGCTAACATGTGGGAGTAGACCGTGTCTGTCACTGAACAATATGGTCTCAGTGGCAGGCACTGAAAAGAGAAAGCAGAGGTGGGTGGTGTTCTCCCTGTTTGGCAAATGGGGAAACAGAGTCCTAGGGAGACAATGAAGTCCTCTGTAAATCAATTCCCTGGACGACTACAGAATAAATCGCCCTCCACAGCAGCTCCTTTAATGTTTTGCATGTCATTGCTTGCCCTCCCCTTCCCCTGGTTGGTGGAGGAGCCCTGCCAGCTTGGCTACTTGCCAGGAAACATTACGGTGGGGGCACTTCTAGCACAATTTATGGAGATTCCTAGTCATGTTTTAATAAATTGGGATTTGGGGGTGTTTGTCATGCTTCCCAGCATGGCTGAAAGGTAGGAGTAGTGAGGGAAGGCACTTTTGGGGGAGCTATTACTTCTGCCCTGGGAAGGAAGCCCCAGCTCATGGGGACCCAATCCGACACCCTACCTTGTTCTCCCCCACCACCTCTAGACCCCACTCCTGGACCTGTCTGCGCCCTGTGACCTGGCTAGCAGGCATGTGCTCTGCAGGCTGTTAGCACAGGGTTGCATCCTTTGGGGTGGGAAAGTCGCATCCCCAGGAGCAGGAGGGGGAGTTGGCTTGGTGCCAGAACTGCTCCCTGGGCAGTAGAGTTGAGGGGGTGGAAAGTGTGTCCACACAGAACAGGAGGGTGAGGGAAGGAACACTGCATCCTGGGATGCTGGATGACTGCAACTTGGTCAGCTCACTTGTGGGGAGGGACCACACATTAATGGAACACAAGCTGGGTAACATGGATCGAAGATAAACCTGCCCTGGAGCGGCATAACTTTAAGCCACCTAAAGTGTGCTTGAAAGTAGCTTCAGATGTTAAAACAAAAATGGTGAGGGGGCTGGGGCTCATGACTTATGAGGAGAGGCTGAGGGAACTGGGCAGATTTAGTCTGCAGAAGAGAAGGCTGAGGGGGGATTTAATAGCAGCCTTTAACTACCTGAAGGGAGGTTCAGAAGAGGATGGAGCTGGACTGTCCTCAGTGGTGGCAGATGACAGAACAGGAGCAATGGGCTCAAGTTGCAGCAAGGGAAGTTTAGGTTAGATACTAGGAAGAATTTTCTCCCTACGAGGTTCCCCAGAGGAGTGGTGGAATCTCCATCCATGGAGGTTTTTAAGACTTGGGTAGATAAAGCCTTTGGTGGGATGATCTAGTTGGGTCTGGCCCGCCTTTGAGCAGGGGGTTGGACTAGATGACCTCCTGAGGTCCTTCCAACCCTCATTTTCTATGATTCTATGAATCTCAGCTAATGTGGGGAGCTGGCTGCAGTTTTTCTGTCCCTAGTAATAGTAAGAAGGCTTTGGCTAGGAGTCCCCGTGATACGTAGCGGCTTGTGTACTGGATGCAATGTCAGATAGGCATGTTCTTGGCTCCAAAGGTCAAGGTTTAACCCCTGGCGACAGTACATGAATATCTGCTATAGAGGAGAAAAGAAAAATACTGTTCCAAAGGCTGCTTCTTCAGAGGAACAGCAGTAGTTCTGGTTTTAATTGTTATTAGGTTACAATAACTCTCTCAGCTCTAGCTCATCTATATTATTCATGTTCATTACTGAAGAGCAGTGACCAGCCAAGGATCTTTTTTAACCAGCCAAGTGATTTGAATCTTATTTTTACATCCTCTTTGTTTACCTGAGACCGGCTGTGAAATAGCCATTTACTGGTTTTGTGTTGCGTCTCAATGGTGAGAGGGGGACCCTAGCTCACACTTTGAAGCAAGTTCCTGATCCATGATTGTTAATTCCTTTAGTCATTTTCTGCAAATAGCATGAAACATAATAAATTACTTTGGGTTTACAGCAGAGATAGCAAGCTACTGCATAGAAACTTTGTTGTGAATTAATATTATATTGTATCACCTTTTAAAAGCAATACCTTTGATGCTCTCTATAATGTGAACAATGACTGAACTCATCACAGATTGGATATCAATTTTAATATGAAAGCCAATTGTTCTCAGATATTTTACCTCTTTTCCAACACGTTTTAAACATTTTAATAAACACTTCAGAACTTTTTCTTTCAGAAAACATTACTCAGAATTAGGCAGCAGATGATAAAAAGGTAGTTTTCCCCATCACAAAACTACTTTTTTTATAGGTTATTGGGAATGAAACAAAATATAAAGAAATTAATTAGATGATCAGTTGAAACTGCTTCTTGTTTATGGGGTAATAACAGTAGCTTGGGTAAGGTAAATGCTACAGGTATAAGGCCACAAACTTTATTGGTCAAGATACATGTACACTGGGTTAATGGGAAACACCATCATTTGCTTGTTAAGACTACGGACTAAAAGCCGGACCTAGTAAAGTATGTAGGGGCTCAGACTTAGGACTTAAATAGAATTTAGGTGCATATATCCAAAATGATTTTGCTGAAAAGCCCCACTCAGCTGCTGCTTAATCCTGCAAGTGCCACGGGTACATTTAGAGGCATACTTGGGCATTTCTAACCCCTGGGTAACAGTGGCTGGGCAGCTAGGCCAGCAGCTGCTGTTTTTGTACCCTTGTGCCCCAGTCAACCCCACTTAACTGGGTATGTTATTTTTTAAACTAACTTCCCCAGATGTAAAGAATTACATCTCTGGGGAAGTTAGTCTTTTGGTGTTGAGCTGGTCAGCACCTAGCTCAGGCCTACACCTAATGAGGATCAAGAAAGGAAATGTTTCTCTGATTAAAGTCTTGGCGGGGCTTGGCCTGGGAAGCACACACACACCATGCTCAACACATCAATTTGATTGGGTGTCCTAGAAAATGCAGCTGTGGCCAACAGCTTCTTTCAAGACAGGGATAATGATGATGGCGCCAGACTTCCCTTTTCACACTAGTTCTCTTAGTGCTTAGAGCACTTGTCCAGGGAGTGGGGGGGACCCAAGTTCAGGTTTCCCCCTCTCTTGTTGGAATTCAACCAAACATCTCCACTTCCCAGGAGAATGGCCAAGCTACCAGAGCATGGGCTATTTCGGCCTGAGGGGAGCCACTCTGTACTCCACTTGTTGAAGCTGCACCTCTTTGAAGGAAAGAATGCAAGTTGCCTAGTGGTTGGGGCTCTTACCCAGAAGGAGGGGGTGTCTCAGGTTCAAATTCCAGCCCCCATCATTAAATAAAAGAGAGAGGGAGTCCTGAGAACATGGTTACCTTGGAGCTAGAGGCACTGTCTTTTAGATGAGAGAGAAATTTAGGGTCTGATCTAAAGTTTGTTCAACTCCGTGGGAGCCCTTGGAGTTCTGATAGTTTGTTCTCATTCAAGATCCCATCACCTTTTTCACAGTGGTACCTTAATGCTGCATGTTTCACCCAGCCCATGGGTGGCCAGGCTTTATGTGGCATCAAGATCTCCTGCAGCACAGTGCCTTGGTTTAACAGTCCCATCTGGAAGGAACGGCACTGCCTACTGCAAGGGCGGGCAATTATTTTGGGTGGAGGGCTGCTTAACAAGTTTTGATGAGCTGTCAGGGGCTGCATAGGTAGCCCCACCCCTTGAAAGTTGCCCCACCCCCTGGTTGCCATATTGGGACCAGAGGTCCTGCCCCCTAACCCCTGACCTTTGCCACTGGAATTCCCCCCGCCTTGCTGTCCCCCCATAGTCCTTTTGGGAGGGGGGGGTTGCCATCTTAGAACTAGAAAAAAAAACAAATCAAACACTTACTATAATATATTTTAATTTTATTACAAAAAATATGTCATAACTTGTGATTGTGTACTGTATCTAGAAGGGATTGCATAATAACTAAAAAATAAAGAGTCACTCTTTAAGTGTGTGTGTGTGCGTGTGTATGTGTGTGTGTATGGTGAGGCGTGGGAGTGTGTGTGGGGTTTGTGAGAGGGTGTGGCTGTATAGGGGGCATAGGGTATGTTGGGGTGTATGTATA
>NW_017729015.1:7714041-7717859 GCF_001723915.1 Gavialis gangeticus | reverse complement strand
TATTTATTGGGGTTCTTTAAGGTTATAAGATGTGTGTATGTATATGTCGATAGAGATTGTGGGGGCAGGGTGGGTGTGAGGGAGGGAGGGGAAAAGTAGGGACCCCCCACACACTCCCCCCATAGTGTGCAGACCCCGCTGCCTGGCAGCAGCAGCAGGCAGGGAGGTCAAGGTGCTCGTGCCCGGCAGAGGTGCGGCTCCGGCCAGCGCTGCACATGGGGAGGGAGCACACCCTATCCTATCACCAGGGCTCTGCACTGTGCACCTGCAGCTTTAGCACTGGCAGTAGGAGAAGCCCCACACTGAAGCCTGCTGCTTCCCCTGCTCTCTACTGCACAGGTCCCTGCACTCTTCTGGGAGTGGAGGGAGCCCTATCCTCTGCTTCCCCATGGAGTACAGCATGGGGCTTCCCCACTGCGAGTGCATAGCTGCAGGCATGCAGTGCAGAGCCCTGGCAATAGAAATGGCCAGTGGAGCACTCCTCACCCCGCCTCGCCTCACCCCCACACCCACACCCTGCCCAGCTGAGCTCCACACTACAGCTGCCCCTCTGGGTGCAGGCTCTGTGCTGAGCTCCCACTTCTTCCCAACTGCAACTCCAGCCACCCTCCCCAACCCTGCCACTTCCCTACCTACTGCCTTGAGCGAGCAGGTTCCATCTGCAGCAGGAGCCCCACCTGGAAGTGGCTGGCTGGGCAGAGCCCTTCTGCCCAAGAGGGTGGGAGCGAGGCCCCATAGGGTATGTTGGAGGGTTGTACGTGTGAGTGCCTTGCTCCCACCCTCGTGGGTGGAAAGGCTGGATGGGGTGCAATTCTTTGGGGGTTGCTGCAGGCCAGGTGAAAGTGCCTGGTGGGCCAGATCAGTTTTGCTCATCCCTGGTTTACTGGGTCAAGGATCTTGAATGGTAAAAGCCAGTGGTTGCATGACTTCTTTTTTGGACTCTAAGGGCAGAATTCTGTTTTACCATATGGACCACCAAAGTGCAGTGTGAGATCAACTCTGAGTCACCTGCCTAAAGTGTAGGAGCAATTCTATTACTTGCTCTGTCCACGCAAGTGTGTCCATTATAGGAATAGGATCACCATCTGGAGATGTGCATCTCCCTATTCATATAATGGGGGCATTTACTTGCCCAGCAGTGGAATGCTATTGTACTGGGATTCTGCATAGGGATGAATTTCACACTAAGCCCTTATGAATTTGCCTCTGAGGATCTTTCAGTTCACAATGACTTTTTTTCCTCAAGGCAGGAAAGTGGCAAGGGAATAAATTAGCCCTTCGTTCCGCCTTTAGCCCCAAACCACTCTTGGCTTTCGTCTTTATTTTTTTCTCATCATTCAGAGGCAAACTTCATGGGGAAGTATGAAAGAAACAAATTATAATTGCCTCGCTAGTGTGACAGCAAGAAGAGCTGCGAGTTTGAGAATTTGAATGGAATGATAAATCCCGTCACTTAAACTGTGTAATGAATTTTCCTGGAGATTTGTCTCAGTGTAAAATAAAATAATAATAATAAAAAAGGTATGAATTTTTTTCTCCGATTTCACAGAACAGTTGCAGCTGCCTTGGACAGAAGTGTGTGAATCTGAAGAGGCTGCTCACACGGTGCTTCTAAATAAGTTCCCCATCATTAACAGTCCAGCTTGCACTTTGCAATAAAATGTCAAATTATTGTTGCTTCCTCTGCAGTTCAGTCTAATAGTGTCATTTTCTCCCAGTAACCTAAAGGAACTTGAGCATTTCTGAAGTAATTCCATACCTAAATACAGAGAGGATTGTTTTTGCTTTATATTTAAACACTGATCTTTTGTATCGTGAGAACCGTGTGTGTGTGGGAAGTCCTGGCACTGCCCTTAACAAGTTGTGTCACCTCAAGCAAGTCATTTCCTCAGCATGACCCGAGACACTGCATGTTCACCCAGTGATTCCTGCAATTAGTCCAGTCACTCAGGGCTGTGCTACCAAGCGTTTATAGAAAAGACATGTTGAGGCCACTTTATCTTATTTTTCTGCTGATTCTCTAGTGTAGGGCTGTCTAACTTTGGAGTGTGTGTAGCCTGCATGGTGCGGGGCAGCCCCCAGGCTTTTATCCACCGTTCAGGCTGCCACAGTAGCATCATCCAGCCCCCACTGCCCACTGCCAGCAGCAGTGGCCCCCTTCACCCCCCACCAGTGGCATGTAGCTCTCCTGCTGCGTAGGCTGTGGTGGCAGCCTCAGGTCCCCTGCTGCAGGAGTGCACAGACCTCTGGGCCCTTCTCCGCCTCGTGGCAGCAGGAGAAGTAGCCACTGGGGCCCAAGGGCCTCATGCTGGCCCCTTGCAGGCTGCCAGTTGGACAGCCCAGTTCCAGTGAATGAATGTCTGGACAAGAATGTTTTTGGAAATAGCAAATTTTAAGAAAATATTATTGGTGTAAAAAAAAAAAAAAGGTTGACTTTAGGAAATCTGGTCCTCAGATTTCTGCAGAGCCAGTCGGGGACAGATATAATGCCATGCGACTCGTGTGTCCAATCAAAACTAATACAGACAACATGCATTTTGAATGCTGGTTATGCAACGTTCACTGTGAGCTGTGTCCAAAAATGTATAGTTGAAATTATGGGCAGAATTCAACCTGGCAAATAGTTTTGACTCATAAAATCATGGGCTTTTTGCAAAAAAATCACCCAAGAAAGACTGACATAATTGCCACATAAATAAACCCTAGCCAATACTTCTCTTCGCTGTATAAACTGTATCCAGTCAGTTCTAAGGAAACTAAAATTCATTCCATGTTCACTCATGGGATATAAGGAAAGGCAGTGCAGTGTATTTTACTGACTACTTACCTATCGCATTCACCGAGTTGCACCACATTTCACTCAGGTGTCACTAGCTGGATAAAAGGAAATGCCGTATCTCGTTCAGGAGACACTGCTTTTCACTCAAGGCACACTTGAAAGGCTCACGCTCAGCAGGGATTTCTCTCTCTTTCCCCCTTCGCTAAAAATATTGGAAGCTGATCTATCTAGTCTAACAACAGACAATTATGAATTTGTGGCACGAGGTACATTAGTTACATTGATTTGGCTTTGGAGCACTAGCGGAGCTACCTTTAGATGCATGCACTACATTAATGGAAGCAATAGGCATGACAACTCTTACACACAAAGGCACTGGGCTACTTACAGCGGGTAAATGAACCTTGGAACTTACATAAAGCAGAAGGTAATGAAGAGTAATAGAAGTTTTAAGCAATTCATTCTCTTTCCCTCCAACCACTGCTCAGTTAACTAATTTCAGCTTAAGGGTTCTGTGGAAACAGCGCCGCAGAATTTGGGTTTGTCCTGCAAAGGCAGGGGATTCGCTCCCTAGACCCTGACATCCCCGGGATCCAAAGACATCTCTGGGGGCTTCCACAGAAGTCCTGTCCCACTGCACTGCCACGGAGGTCCCCTGCTTACCACAGGGTCGCGGTACACCAGCAACCCCCCTGCCTGCAGCCAGCCTCACAAAGGCAACCGGTGTTTCACAGGTGCTCTTTTGTGATGAAAAATGCCCCTTCTCACAAATAAGCTTTTGTCTGCTGTTTTTGTACTGAAAGCAAACCGTTTGAAATGCAAAACTATGATTTTGAAATTGAAATTTAACGTTGAATGATTACCCTTTTCTCCCCTCTTTCCCACATTGCCCCCTATTTTTTTTACAAAAAAACACAGCGGGTGCAATTAAGATGAATGCTGCCTGGATTTTTCCCCTCTCCAAGCAATGTTTCATTTTTTTCTCTCTCCACCCTGCTCCCTTTTTTCCATTGTGTATATTTTTCAAGCTTTTACAACT
>NW_017729015.1:7682576-7709041 GCF_001723915.1 Gavialis gangeticus | reverse complement strand
TTCCCACCTTGCCCCCTATTTTTTTTACAAAAAAACACAGCGGGTGCAATTAAGATGAATGCTGCCTGGATTTTTCCCCTCTCCAAGCAATGTTTCATTTTTTTCTCTCTCCACCCTGCTCCCTTTTTTCCATTGTGTATATTTTTCAAGCTTTTACAACTTTGGAAATATTTCAAATTAGCAAAAGGAAACATGCAAGTGTAATAAACCCTCTGGCGAGTGCTTGTTTTACTGGACTGGGTGGCAAACACAACAGTAATGGGGGAAACACATGTTCAAAATACATCTGCCTCTCTGTGTGTTCATCTATCCCTATTCAAGCCCTACGACAGACCCTCATCTGTCTAGTTATTCTATACCAGAGGTTTTCAACCTTTTTTCATTTACAGACCCCTAAAATTTTTTAATGGGGCTGCAGACCCCTTTGGAGATTTTGAATGGAGGTGCAGACCCCTTTGAATTGTAAGTGTGAGTATTCACATATTTGATTGATCACAGTCATCTTTTATGGACCCCTGAGACATAGTCTGTGAACTCCCAGGGTCTGCGGATCACAGGTTGAAAATCACTGTCTTAGATTAACTAGCATGAGGCACTGAGGGTCTGAATAAGGACCAATTTAAAAAGTGAATTTGAAACCTAAAAGAATACCTGTTAAACTCAAGGGGAGATTTTTCTGAATAAAAACTGAATAGGGGTGTCCACGTACAGCCCACAGTGAAGCTAAGATTCTGGGACTGAACATTGCACTGAGACGAGATCCTCAAGATCTGGGATGAGAGATGTAACAGGGCAGCTCCATGCCCTGGGCACCGGTAGCACATGGGAAAGTGCTGGTTGCTGTACTGGCGGTGGTTCTTTTTGTACCCACCCCCACAAAAATATTTTAGGGATGAAACAAGGTTCTTTGGTTAAATATGATATCTTTTATGAGACCAACTCAAATAGTTGGAAAAATTCTTCTTTGCAAGCTTCTGGGTACAAACACCCTTCATCAGGCTGAGGAAGCACCTGCAGTTAGTCTGTCTGTGCTCTTCCTGGATGGAGTGAATAATAAAGAAGCCAAATTCAGGATTAGGACACTTTCCTAGGACAGGGGTATGGGGGGATTGAATCCTGTCACACAGCAAAGGTTTGGGTGAGCGCTTTAACCTCTAGGGTATTGTTTAACAGGCAGGCAACGAGGTGGGACCACCACTTCCAGCAGTGTTATAGAAACGAGTGACCTTTCCTCAGTATTTGTAATAAAGGGTATAGACACCTGCCTTCAGGAGAGGGTCTTGGGCCATGCATCCTGTGGGAAGGGAGGAGACTCCCTGAAGCTCTGAGCAAGAAGTCAGTCCTGGAAAGCTAGGCAGCTGGAAATACACCACCATCATCACCATTTCCCTGCTCGCCAGCTCGAGTTGGCTTCCTGCTGAGCAATCATTCAGCATTTGGGAGCCTATTTTGAGATCCCTAAGAGTATGTCTAAACTGTGTCCCCAGTACTGCCGGAGGCACCTGGTCCAGGACATGCACCAAACCTGGCAACATGACAGTGCAGTGGTTTCAAGGGTGTCCCCGTGGCTGCTCTTAAGAATTCTGTCTCCAGTGCTCTTGTGAGCACCTGTGGATTTGCTTCCCCCCATCTCTTTGTGTGGGAGCAGGTGGTGTAGGACATACTCAAGCAGCTTTAGGGACTTGGCATAGACATCTCCCAGCTTTCCTCATGTACTGTAGCAGGAGTCCAACACAGAGTTTTGAATTTCACTCCAGGGGTAGACTGGTAAAATTTAAATCCTTACTTGTCTCTAGCCCTTAATGACTTTTAGCGTTATCTTAAATGAAGGACAGTGGTTCCTCTTTTCACTTACCTCCTCTCATGGCACCGTGTCCTAGCTTAGTTTCCCCCATTGTCCTGATGAGCCCTAAAGCTGATGAGCCCTGATGAGCTCCTGGTTAAGGGAAGAATAAGACTAGATTAACCATCAGTCTGATCCAATGATGAAGGCTTTATGCTTGTATCCAGTAAGAGCTTTGTACTGGAACCAGGACACCCAGGTTCTATTCCCAGTTCTGCTAAGAGCCTGCTGTATGACCTTGTGCAGGTTACTTCTCACCTGTGCCTCAGCCTTTCTCTCTGTAAAATGAATTGAATTATACTTGTCACTTATATAAATCATGTTGGGAGCAACTAATGAAAAGATTTATCTAAGAGCTAGGTATCATTATGTGTGTGTGTGTGTGTGTATATATATATATATACACACACACACACACACACACACACACACACACGTAAAATGTAATGTAGACGACATTCCTATACATATGCAGTTATTTACATCTGTTTGTTTGTTGTGAATAGAGACGAATTTTGGTTTTCTTTTATAGCCTCCTACTTAGGAAATATACTGCGTTGCACAGAGTGTTACAGCACAAATTACACTTCCCTTTATTTGGTCTTAGATTATAGAACCAAAATTAAATTTAAACTTTGCAGAAAGGTAATTTTTCCTAATCACTCACACTGCTGCACAGATCTCTACAACTTGATTACATTCTAATTAGATTAATTGGATGGAGAATAATTTCTTTCTCAAGGAAGATCAAATGCAAGAGACAAGCAACTCTATAAACTCTGTGGGGAGAAGAAAAAAAGCCCTCATTCAAAGCTTTAAAAGCCAACTGCAAAATGCACAGTAATTAAATTGTTAAAGAATTTATGGGCATATCTGGATGAGTCGGAGTTTTATTTTTTCTTCTATATAATCATTTTTTTTCTCTCTCTCTCTCTTTCTCCTGACCATAAAATGAGATGTGGAATTCCAATTCCTTCATTGATTTTTGAGATAAAAATTTAAGAAACTCTAGTAACAAAAGGTTGCACTCCTACATTCTGCATGCAAAATGGATTGCCTTTGTTAGAGGGGCAGAAAATATTGAACTGTATAATGCTGCAAGGTCTTTGGCTTGAATACTAATAGTCATTACTTTCCAGAAATGAACATATGCCAAGGATAGCCTGCTTCTCTTGATTGGGTTTGACATCATATAACTCCTTGACAGAGGTATCTAGCAAGGGGGCTGTGGGGAGACTGGGTTTGGGAAAGGGCTGGAGGGAATAATGCTTGGTTTATCTACTAGCCAAAACATCACAGACCATAGCAGATGCTTAATGCCATGCTGATGAATGGCAGAAGCCTGATCACTGGTGCTAAGCATCTGGAGTAGTATATTTGGGATCACCTTAAGTTTGAGAGTGCAGAAGTTACTACTACTAATATTTATCAGATTCTGAAAAATGTTGCTCAGATTTTCGTTCGCTCTGTACTTAGGCAAAACTCCCCTGATGTCACGAGAATATGACCTAGAGCTAGCTGGAGATTTCCTGCCAAAATGGAATTTGCTTAGTCAACGGATATCCATGTTGGTGATATTCGTGCTGGCAGAGGGGCCTGTGCTCCAGTTAAGAGAAGAATTATCCCACCCTTTCCTCTGGGTGAAACATATGAATGTAATGATTCAGCACAAGATCTACACCGGGTTGTTGGATGACTTTGGACACCGCTTGGGAATGAAAGGAAGCTCCAATGGGAAACTCAGCCTTGAAGTGCACACTATCTCCCAGCATTAAGCCTGGAAAAGTCAGGGCCCATTAACTTCTAGTGAGGACACAGAGGCTCTACAATGCTCTCGGTTGTGTCTTAAAAATCCATCTGTGATTAGACCAAAAAAGTTTTATAGTTGACCTTCAATATTCCTACACGGGTCAATTAAGGGGAGCAAATAGGACTAGATACATTACAGTAATTCTCAGGTCAGAGTATTTCATTCCTATTGGACTAAAAAGCCATTGAGAAAATGCATCTACCCACTATTCAATGAACAAGCAAATTGTGCCTATCTGTGGCTGCATTTAAGATCATTGCTGCTAAATGATACAGTATCTACCACTCTTCCTTTTAACTTGCAGCCATTTATTTTGCTGCGGGAGTAGCAGCAGATTTATGCCTTGCTAGTTCAGTGGCTCTGCAAGGTGTGTGGCAGGTTCATCCTGAATGCTAAGTAAGCTCTAGAGTTTGAAATATGAAAAGTATTTGGATAAGGCAGATAGGCAGTCTTGAAGACATAATCCACAGGAATAATGACAGGGGTCCAGTAAAGCCAAGGCAAACACTTAAATTAATAGCAAGTGATCCATTAAAAGGATTATCCATGTGCTGTAACACTTACAATGCTTTATCTTGCAATGGTTATGGCAGAGACTATATATTTTCCCCAAAACAAATGGATTGGGAATGATTTATATAAGAGATGGTGAAGAGGAATTTATCTGACTTGAACATTTAATCCTCAGATTTTTGGATCAAGTCAGCACATACCTTCAATGCAGGAGACAGTTGGGTAGTACCTAAGAGACCTGACCCACCTACATTTAAAAAATGACCACTACTTTAGGGGTATCATTTTTGGGGATCTTAACTGGAGACACCACAAAAGGTCAAATTGGTGAGTGCTGCCCTCATGTCTCTTAAAGATATGTCAATTTGGGCCCTCAAAAATCACTATTAGTGATGTTTTTGCAATCCTAAACTGTGCAAGCAATGGGTATATAAGTGTGTATCTTATTTAGGTGTGTGTAATTACACTTAAATACATATTAAGGGCCATCTATTTGGTGCATATGTAGACTTAGGCACCTAAGTATAGTCCTACTCCATCCTGTTCAGGTCTTGAAGATCTGGTAATGCATTTGCTTTGTAACCCACCATTAACGGACCCTGAAGGCTGAGTCACGAAAGAGTGGTGAGGAAGAGGTGGGCCTACCTATCTTTTTAATTAACTGTTTTTCGGGGACGTGAGCAGAATAGAATAGAATTGCACATAGGCCTCTAAATCTCCTTCTGTGCCTAAGAGGTGGAACAGAATCTGTACCTAACGGGCCGAATGAAGACAGGGCTGGAGGCAAAAATTTGTAATTTTACTGGACACCAAAACACACAGACATTGACTTTGTTGTCTTATTATAATCTACCTGCACTCCTAGACCCTCTTCCTTCTTCAGTGGATCTTACTTTTCCACTTGTCAGATTATCCTTTCTACTGCACTCCTTTTGTCTTTCAGCTAATTCTGATAGGCTGCCTATACATGTGCTGGTTCACATTTTAATTAGAATGTGTCAGAGCCGACTTGATTAATCGAGTCTGCTCTGTCCTCTAATTAGAATGCTCCAGTGTGGCTTCACTGCCACGTGTATAAGCCCTTGCAAATTTAAAACAGGCCATGGGGATGCTTTATCTAAGCCTCATTGAATGCGGCTTGTATAAAGCATCCTGTAGCCGATTGTAAACCTGTGGGGGCTTAATACATGTGATGGTGGGTCATTTTAATTAGAGCAGGTCTCTGGGTACTGCTCTAATTAAAGCACCTTCTATCCACCCCCGAGCATGTCTATAGGCAGGCATAATGTCTCTCTGCTCTTTTTGCAGCCCTGCTCCATTTCTTTAAGCAGACTGTTTTTATTTACATATGGAGATTTTCACAGGCTATTGTTCTATTCTTACTTAGCACAAGCTGCATCTATTTCTTTCAGACCCGAAGAGAACTTTGTGTGCAAAACTTGTCTCACATCTCTCCCAACCATGCAGTTGATCCACCAAACATCTTGTCCCCCAAAACGTCTTGGATAGACAAAACATTTTTCCCAGGGTAACTGGCATTCCAATGGTATCAAAAAATAGCAGCCAGACAATACAAGCCCCAAACGGGGGTAATACACTCTTATAGAATTACCACTGAAAGAATTAGGGATAAAACTCTACCAGTGTAATTACTAGTTTAGGTCTCATCTATCCCTGTCTGGCTGGAGTAGCCATTTACTAAAGGCAAACAAGCTATTACCTGGTCCCCTGCCATGGAAGGGTGAGGCATGGTAATAGTTGCCAGGACCCCACCATTGCTGTACAGGCAGTCCTTGACTTAAGAAGTTTCAAGTTACAATGAACGGCACTTATGACATTTATAAATTGACACCCTGTTTCAACTTTCTGACATCAGTTTTGACTTTACAACGCTTGATCCAATGCAACCCCAGGCCAGCAAACAAGTTCGCTGTGTCACCCATCTCCCTGGAGAACACTTGTCCAAACTTCCTTGGACTCTTTCTTTGGGAAAGCAGACAAGACTCCAGAAAAACCTGCAGCCGAGACTTGTGAGAAGACTCCAGCCAAGAACCTTTCAAAAAGTCCAGCCAAGAGCCCTTTAAAAAGTCCAGCAAAGTCACCTCAAAAAAGTCCTTCCAAATCAATATGATTGCTATTTACAATATAAATACATTAACATAGCTATATTACTCTTCTATAATTGATTGAGTACAACATTCTAGGAATTTTTGGTGAAAATAGGGTATCTGGCCTTGGTTCAGGAACCCATCTCCCATTTATAAAATTGTTCCTATGGGAAAATTGGTTCTGTGTTACGATGTTTTGACTTAAGACCTATTTTTCAGGAACCAATTGTGTCGTAAGTCCGAGGACAGCCTGTGCCTGTATACCTGTCTGTTCCTGACATTGGTGTAATTTGTATTGGTGTATAAAACCAATGTAAATTACACTGGGGTGTGCTTCTGCCTGTCCAGTACCAAAGTCAGGCATTCAAAAGTTGGGACCAAGCATAAGAAAGGCTGCGTGCCCAGTTTTAATCTGCCCACACCTTTCCAAACTTTGTGTATATGCATTATGGCAGGGGTATCAAACTTATGGCCCGCAGGTCAAATCTGGCCTGTCTGGCTGGAGTAGCCATTTACTGTTCCCTTCAGGCCATGAGGCTCCTAGCAGCTGGGAATTTGGGGGTGGATCTAGTAGGCGGCAGGGTTTGCTGCAGAATCTGGGACTATGGGGCATGTTAGGCATGGCTGTTCGTGGCAATGGGGAGAGTGAGGGCCGTGCCAACAAAACTCTGCATGCCTTGCTGTTACTTGTCTTGCCACCTCCATTTCTGGTTCTGCAGCCACTCTTACTGCTGCCTCCATTGGTTGTTCCACTGCTGCCAGATCTGGATTAATCCCAGCATGAGCCCTGAGGCGTGGATCTGGCCTGGGGGCATGGGGTGAATTTGACCCCCCTGCATTATGAGATTATTTTAAATTGTATAATCACATGTAATTTTTTCCACTGGTTCCTCAACTAATTCTGCCCACAGAATGGATGGTGGTCAGTTGATGACTTGGTATTCAATATTTTGTTTTGCTCCTTGCTGTTCAATGTGTAACCCAAAGCCTTATTTACTGCATACTATTTATATCCTGCTCTGAAGACAATTACAAATTTCCTCCTGATTTTTCTATGGCGCTCTTCAGTACAGTACCTGAATACATCATAGGCATTAATTAATTTATTTTCACAGCAGCCCTTTGTAGCCAGGTTGCATTATTATTATTCCTTTTTACAGACGGGAGTGGAAGTATTGAGCAGTTAAGGTCAAGGTGTTCATTAATTTGGGGTGCCTCTGAGATGTCAAGAACTGGATTTCTTAGAGTAGATTCATAGATGTTAAAGTCAAAAGGGACCTCAACAGATCATCGAGTCTGACCCGCTGCCCTGGGCAGAAAAGAGCACTGGGGTTAGATGACCCCAGCTAGGTGCTTGTCCAGCCTCCTTTTGAAGACCCTCAAAGTAGGGGAGAGCACCACCTCCCTTGGAAGCCCATTCCAGATTCTGGCCACCCTTACCATAAAGAAATTCTTCCTGATGTCCAACTTAAATCTGCTCGCTGTCACTTTGTGGCCATTGTTCCTGGTTATTCCAATGGGTGCCCTGGTCAACACAGCATCTCCTATTTCTTGCTGCACCCCCTCCCCAATTAATTTGTCAATGGCCACAAGATCATCTCTCAGCCTTCTCTTGCAGAGGCTGGAGAGATCCAGGTCGCTCAGTCTCTGCTTGTGGGGCCTTACCTGCAGGCCTCTGATCATATGAGTGGACCTCCTCTGGACCCTCTCAAGGTTATCCACATCCTTCTTGAAGTGCGGTGCCCAGAACTGGACATAGTACTCCAACTGTGGTCTGACCAATGCCACATAGAGGGGAAGTATCACCTCCCTGGACCTGTTTGTGATGCACCTGCTAATGCACGATAAACTGTGGTTAACTTTACTGATCACTTTGTCACACTGACGGCTCATATTCATCCTGGAGTCAAGTATGACTCCAAGATCCCCTCCTGCCACTGTTCTGCAGAATTTTATGAGTTGAAAGCCATTGACCTGAGCTGCAGTGGCTAAGCTCAACACTTCTGCAAATCAGAACCCAGGTTCTTAAACCTGACAACCCAGGAAATGAGGAACACACAATTAGGGGTCACTTGTGGGGGAAAATAAAGGTTTAAATAATTTGCCCAAGAACATAAAAGAACTCTGTGGCAGAGGCCTGGACAGAATTCAGATCTCCCAAGCAGCAATTAGCCTTGATTAGACATCTTTCTCTTCCTGCCATTCTTTGCCTCATTCATTGTGCACTGTTTTGCCTTGTGGAACAAGCAAAAATCCTGCAAACAAGTCTTGTTTATTATACGGCCAGATTTACTGCCAGAGCAGGTTCACCCCAGGCAATGAATGGGGCAGGGTGCAGTAGAAATAACTAGTATGTGATCATGTAATTAAAGACTGTATCATAATGAATGTGCACAAGGGGGGCCAATTAAAATTGGGCAACTGTAATTCTTGCATTTCCTAACTTTTGAGTGCTTGACTGCAACTTTAGCGTTCTCTCTGCATAGTTTTGTGTGCGTCATTGCCTCATTTTTTTCTTAGGTTTTTTTTAAAAGAGTAAATGGAAAGAAAAGACATTCCTTGTGTGGCCTTAAATAGCACTCACTTGGTTCATTATAAACCTTGGAACTCGAAGACCTCCCACGCAGACCTCTGTCACTTGAGCTAATGCAGTAACTGATAGCTGCAGCATTTAATTCTTGTCCATGGTTAACCATAATATATAGGTATGAGAGGGAGTACTTCACAGAAGTTAGCTGACAGCAGAGGACATATTTTGGGATGCGGGTGGAGGAATGTGTTTGAGTGGACACAGCACCTCTTGCTCCCCACTTCCCAGGACTGACCCCTTCTGCCCCATCCCTTCCAGACTGTCCCAAGCCCTATCTCCAGCTATTCCAAGACAACTTTCTCTCCTGCCTTCTTTTCCCAATTCCAGGACAAATCTTCACACATTGGGATCCTTTATTTAGTCTCATTCTCCTCATATAGCTGCTCCTTGGCTTCCTGACAAAGTTTAGCTCTTCCCTTCTCCTGTTTCCTAGTCCAAGCCTCCCACATCCCAGTCTCATTACCCAGACACTCCAAGTCTTCCAAACCCTCTTCTTCTTCCTCTGATTTCAGTCTTCCCTAGACTCCAGCTTCCAGTTCAAGTGTGATAATGGTAAAGCTGTGGCTGATTAAGAACATGAACGGTGCTTTAATCCTTAAAAAGCATGCCAGTGCACGGCAAAACCTTGGGAGGCCATGGAGGCTTTTATAAATGGCATGGTTTGAGAGTCAGCCTGAGTACATTCTTTCATGTTTCATAAAGCTGGCTGTTAGTTGCGGGGGGCGGGGCGCAACAAAATGTCCTTAAAATGCTCCATAACATACAAATTGCATGGTATCCCCACATTTCTATAATCAGAACATGTGCCCCATTGAAATTGTGGTTGTAAGGCTTCTGCACTGCAGCTGGAAAACTAGGTTAGCAACACTCAACCCCATAAGCAGGGCCAGTTGAGCTTGGGCCTGCTGATTTGTTCCAGGACTGCTCTTAAGGAGTTCCTGCAGCACCTGGCCCCTGCTGTGCAACAAACTGGCTTCTAGCTCTTGTCCGTGTAACTCCCCTGGTGCCTGTTCCTGAATTCTTTCCTGGGCCCCCAGCCTCTGAACTTCAGAGCCATGGTCTGATTTTGGCTCGCTTTCTGACATCTGCTTCTGGTAACACCTCTGACTCGGCATGTGAACCCCGGTTGACTTTGGCTTGCTCCCAACTACAGATACTGGTAAAGTGCCTGGCTCGAACCACTGGGATGAACACCTTGGTGGGCCCTGACAGTGGTGCGGGGAATTAAAGGTGCTCTGTGGATATGATGTGCAAGTAGAGTTGGATTAGACACTCTGATGATCTGTATTACTTAATAGGTGGCCTGGATATGTGCAGGACTGGGCTTGATGGCTCCTTTAGGTCCCTTCCTGTCCCATATTCTAACCTACCATGGCAGAAGATTTTCATTTTAGTTTAGCTGAAGACAGCTTACTTGTCAGAACCAGGTGGCAGAAGCCCATTGCCACGTGTCAGGAACATACAGTCTGCAAAGCTTCACTTTCTGGAGCCTAATTTAGCCTCTAGGTCAATGCTTTTCTACTACTTCTTTAGTTTCCTCATTTTTTAAAGATGTGATAATATTCTCATTGGAATCTTTTCCAAGGTAGAACAAAGAGTAGCAAGGTGGGGTCATTTTTCTTCAATAAGAGAACAGCATTCTTGGGAGGACCCTAGCTTATCAGAGCAATAGGGAACATTTACAATAATATGTTGTGCTCCTTCCTAAATTATCTGGCACCAAAAGAGAGAGAGGGAGCGATGGAAGCATGGTGTTTAATTAGACCAACATTAAGAAGCTGCAGAACAAAGTCTTCATTCCCTAATGGGAAAATTGTGCGGTCAACAGGCTGCCTCTTCCACAGCGATGTACAAAGTCTGCATTTCACTGGGGCAGACATTCGGCAGGTGTAAATTGGCCTCACTCCTTTGATTTCAAGGAAGTTACAATGATTGACACTATTTGAGGAACTGCTCCATTGACTTGATGGCAGTATACTAATTTACACCATCTGGGAGTTTGGCCTATTGCTTTCAATTGAGCTACGGCAATTTAGGACAGCTGGAGACTTGCGCCGCTATCTACACTGGAAGGCCTCCAGACAGTAATCTACTAATTTCATCTAATGGGGCAAGGAATCATTGAGAAGTCCTGGCTTCTTCTCTTCCCAGCTCTACTGCTGGCATACGAAGAGTCACTTTCTTTTTCTGAGTTTGGGCGAGGCTGCCCTAGACCTGAAAAAATGAGAGTTATGAAGTAGCTGAGAATGATGTTCAGGGGTCCATGAATGTCTGGGGTGTTCCCTCGAGAGCTTTATGTAGTGTAACTTTCAAGTTTTATGTTTTGCCTACCATAGCTGTGACACGGTTACTCCATACATGTTAATTAGTCCTTAATAGGCAAGTGTTACTATCCTCATTTTAAAGACTGGGAAACTGAGGCAAAGAGAGGCAGAGACAAAGAAATGGCTAGTATTTTAAGCTAGGCAGATGAAAATGATAAATAAGGAACACATTTATTAGCAAGGAAGGCAATTAACCCTCAGAGAAGACCATCCAGAGAAGTACTAGCTTCTCCATCTTTTAATGTCTTGAGAAAGAGAGAGAAAGGAAAGAGCTATGACCCGATACCAGCAGGATTTACTCTTTCCTTACAGAACTAATTTGCCACATCCGCAGCTGAAAATACGAATCCTCTCAGTTATCTGTGGACTGACAATGACTTCCTATGTACGGGAGCCTCATCTTCATACTGAGGGACTGCCAAGGTCTTAAAATCAAGACCGGATGGCTTCTGTCAAATTATTGGGCTCAATCCTGGGGTAGCTGTAGCTAAATTAAATTCCTTCACAAGTATTTTAAAGGAGGTCAGGCTACACGATCTAATGGTCTCTTGTGACCTTAAAAAGATCTGTGATGCTAAGACTTTGCTCCCACTTAAGCAAAGGTCAAAATTCCTGGTATAATTTCTTTGGGAATGGGACTAGCCCCTAAAAATCAAACCAATGCCCAGTGAAGTCATTGTGAGTGTTTGCTATCAGTTATAAGGCCCAGGTCTTAAGAGGTACTTAGGTACTTAATTCCTTGGGCTGGAGAGATTTACTCATGATTACAGGGAAGACTGAATGGACACTGGGCTAGACCCCAGGGCCTTGCCACCCTTCTTTTTACACACTAGACAGACAGCATATGCACCTTGATGTCAATTCTGGAGGGGCCTGGTACCTGTAGTTTAAATTCTTCCCTTTGCCCCTTTAAGAAGCGTGCATGTTTTACAAACTAACAAAGTTGTTTGTGCATATTTTTACAAACGTGCTCAATACAATGACTCCTTTTGGCTACAGGCCCAGCTGCTGTGTAATAACCTTGATGTCCATTATGCACCCTTGCCTCCTGCTGCTGAAGGCTTATGATTCCCATCACAGAGCAGCCTGTGATGACTGGGGCCTGGCTCTTAATTGGTGAGAGCTGCTCAATATTTGTATAGTGGCAGTGCCCATTTTCTTTAGAAAAGCTTCATGGGGTAGTGTTATGAGTAATAAAAAGGATCAAAGACATTAGCTACTATCCTGAGAGGAGAAAATCCTTTGTTGGTAGGTAGGTAGGGAGATGGATAAGAGTAGGATTTAAGAGAAGGGCTTTATTAAAGATCTGGGAAGATGAATGGATAGATGGAGAGGTAGATAAACTAGGATCTATGAAGACAGATTAAGAGTTATGAGGATGGATAGATGGATGGATGGATGGACAGATAAGGATCAAGGGTCATATATGATAATGTAGGGTGGATAAAAAAAATTGATTCTGCAAATTATATGTAAAATCTACATTGGACGTAGGCAGACTAGCAGGCGCACAGCATATTGATCTGCTTCCTTCAGCATTCTCACACGTACATCGTCTGTTCTAACAAAAATGGTGCAATGGACATGACCTGCAATGTAGGCATGCCCACAGATGGCCCCTTTGCTCTACATGCAGTCCTTTGCATGTATTGGGAATAAAAGCTAAAGAAATATGTAAAATTAAAAAGAGATTTCTTTTTTGCCTCTCTTATGTTGCTAATCTTACTGTTCCTCAGTTTCAAGCACAGGATCATTCAATGGATAATACTTCAGAAGTGACTGAGTTGACTTCTTTTTATATATAATTAGATGCTGTAAGAGTCATCAAAAGACCAAAGTGAATCGAATTGGACAACTGACTTCTCAGGAGTCCCCCAAAACAGGAGTCCCCCTGTTCTGCCCTATATTACGACATTTTTGCCGTCCACAAGCAGCACATATGAGAATGATTTTGAAACAAGGCAAAGCAAACACGCATAGCCTCAATCAGAGCTCAGGTGAGTCACATGTTGTAGTGGAGAGCAGTGGAGGAGCTGAGGGCACGGGTGTATCTAGGGTGTGTTCATTGTTCTCTGAATAGCAAGTGGCTTTGCAAGGGGTGAAATGTTCGGAAGGTGAAGAAACTCCATATTCCATCCACTCTTCCACGCAGCACGCAGTCTGAGCTGAACTGACCCTGTGTTGCCATGCCTGCATTGGCAGCATCTCTTTGCTTCTTGTGCATCTCTCCTCCTGAGTTTTACTGGGAAAAGCCAGCTATGGAATACAAATAAAGGCAGAAGCAAGGCCATGGGGATTATAGTACTTCCTTATGCAGCGTGTGCAGTATGGGGCTTGCATCACATCTTTTGTAATGCTCGATGTCCCTCTGCTGATGGAGTGGCCTGCCACTCCCAAAGGTATTCACTGAAGAAGTGGAAAGACTTTATCTGCATTGGGTGACTGACTTCCCACAAGCCAAAAGAGTTTGCAGAGCTAGGCGTAGATACTGGCACTAGCAAAGGGAGCAAGGAACAGCTGCTCCTCTTCACCCTGGGAGTCTGGTAGTGGGAGGAGCACCCAGAGAGTAGAGAAACTTCATCGTTAGTGTGATTAGTGTGGCCAGTGTTCCCAGGAGTCCAGTGATCTGTAATTGAGTCATGACTCTTAGAGGTAGTAGACAGTGGGTATAATTTAGGGTACCCTTGGGCTGCCCTATAATTACCCTGGCATGGAGCTGCCTTAGAAGGGACCCCAGGATCAGGGAGCTGTAAGCAACTCCATAATGCCCAATTATTGGCTGTTTCATAGTATCTCTAATTTTTATTGACTGGGTCCCCACACTGTAGTCGCCCCCTCATTTCCAGGGGTCACTGCAAGTGTGTTAGTATGTAAGACATTCCCCAGGGCCTGCTAGATTTTGGTCTCTTTGTTGAAACACCCCAGTCCTGAATGCAGCTCTCTTTTGTAAAGGGGATATCGGGAACCAAATTAGGGCCACTGATCTCACGCAAGCCACGAGCCCAGGGAGTAGTTTGCTGTCCCAGTAGTCTGTCAATGAAGGACAAGAGAGCTACTTCACCCTGTATCAGTGTGATGGGCTTGATTCTCATTGGCCCTTGGGTAAAGGGGCCAATGGCCTACAGAGACCTTGGCCAAGGGCCTACAGAGACCCTGGCTTCTCTGTTGAGACCAATAATAAGGGGCTTTCCTGTAGTAGTATGACAACAGATCCTGGCACCAGAAGGGGGTGAGCAAGCCATGCCCACAACTCACTCACCCCATCTGCAGGCATGCTTTAACCCTGAAAATTTATCAGCAAAGCTGCTTCAATCTTGTCCCTCTGCATCTGCTTTCAAGTCTTCTGTCCCAGGTGTGTCTCAGAATGTATCGTAGAGATGAGCCCAGGGTGGCTTCACCAGCATATTTTTGGATGTTGTGCGTGTCAGTGGGTAGATGTGGGCAGGGTTTTCTCAGGGCCCCCTTGCTGGGACCTGCAGCCAGAGCAGTGTAGACAAGTCCAAGAAAACTATATGTAACAGTGGGCACTTTCCAAGCTGGAACCACTAACTCACTCCCATACCCCTGAGCCACCAACTTCCTGCTCACACCAGTTGTGAGTGTGTAGCATGCCAACCCAGTTTTCAACCTTTTAAAGGTATCATGGGATACTGAGCAGTCTGGTTTCTCCTGCCTTGCTGTCTGACTGGCTGCAAACTAAAATGGCTAGCTGCTTCTTGCTTCCTCTACGATGGCAACTCCAGCACTGAAACAAGGCAGGCAGAGCAGAGCCTCTGGGGCTGCATTGTTTTACACTAGTTAAGCATGCAGCCCAGAAAGACTTTACGCAGAGTGCAACACCCACAGATCTCAAATGAGCGAGCAGAGCCAGGGCTTTTTCAAGGAGATTGGTTTGGTGCACTGCCATTTTCAAATTTTCATTTTGATCTCTGGCCTGATGAAATGGGTGGAGGGCAGCCCTAGCAATGTAGAAACTTGTCAGGACTGTAGGTTGATTATGTTTAGGAAAAGAGGGGATAGCAAATAAACAGTGTCTGCAACTGTCTGAGTGTAGTATCTCACTTCTCCAACTGTAAATCCGCTTACTATTATAAGCTGCAGCAGTAGAAAGGTCAGGCTTGGAGAACATTTCTTTACAGTCCCTTAGACAGGCAATAGTTTTCAATTATTAACACTCAACTTGCAAAATTGGAACTCCTGCAGGCTGGAGCAATTGCATCCCTGTGCCAGGCTGGCTCAAACCGCAGACGCCTCATCAGCTTTTCTTCTGATCTTGGCTACCCCAAGCTATTTCCTGAGGTTCCTACACAGCTTTCCTCTCTCCTCTGGCATCACTTAGCACCTCTGTAATTCAGAACAGAGCTCCTATTCCCCCCCCTTACAAACAGCCAAGTGCAGACTTGGCTGCTCTCTGAGTGCAGCTGACTGTTCAATGCTTAGCCTGGGTTCTTTGAACCTGGAAAGCATCTGGCTTGACCCATATTGCGGACAGAAGCGCAGCTCCCAGCTGTAACTCGGAGCAATTTTTGCAAAGTGTTTTGAGTTACAACGTTACCTAAACCAAACAGAAGTTCACTTTTGGTTCGGGGCTGGGGCAGGGGGGAGAAGGGGAAGTCTAGCTGCCCTCTGGGAGCCTGCAGCCAGGGAGGGAGCTTGTTCTTGGGGCTCCCCAGCTGATGCTGAAGGGTGGGGTAGGTGAATTGGAGCCCCGCAACCTCAGGGGGAGGTGGGCTCTAAAACACCCACCCCACCCTCCAGGGGGGGCTGAAAAACCCTCCGACTGAGCTCTCTCCACTCCCTTTCCCCCCTCCCATTGTGAACGAGGGACAGGCTGGGAGCTCCACAGACACACATTACAAAAGATGCTATATTTTGAAACGTCTTTATCTGATACCTTATGCAATGAAGGGTCAGATTTTCATCCGATGGGCCATTTTTGAAGCTGTCTGCAGCTGAAAATTGTCTAGTTTGTCTACACTATGACCAGGCATAGGAGAAACGGGCAGAGCTGTATCTGAGCCGGGTAGAAAGTGGGGGTGTTCTCACTGGGAAAGGCTAGGTGGAGAAGTAGCTCTGTCTTGATGCTCCATGAGGAGCCAGGGCACTTGGCATCTGCCTGTGGTCCTGCCACACAGGTGTTGTTGTCTGACCTCGGGCAAGTTGCTGTGATGCAAATGTTCAAAGGTGACCACTGATTTTGGCCAGTCACCTTGATCCAACCCTTTCTCCCCAATATTCCCTAAATGTATAGATTTTCTTCAAATGGATAAAGGCTGAAATGGCTCTGTGTTGGCTTTCCCTGCGGATACTGTCATCTAAACAGGATTAATCTAAAAAGCAAAACAACACTCTCAAAGGCCACATCTATACATGTGCCTGACTGCGCAGTACTAAATGACTGCGCAGTAACTGCTGGTACTGAGCGGTGCCCGCGCTGCGTGTGTCATTTCTGACCCTACTGCGCAGTAGTGGCAGCATCACGGTTCATACCGGCTGACACTACATTGTCATAGCGACAAGCTACATCACCATAGCTTGTTACTATGACGACGTACACCCGGTGTACCGTAAGTATCTACCTGTGGAGCTAATGTGAAACAGCTCTAAATGCAGACAATGATGTCCCACATAGACAAACCCTTCATTTGCTCATCTATATTCCCTGATCTGTTGTCTTCCCTCTGAATTGGACTCAGGAGTGGAGTCTAGATATTTTTAAATTGCCATGTCTCTCAGGTCACCATGTTAGCGAGAGCCAAAAATCAACGTAGGGATTGGTACCATTGCAAGCTGAAAGCTGTTACCACCCATCTTCAGTCCAATCAGTCTCCATTCTCTTCCTTTTCCCATACTTTGCCTTGAGCTCCCAGCCCTCTGCCTTTTCAGGTCCCGATTCAAAACAGTTCAGTGGAGCCTCATTCACCATATTAAAATATTATGATGATTATTTTAGAGTTGTCAGTTTCCTTTCTGCACCAGGACTTCTTACTGGACAAACACATATCAGGAAAATGGCTTCTACTCCAAAGAGTTGTGGTCTAAACAGTGGTATCTGTTAGGTGCTGGGAAGACTGCTGTGCCTCTATGTGATGGCTCTGTGAGCACTTTTTGCTCCAGGTATTTTTGCTTCCTGTCATGGAATGCAAGAATCATTCTATTATTATAACAAAGAATTTGAATCTCTGCTTTTAAGCGCAGAACTGAACTCAGCTTAAATTGCCGAGCCGTGACTGCTACATCAGTAAACAATAATGATAATAAGTCAGTCAGTCTTTGCACTGGATGTTCTTGCATGTACACAAATGTGCTCCCCGCCCCGTGTTATACTGATGTGACCCATCCACCCCCAGAAATGCCACAGCCTGCTCTACGGGAGCTGAGCTAATATGCCCTTTGGCTGCTCTGTCCACCTGTGGGCACAATCTAGTGGCCTCAAAGGCCTCCTCCTTTGCAGAGCTGCATGGAGGGGTGAGGCCAGGCTGAGGAGGCTTGATCACATCTTGGCATTGGCAGTTCCCTGGCTTGAAAGCAGTGTCAGTGAGTTTATTATAATTATCAGTATTCTCAAATGATTTTTCCCCCTAGCTAGTCACTGGATCTTGGGGTAGCATAAATCATAGTTTCATTTGGTATATATTGGGAGGATGCTGGTTCACATCAGCTCAGGACTGAGACCCAGTGTTTTGGATAGTGTTACAGTGATTTAAGCGATCTTGGGATTTGGCCCCACTGATTCCAGTGGAGCTACAGCTGATTTGCATCCTCCAGGGATCTGGCCCCGTCTACTTCAGCTTGCAAAGTGTGTTAAGTCAGATGCATTGCTGCCAGTATACTGCCCCTTAGGGCCCACTCCCGAGAAATTCAGGACTTGTCACTCCTACTGCAGTCAGGCACTCGGCTGCTCTGAGGATGTGGTCCCTTAGGAAAGTGGTACCTCCTGGGAGAATGCCACCATGATGACAGCTGGAGATGGTCTGATGCTGGGATGTCACCCTTTGCAGCACTGCCCTTCCCCAGGCATCTCCCTGGCTAGTTGCTTGCAGAAGGCATGTCTGATGGTGAGACACAACCACGTGGCAAGTTGGTTGCTAAGCCTGGATGAAAATCAACAGGGGACTGAGCGGGTGAAGGATTTTAATACCTATCCATCTCTAACTGCTACACGAAGGGAAAGTTCAGTGGTTGTCGATATTACCCCGCTGTGATAAAAGCTTAAGAAGCTGCTTTTGCAGATGCCCACTGCAAGGCACGCACTGTAAACGTTTCCAGCATGAAGAGATACATCACAGCTCATGGCTGTTCCCACTGAGAAAGATCCCAGTTCTATCTCCTTTTCAGGACATGGTTATGAAATGCAATCTACTCATACTGGCACAATCAAATGCACATTGTTCCCTGGAAAAATAGGACATTACTGAATTAATAAGAAGGATCTCTAGCTCTTATACAGCACATTTCAGGAGTAGATCACAAAGTGCTTTACAAAGAAACCTAGTATTATTCCCTCTGTTTTACCAATGGGGAAACTGAGGCATGGAGAGCAGAAGTGACTTACCCAAAGTCACCCAGCAAGTGAGTGGCTATACTAGAAATAGGTTAACCCAGATGGCCTGAGTTGCAGTGGTTGATTCTACCCAGATGGCCATGCTGCGTATGCAAAAGAAGATGGAAGATTTTGAATCTTTGCAGGAGAGTTGTGATGGGATGAATTAAAGCAAGGAAATAGAAGTGGCTCATATATATGGTGACTTCATGGCGATTTGGAGCTAGGCTGTTCTCAGTGATGACAGAACAAGGAGCAATGGGCTCAAGTTACAGCAAGGGAGGTTTAGGTTGGATATTAGGAAAAGCTTTCTCACTAGGAGGGTGGTGAAGCACTGAAATGGGTTAGCTAGAGAGATAGTGTAATCTCCATCCTTGGAAGTTTTTAAGGCCTGGCTCGACAAAGCCTTGACTGGGATGATCTGGTTGGGGATGGTTCTGCTTTGAGCAGGGGGTCGGACTAGATGACCTCCTGAGACCCTTCCTTGCCTTGAGTACTTTAAATGGGCGATGCCTAATGGGCTTTTCAGGAACCACTGGACCAAATGGGGAGAGAAAAGGTATGTCATGGGATTCCTGACTGGCTTTATTTTGTACTGTTATGGGTTGGGTGTAGTTCCTGCAGTTTTTTTGTAAGATAGTTGTACGAATCCATCCAACAACTTTGTGGAACCAGAAAAATGAAGCAATAGCAGCCATAACATAGGGTCATGTCACCATCCAAATCAAAGGCATAGGCAGGCAGGCAGTTTGTGATGGCAGATGGTGGTATTGCTTGGCATTGGTTTGTGAATGTTGGTGTATCTCTGCAAAATGGGCAGAAAGGGCAGAAAAATTGAGGGATGCTAGCAGTGTATCACCACCCCATGTTTAAATAGATGTGCATCCACACCTCATGCAGAACACAATTCCAAGCTGTGCATAAGTACTTTCCTCCATTGTGAGAAACGACCATTTGCTTCCTCTCTTTTAACCAGTTTTTAGTTCATGAGACAACCTTCCCTTTGATCCCATGACTACTTAGTTGCATTAAGAGCCTTTGGTGAGGGACCATGTCAAAGGCTTTTGGAAAATCCAAGCATGCTGTATCAGCTGGACCCAGCTTATTCACATGCTCACAGACGCTTTCAAAGAACCCTAGTAAATTGGCAAGACATGATTTTCCTTGAGTAAAGCCTGTCTCTTCTGCAGAGTATCATACTTATCCACATGAAATAGTAACTGTATGATGTATTACAGGAGGTAGGGCTGAGATGTGGTGGCGCTGTGCCCAGGTGTAGGACTCGACAAATGGAGCATTGGTGGTGGGTATGACAGAGCTACTTGAAAAAAGCAACTGGTTGAGATCAGGCAGTAGTGACAGAAAAACAGAGCAGGTAAGAGAACTCCGATGCTTTGTCACACCTCTTGCTGCACTAAGCTTTATTTCTGTAAGCACCAACTTTCCCCGAAAGCTTTTATTTGCAGGCAATAAAAAAGTCAGGGAGGAAAGGGGATCCCAGCATGGTCACTGCACATAATGCTGCTGCAGTCGGCACTAAATTATAGCAATCCTCCATCTGTTCTAACACACACTACAACCTCCAGCCCAGAGTAACCTTTAGTATGGGTTGGCATTGTGTGCCTGCATATGGAGGAGCGTGCATCTCCACACATGCAGTGCTTTGTTCTCCATTAGTCTCTTGGGGGATCGGAAAGGGGGCAGTTCTGATGACACAAGATAAATCTCATTTACAGATTATGCTGGCATCTGAACTCTGAAAGTGCGACTGTCTACACTTACTGCAGCTGGGCCTACACAATATTCCTCCTAGAGCCATTTCAACTTCATTCCTTCTCACTTCACTGGGCTCTTCCACCACAGCAAATCTGACAGAGCCAGGAAAGACAGCATAATCATGTGTATTTTGTGCTGGAATGGCAGTTTTTCTTTTCACTGCAACTTTTGCTACTTCTGGCATCAGCGAATTCAGCAATTCTGAGTCATTTGGGCCCTTGGTAAATCTTTCCTACTCCTGGTCCCTTGAGCAGGCTCTTGGGTCCTTCTTCATTATTCAACTCCAGAATGTCCCTTCTTAGGTCCTACCGATTCCAGTGTAGAATATATTGGGTTAGGTCCTCGAGGGGTGTAAATCAACATATTTCCATTGACTTTCAGGAGTTTACTAGCTTGCTCCACGTGTGGGTTTAGCACCATGACTTTGTTCCAACAGCTGTCTGCAGCAGGGAGGTACTTCTGCACCTGCTTTATGGAGGGGCCACACAGTACATGGTAACAGAGAAGTGACTTGACTAATGTCATGCAGGCTGAGCCTGGAATGAAAGCCTGATGTCTTGAATCACAACAGCTGCCCTTGAGTCTTCATCTCAAGACCATCCTCCCTTTTGGAATCAGAAGTTTTCCTGAGTTCCTCTGCTTTTTGCTTTAACATCCATGAATGCTGGTTTCCCCCTTTCCCACCTTTGGTGGAATAGACCTCTTTCACAGAACTGTCTCCTGGCCCTCTGAATTATTCCACTACAGGATGTTACAGCTCAGGGCCCCATTGTGTGAGCTGCTGTACAGACTCACAGACAGTGACAATCAGGCCCTAGCCTGTCTTTGTAAGCAAAAGGTGAAAAAGACCCAAGGAGGGGAATGGGATTTGGTGGGGTTAGTTGAAACCTGGCTATCCTGCCTGCTAGGCTGTTGTCCAAATGAGAAACCAGATGGTTTCTCTGATATTCTACCTAAAGTTGCATTGATACGAGATGCTGGCTCCGATTCTATTTTATCACTGATATTAATCTGCTTGCACCTTCTGGATTTGCATCTTTAAAGACTGGAAATGTATTTGTTTCTGTCCTTCTAAAGTAATGCATGCCATAGAGTGGGTATGCTCCTCTTTACCATGAGCACTTTAGTTAAGTCATTACCGCATTAATGAGACCTCACCCAAAGCCACTAAACACAACTTGAAAAGAACAACTCTGTGCTGCGATCCAGATGGATGGGAGCAAACAGGGCATGTTTGTAAAGTTGTATTTAGTCAAATCAAACTGGAACTCATTAAATACAGGGAAGTAATTCATGGAATAATTCACTCCGGTTGAGAATGAAAGATTTGGGGAGCCTGAGCTTGTTTGATTGAAAACAGCTTATTTGTGCTCCAGTCTGTGTGACTAAGTAAAAATATGAACAGAAAGTGGAGCGCTTCTGTCACTTCTATGTCAAGGGCCTAAATGGGGAATGGTTCATTAAAATGGGAACTTGACAATTTCAGACTAGAAACAAGGCACACATTTGTACCAGGGAGGGTAATTAACCACAGGACCAATTTAGGGACCTGCATCTCTCTTGCTAAAGGATCTGCTGTGTTGCAAACAGAAGTTATGGGCTTAACACAGAAATAATTGCTCTGTTGTCTGGTCAAGGCAGACGTGATGATCATAATTACCCCTTAATTTTTGCTAGTAGTGTAACATAAACCCTGTATCGTTAGCATTTCCCTTCTGCTTTGTGACTTGTGTTGTACTTTGCACCAGTCCTTAGGAGGTATGAAATCAGAAATGGTCATAAGGAGTCAGGGAGAGATGCTAGGTCCAGCCCAGGGAGAGATGCTAGGTCCAGCCCAGGCCAAATACAAACCCTTTCCCCAGAGATTCAATAGAGTGGTTCCGAGATCCTAGCAATGGCTTCAGAACCCACAGTGGATCTCGGCTCTTCTTGTAGCTCACTGTGATTTACAAAAACCAGGTACAATTCCAGGTAGGAATTGTTTTTCCAAGAGGCACATCCAGAGGGATTTTCCTATTGGACTACTTCTGCCAGCTGTCATGGTCTCTGTGGTAATCCTGATATGGACCAGAGTGACAGAGAGGGTTGTTTTAGTTGAGCTGTTCCTAGGTAAGAAATGGAAGAGTGGGAAAAAGGACTCAACAACAGCTGATGTATAATATGAATGGACAAAGCTGCCCAGGGGGTGAGGGAAAGACGGGAGTGGCAGAGGGCAGCAGTGTAGGGACCCCTGGTACAGGGGCAGTGGTGACTTTTGTTGGATGCACTGATTGCAATAGGGATTGCATAATTGCCGGGAGCAGCTGCTTCTTTTCACGTATCCCTCCTGCCCCATTTGCCCTGTTTATTTATGCTGCTGGCAGAAGAAGCAGCAGAACAAGACTAAGAAACACTGGCATAAGCTGAAGTCTTTGTACCCCTTGTCCTCAAGCCAGAGCTATTGATATCTCAATCACATGCATCTCTTTGGGTGCCCCACACCCCAAACTTTGCTTCTTGTTCTCCCTCATGATCCATCATTAACCTGCATTGCTTGCCAAGATAACCCCTGCTAATTTGCTGCTGAACCCCTCCCAGTAGCTACAATAATCACATGTGGTCATCAGGGTCAGCATCATGTCCTGCATTGCTGCCTCTGTTCTTAACAGGGACCAGGATGCTTAACATCTCAGAAGTTAAGCTGGGTCCTAGTGTGTGAGTTAAAGATGGATGGCATGCCCTACCTCCACCCCCCTCCCCGACTCCGCTTTGCACAGCTCACGAGGTGGCTAGAGAACCATGCCATGCATCAAGCCTGGGAATCTCCAAGCAAAAGAAAAGGCTTTAAACAAAATACAATTTTACAGTTCATTTCAGTTAATCACAGAGTCTATGTTCCAAAATGATCTTCTCAGAATTGCCTATGGAGAAAAGCAGTGGCTGATTGGCATTCCATTACTACATGGCTAAGCCATTTATAATGCAAAAAAACAGACTTGATGGAAAGATTTGATTCAGTTTTCAAGCTAGACTAATTCAAAACCCAGTGCTCTATAAATCAGAGCAAATGTTCTTTATATAAAAAAAAATATAGCCAGAGCCCATGTGTAGTATCGGATCTATGATTTATGCCTATATTCCATTAAATTGAAGGACAAGTGAGGGGAGCACGGGGCTGTCACTGAATATTATATCCTAAGCTGCCCTATAATGAACATCTTTGTAATGATTAACGAATCACAGCCACATCCTGGGAAACTTTCTGAAAGGGTACATTTTCATTAGAGATGGGCTCCTGCCAAATCTTGAATTCAGAGCCACTTTTCACTGCTACCTCCTGTCCATATCAAAGGAGCAAAGCCCCATGCAGGACAGAGGTCGGGGGGTGGGGAGGAGTCATTTTCTTCTTTTCACCAGGTCCCTGGTAATGAGCATGTAATAGCAATCAGTGTAACACGGACATGTATGCTCACATATGCAGTCCTATGCTGGCCATGTCTGTCTAGCAAACCTGCCATGCTCCACAGAAGCACCCTCAAAGAGGTTGTGCTGATCTGGGCTGGCTGCTTTCTCAACTGGAAGCAACATGTTTTTGTCTACATCCATGTGGCTATTTGTACAGAGTAGTTTTAACACAGTGGAGTGACAGGTCTAGACAGCCCATCCGTGGTCTCTCCCAAAAGTGGCTACAATGCTTCTGGAAACAGCCTGTCTTGAGCAGCACTGTGGGCTTGAGGAAGCCACTCGGGAACACAGGAAGGTTTTCCTGTAGATGTAGTTGCTCACAGGTGCACTTGCTGATGTGTGCACTCCCATTCCCACAGTCACGTGTATGCAGCTGCATGCTCCCTTCTGTACATCACAGGCATATCTGATAATGTCGGTGCCTTGTGTGACGCAGGGTGGCAAGGGGAGGGGAGGAGAGGGGAGGGAAGTGAGTGCTTGCTTCCCTCTCATGGGGGCTACTGTAGTTGTGGCAGTGGTGTGGGCTGCTACTGCCTTGTCGCAAGCTTCTTGAACACGGGCTGCTGTGGTGGGAGCAGTGTGGGTTCTGCGGGAGCTGCCTGAATGTGCCGCTTTGCCTGCCCCCCTTCCCGCCCTTCAAGTTGTGCTATTGCTGTACATGCAGGCATGTCCACTCAGATATGTGCAGCCATGCACATGCTGACATGTTCCAACACACCTCCACCCACCCTGTCCCCTGTACGCACACTTACCTGCCTACTCATCCATGCACCTGCCCATGCCCGTTCGTTCTCACGTTTGTGCACATACACAGAGCTACCAGTGGGGCTGAAGGACCAACACTGAGTTAGTTTCAGGTCTTTCCTCCTTCGCAATTATTTGGCATAATCTCTCCAGCTGTACTAAACACTTGAGTTTCCCTCCCTGATTGCTCTCCATTCTCTTCTCCTTATACCCATAATACTCTCCCATTTGTCAGGAGAGGCAAGGACAATGCAGAAGTTCTCCTTCCCTCTCTATACAGTGCTAGGCCACTTACAGAAGTCCTCAAGATCTGGCTCCAACCCAGAGCACTGATGATTGTTGCTTTACCACCTCTGCTAATACACCCAACAGCTGGGAGGAGCACTGATTAATATTCCTAGCAGCCCAGCTCATTTAAAGGGTGGGGTTTGCCCATAAAGTAGGGGGCACAGGTAATGCTATGAGTTTATTAGATTCAAAGAAGCGAGGCGCCTGGGTTCATTCTTTAGGGCCCTAGATTCCCAGCAGCTCTGTACACCTAGGTTTGACAGTCAGCTTGCTTAAGCTCCACGGCAGACACAGGAAGATTAGTGGCTCCTTCGTCTGCTAGGCTGCCTTGGCATCCAGATCTATGACTTTAATAAAATACGGTACATTTAAAAAAAAAATAAAACTGGCAAGTAAATCTTGCTGCTGGCTGGTATTGGCTGTGGGAATACACCCTGTGGAGCCCATGCACACAGCCCACTGCTTTTTTATGAAGTGCTTCTCATATGCCAAGGTACCTCAGAGCACTTTGCAGAGTAATAAGGGATTGTAAATCCAAGTAGTATGGCGGGCATGCCACTCTGCATGAGACAGGAACACAAACACATACACATGCACATGCACACTTGGATGTGGAAATCTGATTACAGAGAATGTGGGGACAAACCTTGAACTATGTAAGGAGATGTTTAGCTTTCTACAACAAGAGGGCAAGGAATGAAGAGTATGGACCCAACGGATGGACCCAATGAGACAATTGGGGTTATATAGTTAGGGTATGGCTGCAGGGGCTTTTTTTAGTGGATGTCCCTTAGGTTTGAGGATGCATTTCCCACTACAGGACTATGGGATAAAATGCATTACCAGTGCCAGGCGCAGGGATTGGAACAAAGGATTCTCCCTTCCAAGGGTTGTGCCCCTATTACAGGGCTTCAGAGTTGGGCTCCCTCTTATTAACCCTCTTTTCAGACTTATACACCTTGGATTTGTTTTCTACACAATGGCTCAGCTTCAGCTTTATGCCCCTGTCATTGCATGCAGCTTGATTTCATAGATTTCATAGATTTCATAGACATTAGGGCTGGAAGGGACCTCGGAAGATCATCGAGTCCAGCCCCCCGCCCAAAAGGCAGGAAGTCAGCTGGGGTCATAGGATCCCAGCAAGATAAGCATCCAATGTGCTCTTGAAGGTGTTTGGTGTAGGTGCTTGAACCACCTCCGATGGCAGGCTGTTCCAGACCTTGGGGGCTCGGACAGTAAAGAAATTCTTCCTTATGTCCAGCCTGAAACGGTCTGGTAGTTTATGACTGTTCAACCTTGTCATCCCTTGGGGCGCTCTGGTGAACAAACGTTCCCCCAGATACTGGTGGTCACCCCGATAAACTTATAGGTGGCCATCAGATCACCCCTGAGCCTGCACTTTTCCAGGCTAAAGAGCCCCATGGCTCTCAGCCTGTTGTCATAAGGTCTGTTTTCCTGACCTCTGATCATGCAAGTGGCTCT
>NW_017729015.1:7664420-7677576 GCF_001723915.1 Gavialis gangeticus | reverse complement strand
CTTCTGACTCCAATGTCCACATCATTAATGAAGATGTTGAACAACATGGGTCCAAGGACAGAGCCTGGGGGGACCCCACTGGTCACAGGACACCATGATGACTGACTGCCATCGATTACTACCCTCTGGGTCTGACCATGGAGCCAATTTCCCAGCCAGCGGATAGTGGTGGACCTAAGGCCACAATTGGCCAGTTTCACCAAGAGGTGATCATGCGATACCAGATCGAAGGCTTTTTTGAAGTCAAGATATATGACATCAGTTGATGGTTAGGGCATTATCCTGGGAGACAGGTGATGAGGGTTTGGCTGTACCTCTGGCTGAGGAAGGCCTAGATGTCTCATTTGCTGACTGAGCAATATAACTATGTAGTTATTACATAAATGTGGTTGTGACTGCACCCCTCCACTGCTTTAAAAGAAAAGACTGAGCCAGCCAAAGGGACCCAAAGGGACAACCCAGTTTCCTCATGCTGGGCTAGCACTGTGATCACTAGCTTGCAGTAGAGCAAAGTGGCCTATGGTTATTTCAGTCTTTGTTTGGTTTCCTTAGACCTTCTCCATGCAAAGGCAGTTTCACAAAGGACCCCCGTTTTATGAAAACAATGGTGTACCCATCAAGGTACTGATTATACCAAACTGATGGGGAATTTGTTCCTCCCAGTGATTTTTCACACCTACATCTCCCTCCCTATACACTGATATTTGCAATTCTTCTGTAGTAAAACATAGGCTGGAGCCAGGGATTGTTCATACATGTTAAAACTCATAGAGAAAAGACTGCCATTCTTCAGGAAACCTCACTGACATCTTAAAAGCCACATCTGAAATCCCTGAACAATTAAGAAGCATCTTTTTTCGATTCTCTCACTATCTGAGGCATTATGCATTAGAGTCACAAGCTGAGAGGTACATGTTGATCCTGACAGAAAAAGCTACGATTAATGAATAATGGAGTGCAGATGATATTTAACTTTCAGGCACAGCCATCATAATTCAATCCAGACAGTAATATCTGGGTGTTTTCTTGGGAGATCTAAGCAGCAGTTAACTGTTAAATAAAAAAAGAGACTACATTTTATTTTATTTTATTTTTGCAATTCTGCATCTCCTGATTCAAGGTGGCATAAGAAAGTAACTGTCACAGGCAGGGAGAGGAGAAGTTGAAATACAAATTAATCTGCTGTATTACACATTAGCAATGCAGCACTGGTGGTATAAGAGACCTCAGTGTATCTCAGGACGTATCTGTTTCTCCCCGTGTAGTTTTGCTTTCCCTTGGGTTGAGGAGATTGACTTTCAGTGTGTACTGGGGCTAATTTCCATCTCTTATACCATTCTATCAATGCTCACATTTCTCACTGTTCACAATTTCTTTATTATTATGGTGTGATTTTCCTAACAGAAGTATGTAATTGGTTTTGTGGTGAACATGGTTGCTTTAAAAACAATCATAACACACACACCAATAATCAGCCCTATAAGAAAATACATGCTTCCCATCTCCAAGTACTCCGGATGGAGAACTTGCCCTATTCCAAAACTGTCTCAATGACCTCTGGAGACCTGGCCAGCATTTGAAAATATGAACAGGTGCCAAAGATGACTGAATCTCACTGCATTTCTGTGAGGCTTTCATTGCTTAAGAAGGCCAGGAAAAGCTTTGAACAGTGTCTGTGCGCCTCAGATAACAGCGAGGACTGAGCTTTCCGCTGGAACATCGCACAAATGGCACAATGCCTATTTTGATTTCACTGGGACGAGTGGAACTGCGTGGTTTCTTGTTGACCGTTCCCCAAAAGGTTTTAGTTAAAAAAAATTCCAAACAATAAAAAGATAGTCCAGGATTCTCTGAGTTTGCAGCGATTTTGGGTACCTTGCTTGAGGCATCTGAAGGGGGTCTAATTTTCAGGGAGCCCTGAGAATTCACCCTCTGAAAGCCAGGTCTCTTAATGTTTAGGCCCCCGGTATCACTAGGTACTTTTGAAAACTTTGGCTATTATTATTACTGGGCAAATGTGTGTTTGTAAAAATTATGGACAAAATGGAAACATTTGGGCTGCAAGCAGCAATATTTTGATTTAGAAATGCTGCCGTGATTCCCCAGTCCCACTGTAGTTCAACTTCCTCACAGTCCAGTCTCTTCTATAGGCAGGGCAATGTGGGCGGACTGAATTTGCCATGATCCACCATTGTCTGCCCTTTGAAGAGGGGAGGCAGCATGTTATGAGCCATCCCAATTACTACATTGTATTACAGAAGCTGTGGTCCTGGTAGGGAGAACACCATAGATGAAAGTAGGGACATAAAACAACAGAATGACAAGTCCTGTGAGTCACCATGGCAGTATTCCCAAAGCCAAATATTTCAGTGTTCAGGTGAAATATTTGGGTTTTCATGTGTTGGATTTGTCAATGAAAAATTGATATTTTTTGTATTGTGCATTTCATTTGAAAGCCCTGTGTTCTGTCAAAGAAACAGTTTCACTAGGAGATTTTAGATTGGTCCTACCTAACTTCTCGCAGTTTTCCAGAGTCCCAGAATTAAATGCTGAGCCCTTTCTACTTCTGTTATTTTATTTATTTAGCATATCCGGTTTTGGCATATTGTTTCAGCCATCTTAAGGCGATGTCATCACCAGTGTGAAGACCTTGAAGGCCACCAGATAGCATTGTAAATGGACACGAGTCAGCAATGTGGGACATGGTTTGAACTTGTCCACAAGGGCATTAGATGTCATTGCAAAGGCCCCTTTGGTATAGGTTTGAGGCATAGTGACCCTGTCCAGTTCGAAAACAGTTGAGAAGTACCCAATAAAGGCATGGTCAGTTAGATCCTGGTTGATTGACTGTAGGGTCAGAGATGATGTGGTGACTGATTGGTGCTTGTTCTGACTGTTCTTCATGCCATTGAGTAAGTAAGGAAAAATCAGATGATTTTGAAAGAGTGGACCATATTGAGTGTCTTGAGAGGAGCTGAGCTATTGGTTGGTGGATATGTCCCAGTGCGCTGGCAGCATAGGATTGCCATGGAGTCTAACTAATAAGTTGACTTCAGCATTTGTGCAGTGGAGATGATGGGGAGTAATGTTACTAATGACTGGTGATCAGGGGAGTGGAGTAGGGTGCAATGTGCCTGACACAGAATGCATTATAGCATGGAAGTGCGTGTCCACTAGTTTGCTGTGTGATGATGAATGAGCCCATACAGGGGCACAGTCTTCTGCATCTGAATAACACAGAGTGAGAGCAAATTAATGTAGCATGGAGGCATTGGCACCCCAAGTGGAGCAGGCCAGTTTGGCAAGTAGGTTATTCCTTGTTTTGATTTGTAAGCACTTTTCTAGAGCTGTGATTTATAAGTTAAAGTTCGGTTGAGGGTGATTCCAAGATAAACTGGGTGGGCTTTGAATTTGAGAGGCTGACTGTTTAAAGTGATAGTGAGTTCACAATTAGCATTGGCATTACTCAGATAAAAATGCTTGAGACAGTCTTTGAGATATTTTGTTTGAGGCACCACTTTAGGCAGTACTCTGACATGAGTCTTGTGTCTCCATCAAGTGCAAGTTCCACACTTGAAAAGACATGAGCTTGGGTGGCAAAGGCTCTGTCATCAGCATAGACAAACTTTTGTGAGCCCGTTGCAGGCAGGTCATTAATGTACAGGCTGCAAAGCGTAACCAGTACTGATCTCTGAGGGAGGCCATTGGTCTGATGTCTCCAAGAGCTAGTTCAGTTGGCCATGTGGACTCTTTTTATGTGATTGGACCTACTGATAGCAATTGAATTGCTTATGGGTTAAACCCACTTCTGTGTAGAGCTTGCACTCAGTCTGTGCACAATTGAAGCCCCACTGAAAACCTCAAAATTGGCTTGCTTTGGAATTATGTTCTAAATAGGGACAAATTTGACCCCATACGCAGGAAGTGAGCATAACTGGAAAGTAAATATCTAGAAGCTTTACTGACCTTGTGTTGCATGGAGCCAATTAACTAGCATCTCCAGCACAAATGTGTTTTATCTAGGCAAATCACATAAATATTGGGTCTAAGCAAGTGCATCCTTCAGCACAAAAGATACGTCCTCTACCTCCACCAGTCCTGATGCTCATTCAAACCTTTTGGTTAACCTTGGTACAATTAGAGAATCATAGAAAAGGAGGGCTGGAGGAAACCTCTGGAGGTTGTCTAGTCTAACTCCCTTGACTCTGAAAAATTTAGGTCCAATTCAGACCTTGTCTAAGAAGATATTATATCTCCATGTACTGAATGTAGCTCTTTTTCTCCCGCTGATCTGAAGATTAGTTTATCTTCATCTCTGCAGCATTTGTCAATATAGGCTTCTTTCCCTGCATCCAAGAGCATTTTTATCCAGGACTTCAGTTCATGATCCAGATTCAAACTGTCTAAATTGTTTCAAGGCCATCTGTAAATTCACCAAAAGCTATGATACCAAAAGCCTGGAACTGTGAAGTCCTTAAACAGATAAAACTACAGCCCATTTTGATTAAGACACTTCTGCAAGCTTAGACACAGAATTAAGTGACGCTTACAGTTCCCATAGCCAGTGGACCATCTGTTGCGACCTAGGTGCACCATGGGACAGTAAAGGAAGTGTGGGGGCTGCATCAAGGCACCTTGAGGGGCTGGATCGGGCCTGGAGACCATAGTTTGACCACCACTTCCCTTAACAACTACCCTTTTGGTGTGCAGCAAATTAAGATACAAGTCCACTTCCCAGTGATGCTCTATTCCCTCTTAGCAGGTAGGCTGCCTCTACTACTCAAATCAGGTAAAAGAGGAGGTCTGTAGCCCACCCTATTTCTGATTACACCCTAAAGCGTGAAATAAATATTTGTCTCAATGCCTATCTAGTTGCCTGCAACAGAACACCACAGTTTCTCAGGATGGAGCAGGAGGGTGGCACACTGACAGGCAGCAGGTTGTGTTGAATTTGCTGAGGTCTCTAAAACCTCCCTCAGTTCACATCCCGTATTTATATGTGGCTTATTTTAGTAAGTAGCATCTGATCAGTTTTATTCACATTTCTTTATTTCACTAAACTTTGGGAACTGGACTGAACCATGTTTTTCTATGAACTTGGAAGATGTCAAATAGCTGGGATCTGTGTCCTTGTGTAAACTGTAATTCTGGAAGAGAGGACTTCTCATCTCTTCCCCTCATCATTTGGGAATGCTGCTTGCCGTATCCTGTTTCTTTTACTTTGCTGGCCAGGCTAGTTGTAATGTCTGCAAAGGTTCTTTCTAAAACAGGCTTTGGGGCCTTGTGCTCTAGCCATACATCTGAGCTTAGAATAACGCCCTTGAAAATGGCAAAGGCTGACAACAGGTACTTTTGGTGGTAGACTCTTACTTTTCCTTTGTGATACTGGATTCACACTCCCAGAACACCCTGAACTTTAATTTCTTTCCAACACATTGCATACATTTTGATTTTACCGTTTCTGCTAATAAAGATACACTGGGTGCATCTACACATTGCCCTATGTCACCTTAGTGATGCGCTACATTGCCATATGGCGCGCTATGGTGAAGTAGCGATCACGTGGGTCTACATGTGATCAGAAGCTATGTCACCATAGTGGTGTGCTTCCCCACTTTAGCACGCTGCTACGACAAAGGAGCAGTAAAATCTAACTATGCTCCGCATGCATGGTGCAGTAAGGGCGGTTACTGCACCGTGCTTTAGTACTTCCAAAAGGAATTACTAAAGCACGGTGCTGTAGCAACAATGCCGTATGGCAACATGTAGATGCATCCATCATTACCATATCTTAATAGCAGTCTAGCTGACTACATACAATTAAAGTCTTTTGAAAAGGCAAAACATCAATTGTTACTTTGTGCAGTTTTTGATACTTGGACTAGCCTGATGTTAGTGGTCTTGATAAACAGATGCTTATTGTACTTTCCCAAGCTACTGCTTATGGCCTAAATGTAAGCCTGTTCATTATGAATTAATCTTACTGGGCACTTTTACATGTGCTTTGGAGGTGGTGGGGGGTGCTTTAATTAGAGTGGATCCAAGAGCCGCTATAATTAAAGCGCCCCTGAGTCTCATGTATCAGCATCCCCATGCTTCAAAATGGTGGTGGGGGTGCTTGAACTAAAGGTCACTCAACGAGCTTTAGCTCAAGCACCTCTGCCACCATTTTGAAGCGCAGGGACACTAATACTCGAGACGTGGAGGCTGGCTGGAGTGCGGTAATTACCATGCTCCAGCAGAGTCAGTTAACCTGACACACTGTAATTACAGTGCATCAAAGCACGCCTACAGGTACCCATTGATTATTGATTGTATACTAGCTTTAATACATATTATTCGTAACTTAGACTTCTGCTTTGTCTACAGTCTGCACCTGTCCATGTGGTCTATCACTGACTCTGCCTGAAACCTACGGTTATGATGTGGACTTCATCTCTGTTCCAGCGTCCACCTCTGCTCACTCTCTCCATTTCAATAGGCTTGATGGTAGAGTGTTCCTCTTGGTTGCTCCTGTCATCTGAAACAGCCTTCCTTCATGTCTTCACCTCATTGACTCTTCATTTCTTTTCAATTCTCCTATCATTTCTTGCCGCTGTCCCTGTCTCCTTCTTACTGGCCTGAGGAATGAATGCTCCAAATTTATTCACCAAGCATTGTCTCCACTGCACTGCTTTCCCTAATGAACATCATCAAGCATCTACTGACGTGTAGTACTTCACTTTAAGCTGTATTCAGATGCAGTGTGTCTCTTGTATCATAAGACAAGACTTAACAAAATAGGCTTGGATGGGTCAGAACCCAGTTTGAACTCACTAATTAGCAACTTCACTCACTGCTTTTCATATTATTTATATCATGGTACTGTGGCGGGTGCAGAGATCCCACCTCAGGAACACAGCTGGGTATTCGTATCCCTCCGCTGTTTCCACCACGTGTGTCGGGCCAGTAGGGGGTGCTCCTGCGTTGAGCCTCCCACCTCCCTGTGCCCGCCCACCTTCCAGGCTCCGAATGCCTCCCTAGGGGCGCCTTGTGTCCGGCCGACCCCTCTCCCGGAGCACACTCGCTAGTCTGGGGGTAACATGCCGCCACCACCCCAAGAATGGACTGTCTCGTGGCCCTGTGTCCTTGGGGTAACACAGGCCTAAAGTCCCACGGGTACTCAACCCAGTACAGGCACTTGGGGTACTTCCCCAAGTCCGGGGGCAAAAAGGTATAGTCTCCCTTAGTCCACAGACCTAAGGGGTCTCTTAGGCATAATTTAGACCCACCCCTCAATAAGTCTCCCACACCAGTCAAAAAGGAGAACTTTATTGATTACAGGGGGTAGGGTAAACTAGGGTACAGGATAGAGCAATATCTAGAAATCCTAAAGAGCAAACAGTCTGGCTGTGGTAGCCTTTTGATTACGCATCTGTGATACTGCCAGCTAAATATCTAATCAGATTGAGTAGCTTACTCACAAGCATCTTCCAAAGGCAGGTGAAGTTTCCCTTTGGAGGCAGGCGGTTCCTAGCTCGTGAGTTTGGGGGGAGAGAGCCAGTTTCAGATGTTAAGGCTTCTCTGTCCCCTGCCTGGCTGCTGCGTCACCTCATGGCCGGAGAGGAGAGACCGCCTCCTTCCCCGTCCTAACTTATATAGCCCCTGTGACCTCATTCACCTGGGCCAGCGGAGGTCAGCCCCAGTTGGCTGTCAGCCAACCAATCTGAAATGCATCACCTGTTACCGGGCAGATTCCAGCTCCCCAGGTAGAAACCCCTCACCCAGGTAAGTGATGCAAGTCACGTAGGCAGAGGGAGCAGGTTTCCCCCTCCCTCAGGAATGCAGCCAGCTCAAGTTCCCTAAAGAGACAGGCTGAGGGTGTGGTCCCCTGTGTGCTGGGCCCATCCTAATTGAATGGTTACAGCACAGAGATTAAAATCACAGTGTCACAGGGCAGAGATTTTTGGGGAGAAACCAAGGTGGCTTTCTGCCACAGGTACCACCAAGGACTCATGGTCATGGATCAGCACACTATTGTGCTAGGTGCTGTACAAACACAGGACAAAAAGTGGTGTCTCTCCCAAAGACTTCACATTATACATATAAACTGAGACAACAAATATGTATAGACAAGTGGGGAATGCCAGGAACCAATGAGACAATGTTGGTTGTCACGCTGGACAGTGATTCTGGCATGGCGTTAGCCAATATCACAGTCAGGCTATATAGATTTTAATGGGGAAAAAAGTCACACTGGATTTCTGAGCTCTGTGGGAAATGAAACACAGGCCTAATTCCTGCAAAGCAGTACAGGGTGAATTGCTCCACAGTATTCAATGGGGATACAGCATATATAAAATCAAGTAAGGTATCTAGGTGTTTGCAGGACTAGAGGCATGTTTTTTACTGCTAGATTATTTTTGCTATGTTGTAGAAGCGCCCACCATGCTACACACAGGACATGTGAAAGGCCAACTGGTGGGAGACAACCTAGGCTCTAAAGAATTTGCAATCTATGCTAGGTAGTCAAACAAAGGGAGGAGAGGAAGCGACGATAAAGAGCAGCAAAGTATTTCCCTCCTCCTCATGTGCTTCTGACCAGTTTGCCACCACCACATTTGTGACCTGGCCAGCACTGCTGCCCCCATACTTGCAACCTGGCTGCTGCTGTGGTTTTCCTTGCTGCCGCTGTGTTTTCATCATTGCCGAACACCATTGCCACTGAATTGCTGCCAACACCCCAGCTTTGTGGGCCAGATAAAATGCTTTGCAGGCTGAGCCCAAGGGTTATAGGTGGTCAATGCCTGTGCTATATATATGGTCTCTGCTCACTTTTATTGGCCAGCAGTAAGTGTGGTGGAATATTACTTCACACAGCTATCTGGGAAGTGATTTCCAAAACAAGAAAAGGGTTAAATTTTTGAAGGGACACATTTTTTTCCAAATTAGATGCAGCTCCTTATAGATCCACTAAGTAGGACTGACAAAGGAGAAACTCAACTTGGCCAAGGACACGCAGCCAAAGCTGGGACTGGAACCTACGTACTGTAAGTCCCAGTTGTAAGTGTCCCCTTACCCGGGAGACCACACCCCCCCATATTGTAGGTCATTGCAGTCTACTGTGATATGAAAGGGCGCATAAGCTACTCAACAAGAAACTGCAATGCAGGTCTTTAAATGGAAGGTATACAGAGACTAAGAGGAGCAACTACAAAGCTAGACAAATAATTCTATTATTTTATTAAAGGGTTAGTCAGCCTTATTTAGAGACAATACTGAATATAGAGCAAACAAAGTTAATCTGCAATTTGGAACATTTTTCTAAACACTTTTCAGCAAAACTGCCCTGCTAGTTGTCACTGAAGCTCTTGTAACTTTCTATATTTCTTTGCTGGCAGCCTATGGAAAGGCTCGTTAACTCTACAATCCCCCTTGCACAAAAGGACAATATTTTACCAATCAGCTTTTCTTGGAAATAACCTTTGCTTTCAAAATCAAAGGGTTTTTCTAATGATTTAGAGTCTCTAGTTTTTATGGAAGGGATGGGGGGAGGATGGTGGAAAAAGCATCGCAGGTCTTTAATTCTGTCCAGATAAGAGTACAGCACTAAATCATTTCCAAAAGGAGAGCAAAGGTTAAGATAAGGCTCTATTCCATTCAAAAGCATCTCAGTAATTCCATTAGCAGGACAGAGAGAGAGAACAAGTTAAAGTGAGTGGCTGAGGAAAAGATAGTACAAAATATATATTCCTAGGACTTTAACATAAATTTTGTCTCAATGGAATTAGAAAGAATATTCTTAACGAATGGGCTCTTTTTTCCTTCATAACGGAAAAGACATGAAAAGTCAGCCTGAAGACTTACAACTCAGTGAAAACCTCTTAAAAGGTTTGCCCATAAACTCTCAACTGTCTGCTGTGACACTTATCCATTTGGCCTGCTGTAAAGCTATCTCTGCCTCTCTCATTTCCCTTCTTCCACTTCACGTACACACGTTTCAGCTCTCTATTTCCCTCTTCCCAGGAGGGTTGAATGTCTTCTGCTGAAGTCAGGGTGAGAAATGGAACTGGCAGAAATAGGCATTATAGGACAGGTAGAAGGGAAAAGACCCATGCTTCCGGCCCAAAGCATCCAAAGGAGTTTGTAGCAGGGTGGGACTTTTTGGGTTGAAACTGTTTTTTGGTAGAAAATACACTGCTAAACTAAAACTCTTTTTCTCCCATCCCCATCAGAATTGTATGCCCTCAGCAGCATATTTCAAAATTGCAATGGGAAAATGAAGTATTTTAGTTTTCTCGTAACAGTTTTTGTTTGTTTTTCAGGTAAAATATTTAATCAAAAAGTAAAAATTCACCAAACAAAATTTCCACACAAGCAAAAGAAATTGGTCCCCTTAGATTTCTCCAAGGCAAAAGAAACCCATGCTTTCTGAGTAGTTGAAGCTGTCAAGCTGGTTCCCCAGCCCAGGAAGGGAAGCAAACACCTTGGCCAAGTCTGCTGACCTTAGGGCACAAGTCACTGTTCAAGCATAAAACCCACTGACAACACAAAATGAAGCTGTTTGCCTGACCAGCTCTGTCTGCAGACCCAAGATTGTTTTCTTATCTCTGTCCTGTGGAGATCGGAGGATGCACCTTTCACCTCTTTTTTTCACTTGACCCAACTTCCCCTTTCTTATGGATACTGCTGAATCATAATAGGCAAGGAGCCTGCTGCTACATAACCTTGTCGCTATGTCTAAGGGATTTTCTTCACTACCTAATGCAGTTCTGTATGGAGATATGTGACAGGGGGCCATCATGCGGCAAGTCTAATTGTTTGCTCACCCACTTCTCTAGGGCAGCCTGCCCACTTGCCTCTCCTGCCACGCCTTGGATGTAACTTAATAGTAGATGTTTATAAGGCAGGAGGCTGCCCATTTACTGCGCAATGCCAAGGGCGCAATACACGGCTCTGAACCTTCTCTTATACTGTGTCCCATGACTTGCAGATGGCATCACTATAAGGCTCCAGTCCCACAATGGACCTCCTTTCCTGCCTGCCTGGTGTTCGAACCCACCTGAATCCTTCCTTAGGCAGTCTTCTCTGCCCCCATTCTGGGCTGCAAAGCTCCCTAAACCCTTTTCCCTCTTGGCAGTGGCCCCCTCTGGGCTCTTTCACCACATAGGCGCTGGTCTCACCTGTGGGCCAGTCAGAACTCCAGGTCCCTGGCTCTGGCTATCCCTCACAGTGGGCATCTTTGAACTTCAACCATTCTGGTACTGGCCCCAGCATTGACCAGTCAAGGTTACTCTGGTTAGGTTATTGAGCTGCTTGCCCTTTCTCACCTATGGGTCCACCTTCTTGAGCCCCTCCAAGCCCAGTTCACTCAATCACCAAGGCCATCCTAGGCACAGACCTTCAGACCTGCCCATGTGGACCCTACTTTATGTAGCCTTCTCACTTGAGCCTACTGCTTTCTCACACACCCTCTTACTGGACCCACGACTCTGCTCCCACACTGGGGCTCTCAGCCTTATGTCCCTTGGGTCTCAGGCCTGATGACATGCCTGGACCCCTCACTTGTCCCTTCTATGGGGCAACCCACTAGGTTGTGGGGCCTGAGACTATATGGTGCCCTATACTTGCCTTTCACTAGGGAGGCACTGATGTGGCATTTCCTGGGGACCACCCCACCACAGGCAGCCCCACCACACCATCCTACCCTAGCAGGGTGTAGTTTTAGGTCATTCCCTGGACCAGGAACTTCCTCCATCCTCATAGTTCCTACCCTTAACCACCAAGTGTTCTGGGGGCAGCAGCTCCCTGTGGCAATGTTATCCCTCTGGCTCCCTGCAGCCCACTTAGCTCTCAAATTATATTCCCCCATGCCTAAAGTGTGTGCACTTATGTGTGTGGGGGATGTTACAGTAGTGCCTAGCTCTTTTCTGTCACAGGTTTCACAGCATTTTACAAATTAATATCACCAGCAGCAAGAGCATCTTTAATGTAAGTATCATTACCCCTATTTTACTAAGGACTGGAGAGGTGCAGTGACTTGCCGTGGCCAACAATGGTGAGATAAAAGGTTAGGGATTACTTAGGAAAACTGGATGTGTACAAGTCTATGGAGCCAAATGTGATGCACCTGAAGGTGCTGAGGGAGTTGCCTGATGTGATTGCAGAGCCACTGGCCATTAATGTTGAAAATTTGTGGTGTTTAGGAGAGGTCCCAGATGATTGGAAAAGGGCAAATATAGTGCCCATCTTTAAAAAAGGGAAGAAGAAGGATCTGGGGAAGTACAGACCATGCAGCCTCACCTCAATCCATGGAAAAATCATGGAGCAGGTCCTCAAGGAATCCATTTCTAGGCGCTTGAAGGACAAGAAGGTGATTAAGAGCAGTCAGCATGGACAAGTCAAGCCTGATCAAACCTGACTATCTTCTATGACAAGAGGACTGGCCAGCAGAGGGCGAGACTCCTGCCTGCCACCTAGCCTCATGGCTCCGTATTTTCAGTACCCTTGTGCCCCAGCCAGCCGTTCCAATGCCTTCTACCACCACCTGGAGCCTGGGGTTGAATCCTTGTGCACGCTGTCAGCTTGGGCTGAGCCGGGCAAGAATGGCCCTGGAATAAACTGCTCTGCCCTGGCTCAAATTGTTGGTATCCCAGGTGCACATGTAGATGCTGTGCCTGGGAGTAGTTTTTTTTGGCTCAAGCTGCTCGGAAGTGTATTGCTTGAATTAATTGCATGTGTAGATGCACCCAGTGTGACATAGACAAATTGGAGGAATGGACCAAAAAAAATCTTATGAGATTCAATAAGCAGAAATGCAAAATCCTGCACTTAGGATGGAGCAATCTCATGCACTAGTACAGACTGTGGACTTACTGGCTGGGCAGCAGCTCTGCAGAGCAGGATTTGGGTTACAGTGGACAAAAGCTGAATATGAGCCTATGTTCCCAAGAAGACTAAAGGCATACTGGGCTACATTAGTAGGAGCACTGCCAGCAGGTTGAGGGAAATTATTTTTGCCCTCTATTTGGCATTGGTGAGGCCACATCTAGAGTACTGTGTCTAGTTTTTAGTCCTCCACTATAGGAAGGATGTGGAAAAAATTGGAGAGAGTCAAGCAGAGAACAACAAAAATGATTATAGATTTCATAGATATTAGGGCTGGAAGGGACCTTGG
>NW_017729015.1:7662009-7663572 GCF_001723915.1 Gavialis gangeticus | reverse complement strand
GACACCATGATGATTGACTTCCATCAATTACTACCCTCTTTTGAGGACCAGGGGGCAGCATCCATTGGCTCCTTGGATACCTTTGAGGACTGGTGGGTGCGGCCCAGGGGTGGGCTCTGCTTGGTGTCCCCCTCTGGAGTACTTACTTTCACATTTTGACCTGTTGACCCCCACTTCACTCCTATCATGTTTTTTTCTTTAGTTGTCCCACGAAATCAGTTGTTCCATTCATCCATTAGCCCCCATATAGTGGGGGCTACTAATTTACTGGGTCGGCTTTAGAGCCCACAGCAATTTTGAATGGACAAATAGATGGGAGCTTCTGGGAGAAGTCAGCCACACCCCTTCCTGCCTCAGGATGCTGCTCTTCTGCCGCATGCTGCTGCCCCCACTCCCTTGAGGAAGGGGGGCCCACAACTTCCCCACTGCACCACACCCCAGGTTTTGCACTTCTGTTCCGGCCTACTGCCCAGACCACCACCAAGCCACAGTCAGGGGACAACCTGGTGAGGGGGCCTGCACTGCTTATGGGCCCCTTCTCCACTATCACTGCCGGCACCTAAGGGCGCCTTGCCTGCCTCAGCTGCCTTAGGCAGACCACCCCCCACCTTCACCTCCACTTTCACCTTTACCTGAAATACGCCTTGGGTGGCTGACCTGGATGGCTGCTACCACCACTGGTGCTGCTACTGCTGCTGCTGCCTGTACTGATGCTACCCTCACTCAGGAGTGGGGGAGGGATTCCCCACTGCATCACCTTGCACCACCCTGCACTGCATCTGCACTGAATTACTTCCCTAATTGACTGTTTCCTCCTGCATTCCCTCACTGCCTTTGATCCTGTGCCTTGTTTTCCTGCCTTCTGTCCTGATGCCAAGTGCCTGGCTGGAGGCTTGAGGGGCTCCTGGACTAAGCTTCGACAAACAAAGCACCTCCACTGCTTCAGCTATCTCTTACACCTGCCTCAGCAGCTTCTCCATATGCGTTTTGCCCTTGTGTGGCAAGTCCTATGATCCACTCCCCCACCCTCGTGTTTGGTGTGTGGCTGAATAAGCCAACTTAGGTCTTCACCACCTTTGTGTGCATGTCCTCCTCCCCCACCTTCCCCAGGCATAGTCCGCCTGGTTTCTTGTGGGGCTGTAGCTCAGTGAGCTTCATCCCCCTTCCCTTCCATTCCCTCCCTTCCCCTTCTTTCCCTTCACAGCCCCAGCCAGCCCCTATTGGATTCACTAGCTCTGCTGTGATTTTTCTTTTTTGGTTTCCCTCTCCCTTATGTGAAGCAATGGCAGAGCAGGAGCCTTCGGGGGGGGGGGGGGCGTGCAGACATCCCTGCAGAACTTCCTGCAGCCCCCATCATGGGAGCACATTCTGGGTTGGGTCAGGTCGGGTCGGGTTGGGCCTGTTCTCCCCGCACAAACTGTGAGTCAGGCAGTGCTGCAGTGGGCACAGTCCGGGCTGGTGCCACAGGAGGTGGCAGGGTGTGGTCATGTGGTGGCCTCCCCCCAAGCCCCCCACAAATCCCCCACACCTATCCATACTCACCCTCATGCCGCCCCCCCCCCG
>NW_017729015.1:7653757-7657009 GCF_001723915.1 Gavialis gangeticus | reverse complement strand
GGGAAAGCACCTGGGGCCGGGTCATGCTGTAGCCTTTCCCTGTTTTTGTTTGCCCTGCAAGCTAAGGGTACATGCTGGGGCAATAGAAGTACCACAGAGGCACTTTGGCTGGATACCAGAGCATCTCTTTGGAGGGCCCACCACTGGGTTGCTTCAGGGCACAGTCCTGGACCTTGCCTTGCCCACTTTTTTTCTGTGGGTTAATTTTTTTTTTCTCAGCGTGCCTCTTGAAGCATCTCAAACTGCATTGAGATGCCTCAAGATGCTGCAAGAGGCATGTGCACACTTGTCTGGACATGCCCCTGAGGTCCCTTCCAACCCTAATTTTCTATTATTCTAAGATTGTATAATCCTGGGTTCCAGAGGAGAGCCCTGTGCTTCTGGGTAAGGTGTGCACCCTGGTATGAACTGTCCCTTCCACAAAAAGCCTTCCCTCCTATGAAAACCTTGCTTAGAGGTCAGGGACAGTTCCACTCTCAGGCTCTGGGGAATGCAGGGACTGCCTTGCTGGGTAGTGCTGCACCTCAAGCATTAAGGGGAAAAAATGTAGCTGTATGCACAGCAACCCACTAAGCCAGCAGGTTTCAAGGCAAGGGAGAGGGCTCACCATTCAATGGAGTGGCAAAATCTTCACACTCACCTAGGCACGTGGAAGCTGGGGCAAGCCTAGTATTTATCCTATGGAGGATGTTGATAAATCTTGTGCCTGCTGAGAGGAAGAAATCTGCTTAAGTGACTTTGCTGGTACCTAAGATCAAATTAATCATGGTTGTAAGCAGGTGCAAGTTCTTAGAAGGCAACAGAGCTGCAACCATCTAGGACAGTGGTTAAACTGGACCCCCAGAGTGAAGTTGGGATCTGAAGGGACCAAACTTATTGGGTTTTTCCCAGTCATCATCTCAAACATGGAAGCAGGTTATTCTTAGGCTACAAGATATTCAGGGCAGGGTACACATCACCTCTATGCTTTGCAGAGTTGCCAAGATATGGCTGTAGTTTAATAACTACAGTAATAATTTTGGGCCCAAATGGACATTTCAAAAGCATTAGCAAAGGCAAAGGCAAAGGAATTATGCAAACCAAGCACATTCAGATTTTGGGGATGCTACCACCCATAGTTTAAGGTTCTGGAAGAAGTGGAGGGAGGCAGGGAAAGAGCATTCTGGCTAGATCCTGGCTACAAGGTTGCTAAGATTGGTTCCAGTTCATTTAGTTTGATCTCACATTGGAAACAGTTGAGAACCATTGATCGAAAGCACTGATACAAGCAAGCAAAGCAAAAGGTCGTTCCATTCTATGTTCTGTGCATATCAGTCTATCCAGCTGGTAGCAGCTGATCATTATCTCTATTACTGTAGCTGTTCATTTCTACTGCATTATACCCAATAGGCCCTTGCTCTATACAGGTGGATGGCTTACGAGATTCTATAGCATTTCTGCTTCAGTTAACACAGCAATGAGGTATAGCTGATGGTTAGGGAATGGTACCCATACCAATTTTAAGGAAGTGGATTCAGGTTAATAGGTTTGGTTTTCCTCTTATCAGGATATTGAATGCCAGACTTCTATAGAATAAGGGACAAGATTCATATACATTATTTTGCATGTATAGCTGCATGTCTACTTTGGCCCAGATATACATAGAAGAGGCACGTGCAAGATTTTTGTGTGCAATTATGACAGCTGCAGGTTTGCAAGAGCACACATAAACACGCAGGCAGTTCTCTTACCTTACACTAAAAATATGGCCCTAAAAGTATTCCAAGGCATCGACACCATTGATTAACAGTGTTAATGGCATCTCATTGTAATATGATAACACAATGATGAGCTTTGCGTTATGCCAAAGATGACTTTGGTAATTCTTTCTTTTCTTGAACACTGGATCCAACTGTTATTCCAGTATTATTGTAGGCGTAATGATAGTAATACTAGTAGTACTAGTAGTAATAATCATGATAATTTGCAGTTTTAGGACACTCTCCAGCTCAAGGTCTTTGCAAACAGCACTTTACCTATCTCATGGGGTTATATGAATGTTTGTTTGTAAATACGTATAATATCATTATAAGTCTGGAGAAACTGAAGCGTGGAGAAATACAGGCCCTGATTCAGCATAACATTTAATCAGGTGCCTAACGTGAAGCATGTGCTTTAGTCCCAGTTGGTTTCATAGGGCTTGAGGGTGTGCTTAAATGTATCAGGTTATTAAGGCTGGGATTTCCAATATGTGTTAAGGGACTTAGATATCCATTGAAATTCAATGGCAATTGAGCACCTAATCTCTTTAGACTACTTTGAAAATCCCAGACCCGCTGGAGCTGAGTCTCCAGGGGTGCTGGAGCTCCAAGCTTGAGTCTGGAAGCTTTGCGATTCGTATATCTAGGGCAGACATCTCATATATCTGTGTAGCATCCTGTGCCTCTCTGTATGGCAAAGCTGTCTCAGTCCAGGATTCCTGGTGCATAATTGTGCCTCCCCAACTGCAGTGGACAGTGGTGATGCATAGGGGGTTCACAGGGGTGCACGTGCACCCCCTGAGAGTACTGGTGCACCCCCTGTCAGGCTGCGCTCCCTGCTTAGGCACTGGGCAGGGGGAAGGCGGGAGTGCCGGTGCCTCCCCGTGAGTGCCAGCCAGAATGAAACGCTGGATGAAGCGGCTGCAGCGCTCCTGGAAGTGAGTGCAGCTGCTTTCAGGTGAGTGTGATCAGCTGTGAGACTGGCCATGGGGGAGCCCTCCTGGTTGGCAAGATTGGCTGCAGGGGAACCCCCGCGCCCCTGGTTGCTGACTGGTCACTGGGGGAGCACGTGTCCCCACTGACTCAGATGGCATGAGTCGCCCATGGCAGTGGAGGCACACTTTTTGGCAGGCAGGTCAGAAATTAGTCCTCAAACCTCCTGTCTCCAAATGCTACTCTGTTCCTCTTCCTCTATCTGGGCTGCTGCTTTGCTTCCTGCTTCTTGCCCTGCCTCCTGCTAGAGGTGCCTATCACCTCCCTGATCTGCTGTGTGCCACACACACAGGCTGCCTGTGCTACCCTGGAAATCTTCAAGAGGAGACTAGACAGTCACCTTGCTGGGGTCATCTGACCCCCAGTTATCTTTCCTGCTTGGTGCAGGGTGCTGGACCAATGATCTTCCAAGGTCCCTTCCGGGCTTATGATCTATGAATCTACTTGGGGCACCCACGCCACATATTGGCCACCTCTGACATAAAGGAAGGCCTGAGAATAGCTAGTGACCAATTCAAAG
>NW_017729015.1:7620796-7648757 GCF_001723915.1 Gavialis gangeticus | reverse complement strand
TCCGGGCTTACGATCTATGAATCTACTTGGGGCACCCACGCCACATATTGGCCACCCCTGACATAAAGGAAGGCCTGAGAATAGCTAGTGACCAATTCAAAGTTACCAAACTAAAGGGTAGGAACAATTCTATTACCCACTCTTGGCAAATAAATGACCCCTTATAGAAATACTATGGTCCTCTGGAGATGCATACAGTATCTTCCTATTTCTATAGGACATGCTGATTAGCATGCTCTGGCAGCCTTCACATCATGTGTATTCAGTATCCCTGTGCTAAAAATGATGATGGGAGGCTTTAACTAAAATCATTGAACTGAAGTGCGGGACACTGAATACATGTGATGCTGCAGGCACTCTAATTAGAGTGGCTCTCAGAGCCATTCTAATTAAAGAGTCCCCCCTCCACATTCAGAACATGTGTAACAATGCCCATAATGCCTGGATGGGGTGATGTCTTATATGCTCAGCTGGAGCCATGGAATCACTCTTACACTTTTGTATAGTTGGACAGTTGTTGTAGCTGTGGTCGTTTGAAAACCTCGCTTCTCCTGCACGTTTGTCAGAAAACCCAGAGCTGGTCACAAGCTACACTTTGGTTGTCCACTAGGTGAAACAGAATTCTTCTTTAACTGTATTTGGGACCTGGGTTGTAGGAACCTGCCCACAGCCACTGGCAGAGCAGAAATCAAACCCTGGATCTCCCAGCTCCCACGTCTGTGTTGTAGTCCATCTCTCCTTCAGGACTGAAGAGAACAAACTTTAGGAGGATGCAAAATCCAAACTATTTATTAAACCACGTTCTCACAGTGACCCGATTCCTTTCTGTAACCAGCAATCAGATAAATAAAGCCCCAGAGCCACTCTGTATTAGCTGTCATTTCCAAATAGATCAAGAGAAATAAAAAACAAACCAGAAACCAAGCTCAGAAACCACACAGATACCATCCTGACAGCTCCTTGTTGTTAGCAGGCGCTACATTAGCCCAATCTGTCATCTATCTATCCTACCTCGTTCCGCTGTAACTCACAGAGATGCATTCCCTGTCACATCCAGAAGGGATGGAGGTTGTAGGGGAAAGGCATTATTTACAGGAGTGGCAGAGCACATGGGATTTACTCTGCATAGTAAAATCTGCCTCTGCCATCTGCATTCATGTATCACCACCCCCACTATAATCAACACTTATGTGGTGATACTAGCTGTACCAGCACCTCTCCCTTAAGGCTTGGCCCTTGCTGTGGACCTGATGGAACAGTCCCCTACTCCTCGAGGCACTCGCCTGCCATGACTTGATGGAAAGCTCAGTTAGAATACCGCCCTGAAGGAAGCAAAAGGCTCTACCAGCAGTGACGTTCCCACAGTTGCAAATAGTTTAACAAGGCCTCTGATAGGGCCCCACTGGGCCAATAATGGGGGCTCCTCCACCCCCACACTCCTAACCACAGGTCTTCAGATGGTGTACATATCTGTTAGCCCCTGCTGTTAAAGCTTCATAGTCAGGCTAGGTGTAGTCCCTCCCCAGATGACTACCAGGAATTCCTATAAGTCTGTTCAACACAAAGATAATAAAATATGATCTGGTGACCTGCATCTTACTCTCTGTGATCATTGCTGTCCGTCAGGTGCTCTCTCATCATCACTTCTGATGTCCCTTTACAGTTTCCTTCTGAGACTCCCAGCCTATCAAGGCTGGCTTCCACTCTCCCACTATGGATAGTTCCTCCTGGGTCAAGAGAAATCACCTGAGTTAGGCCGGGATCACATGCATCTCATCCTGGATTGGGCCATTTCCCAGTTCCCAAAATCCCAGATAGGGCCTCTTTCTCAAAAAAAGCCGTGTTTCATTGAGGATCCCTTATTGGTGACAGTCCAAGCTAGGACTGTCCATTGCAGGGCCAGAAAAAGTTCTGCAAGTCTTCCCCAAGCTACTGGGGAAGGGTTTGCCCCCTACCCCAAGAGGAGCTAATAAGTGGTTTATCCTTATCTCTTGGGCTTCTGCCTTACCCTGGGTGATCTTTGGAGGGCCATGTAGGGGATGGCTTGTTTGCTGTCTACTTCTGGTTGCTGCTGTTGCTTGTTCTGATACTGGTGCATTGACTTGGGTTTCAGGGGCTGCGGGAAAGGCTGTAAGTGGGGAATTCCCTTCCCAGGGTCCCTTTATTCTTCTATGCTAGACTTAAACCCACTGTTCTGTAGATAAACTTTACTCCTACCATTGCTAAAAGAGTTCTTGGTCTCTGTGCAGAGCTGATCTATAGTATGGCTGTGGGGAGTCACAGCGATGATAAGTCTGAGTGTCTCCTGCCCACTCAGACCTGTTGGCACTCTCCAAACACAGAAGTCTGTCAATGGGACCACTCCAAGCTTGTCACACATGCAGCTGTTCTCAGTCCTAGTGGAGACCGTGGGCTTGACAGTGGGCACAGAAGAGCTTGAAGTAACCTCAGTGATGCATTTCTAGGTTTGGTATGTACCTATGGATGAGTGTTCAGGGAGCTCTTGGTACCATCTTTGCCAGGAGCTGCTACTGTCATGGTGTAGACAAGAACAAGAGCCTGACACTGCCTCTGGCACAGAGGCATCACTGCTGAGCTCTGGGAAGGTCAGAGCATTGCTTAAATATAGAAGTTAAAGGTGGTGCAACTATATTACCTTGGTGATTGTATGAGGAAGATAAGCAAGGAATGACTGATTCAGCACTCAGAAACTGCTTGAGAAGATGCTGCAGGAAGTGCTTGTGTGTGTTTTTTGTGAACCAATAACTTCATGGGGCTGTGTGGTGTGTTTTCTGTTTAATAAACCTGTTATTTGGACCCCTGAGTTGGGTTTTACTTTACTATGGTTCAGCCCTTCTCCAATCTCTGCTCCTTGCCCCTCTAACTTCTATCTCATTTCTCCCTCTCTTGCTTCTGGCTCACTGCCACCTCCAGCACCTGTCCTGAGCTCCTCTCTGCCTCCAAGCCCCCTGTTTCTTTGCCACTGTCTTATGCCCACTTCCTTTCCCCCTGAGCAACCAGGTTTCTGCCTCAGTTTCTTTCCTGGCTGTCGTCTCCTTGCCACAACTTATCTGCCCCTCCACCACCCAATATCTCAGCTTTTTGCCTCAGTTTCCAGACCCAAACTCCTAAGTTTCTGTCTCTCTCTTTTTCCTGGCTGCCTCCTCCTTGCCACCAGGCTCTTTTTTCCCACCCCCCCTCCCATGCACCAGTGACCTCGAGTAACCTTGGGGCCACTTGTTCTTAAGGAAACCCAAGCCTCAGTTCCTGAGCCATTTTCTCTCTAGTCCAACAGTTCTAATCCCGGTTCTGGCAAATTTCACTCCCTACACTTTAACTCTCTCTCTCTCACCTTAACTTTCCCCCAGGTATCCCAGGTACCCCAAGCACACACATACCATCCAAGTTAGGAACTTACCTATGTGTATGTGAGTTGTATGTGTGTGAACTGGTGTGTGTGTGTATATATCATTGTGTCCATGATATACGAATTAGTGATCTGTGTATGTGTACTGAGTGTGCAGGTATTGAAAATTGATTTTTGTCTAATTTTTAGTGTGCAGTGTGTATGGGCTTGAGTTGGTGATAGGTGTGCATGTGCCTAGGCTGGTTTGGATGTGTATGTGCCTGAGCTGGTAGTGTGTGTCCGTTTGTGTGTATATGCACCTAATTGATTTATGTGTTTATATATGTGCAATTGTACCACACCCTCCTGTCTAACAGTTCAATATTGAGATCCTGAGAGTTGGCCTGACCCCACAGGGCAACAGTATGACTATCACACCAATGTCCTGCATGGCTATAGGAAGACATGTTGGATAGGAGACATCACCTTTCTAATGATACATCAAGCCAAGTTCAGGACGAGGTGGACTTAACAATCCTGCAGTTCTGTTCAGAAATGGTGACAAAATAATCTTGCAGACAGAAGTACCTGGAATTTGAAGTACTGAACCTGCTGGCTCCAGTTATGTAAGGGTTATTAAAAGAGACCAGAGCTGCAAGGACCTACCATACAAAGATGTTAATGCATAACACCCAAGGGCAAATTGTGAGTCTGAGTTAGTTAATACTCTTAAAGCATTTTAAAACCCTTGAAAGACTATTGTTTAATATGTGCTTTTTAAAAATTAATATTAATATTCTTGGTCTTAAACCAGTTAGGCTTTAAAAACTGGCCAGGCTTTTGGATGACTACCTTCAAAAGAAGCAAACTCAGGGCAATAGGAGAAGGGGGAAAAAAATAAATGAAGCCAGGCATAGCAAATCTGATGCTACTTTAAAGTGAGGTGGGAGGAGGAGAATGGTGGGGAAAATTAAAAATAGGGTGAAACAAGAAAAGAAGATAAATGATGTGAGACTTGGGGGTGTGAATGATTTGGGGTCAGGAAGGATTTTTATCCCATGGTGAGATTGGTATGGACTTAGGGGGCATGGCCCTTGACCCAGGACCTCTTGAGCATATGTTGACAACATTTCATAGGAGCAGGACACTGGCTGCTTTGGTTCCCCTGCTTTGCCTGTGGCAGGTTAGGGTGGTGGTTCTATGCTGTGTTAGGGTTGACGGTAGTCTTATGCTGAGTTTAGATTATGATCGTATGAGATGGTTTGGACAGGGATGATTCTGTCGGAGGCAGGGAGTTGGAGTAGATCAGGAGTTCCCAAACTGTGGTATGCCTACCCCTGGAGGTATACAAAGACACCTCGGGGGGGGGTATGTGGTTGAAATTGTGTAATGGGGGATGTAATGCTCATTATAATAATAATTAGCATTTAAGGGGTTAACATATAAAATGTGTCCTGTAGGGGTATGCAGGCAGCTGGTAAATCTGGAAGTGGGTACTCGATAAAAAAAAGTTTGGGAACCTCTGGACTAGACGACCTCTGGACGAGTCTTCCAGCCCAACTGCTCTATGACTCTATGGCTGTTACCCTCACTGCCTAGACTCAGTTCCAATGTAGGCAGTCCTGTTTTGTCAAACCAGCTCCATCTGTTGTCCTCCTCACAACTGCTCCTACACCCTTATGCAGTATTTTTATGTGCTGTTATATACAATTGTTCTATGCTTTTTCAGAGGCAGCTGCATTTTAGTCATTCTGAAACACGTCTTAATGTTATGAAAGATGCCGTACAAATTGGATAAAAAAAAGAGTGTGTTGCAAAAGCCTGCACATTGACTGAATGAAAAAGTGTTTGTATGGGTGCCAGTGAATGGTGATAACCCTCTTGACTAGAAGAATGGCTTAGGCCTTGAAAGTATACCGTTCTGCAGTTAACTCTTCTATGAAACGTGGAAAAGTTTATTTCAACAACTGAAGAACCATATTAAAAAATGTTGGTGCCAGGATGCAAATATTTTGTTTCAAATAACTGCATTAATTCCCATGATGTTTCATTTACCAAAATAAAATAGGATCTGTAACAAGATAATAATCATTTGCTCTTAGTGGAAGGAAGAACATAGGTACTCTATGATGTGTAGTTTATTAGCACCAAAAACTGAACTCAGACTCAACAGACCTAAAAGCCAGACCTTTTACCACCTGAGCTAAAAGGTCCCACTTTCCAGTGTAAAGTCTATAGCACAATATTCCACCTCCATCTGATGGAGTCAGTGTACTGCACCATACATAGATGTTATAGTTTTATTATGTTCACTGTAACTCCTTTACTTATATTTTAAGTTCTTTTGGCGAGGTCTCTTTCTTATATATGTACGTAAAACACCTTGAGCAATGAAGCCCTGATCTCAGTTGGGGCACTGAGGCTCTACCAGAATAGAATACGTGAGGTTCAACCGCCAATTAACTTTAGCAAAGTGGTAAGGTCAGGGCTGCTGTGTTTGAGTGCTTTATGAGATTCTGCTGCTAGTCCCGGAAGCAATGCAAGGATTGTTTACCAACAAGCAACTTCATTCTTTTCATAGCACAAAGCTTCTATTCAGATGAGAAATAGATGGAGTTTGTAATTATGTTTCCTTTAGAAACTGGTAAGTTAAGGAGTGGGAAATGAAGAAGAGTAGCCTAGATAATTCAGCATGGAGCTGACAAACCAAGTGCCCTGAGGTGTGACCCTAGCTCCGACAGGGTCTTCTGCAGGTTTGGATGAATCAGACCAATGTTGCCAAATGCAAGTATCCAGCATAAGGCACCTAAATCTTTACTTAAAATCAGGATACGTACCATACCCAGATTCCTAAGAGAAGCCAAGCAGCCATCCCTGGCATTGATAGCTAGTTGGAATTATGAGCAATCAGGTCCTCGGGGCCATTGTCTAAAGATATGTAAGCATCTAAAAATGCAGGTAGACACCTAGGAAGTTAGCAGGCTAGGCACACAATGCCTAAATCAAAAGGAATTAGGCCAGGGGTGGGAAAAATATGGCCCACGTACCAGATCTGGTCTACCAAGGGATTTTATCTGGCTCACAGAGGATTCCTCAGCCCTGCCAGGCCCAGGCATAAGAAGCAACCCAGGCTGTGCCACATGAAACTGGTCCAGCTGTCCCCAGGCACGCAGCAGGGCTAGGGTGGCACAGTGGCCACAATCACTTCCCAGTAGCCCCAGTAGTGGTGGGTCCCAACCCTGTGCTGTCACTGCCCCATGATCCTGATCCCAGCCCCACCCATCCTGCTCTTGGCTGGTGCTCTCTGCCTATCTGTGGCCCCATCCCATGCACCCAGCCAAGTGCACCCTTCCTGTGACGGTCTTGGGCTGGCCTCCATGGACACCCCTTCCACCTGCTCCCTCTGGTGCCCCCAAACCACTTAGGGAGTTTTTGTGAGCTGTTGCAGGCCAGGGTTGGGGGGTGCTGATCTGGCCCTGTGCAGTGGGAAGGGGGAGGGGGGTGCTGACCTGACCCACAACAGCTCACCAAACCTCCCTAAGTGGCCTTCCAGCCCAAATAATTGCCCACCCCTGAATTAGACAGCCACATGCTTTTGAAGATCCCATTAATCAACTCTTTGCATATTTAGGCAACTTTCAAGTCAGGCCCTTGGCTCTTCACCTTAGGAATACAATTTTGAAAATGTAGCTATTAACCACTTTTGCACATGTTTTCAGAAGAAACGTCATTATTGTGGGTCTTTACAGTTTGCAGTGGTCTGATTTTCAAGCAGGCTTTTGAAAATCACTACTGTCAAAGAGCTTCAGGTTGGACACTCCAAAATGGAGGCACTCAAAATCACTTGTCATTTTGGGAATGACGAGGCCCTTGTGCTTTGTTTTTTCCAAATATAAAATAGGACTACCTCCCTCCCTTATACAGGGTTTTTTTTCTGTGACAGTGAAGGCTGACCAATGATTAGTCCCATTCCAGAGACCCAGTGGGCTGGCATGCTGTTCATTTGTTCTGTCATTGACTTTTAGTGTGACCTTGGTCAATTAATTTAAGACTACATTTTTAAGGGAATTGAAAGTCCTCTCGGCATTTATCAGCATCTAAATAGATTTGAAAACTTGGTTCTTAGTTTCTCTGTGCCATTCCCACTGGAAAATTAGGATGGCAGTAAAAAGGGGTGTTTCCCACACGTATAATAGGGACAATAGCACTCCCTGAACTCCCGAGGGTACTGAGAGGATACATGAATTAAAAAAGTGTCAGGTGCTCATATATGTCAGTAATGGGAGCTTACTGAAGTACCTCTGAAGTGTAACAACGATGAGGAGACTTTCAGATGACAAATGCTATGCAGGTGCTAATTATATGAAATGTTTCATGAAACGTGAATTTTTTTTAGGATTTTCTCCCCACCCACTATACCTCCTCCCCCCCTCCAACCCCAGGACCACACTGTTCAAGGTGTCTCAGTTATTTCAGGAAGGCATCTGATGCCAGCTGCTCTGAGATTCCAGTCGCATTCAATTACAGGCATCAGCTCCCTGAATGTGCTGTGATTCAAAACTAAAAGCACCGTTTTCATTTGCATATTTGCATATGCAAACAGGTTCATCTACCTAGTCATAGATTCCTGAGTGGATGATGTCCTTAATGTCTCTTAAGCAGATGGATTTCTGCTACTACATTAAGATGCACATTCTTCATTCCCTGAAGTTACGATATGGGGTTCTCCACTGGATATTTTGCCCCTCATGCATGTATGGGCTGTGGGCATAACTGGTTTGACCCTATCCATGAGAGGTTTAACATATATTTGGGAGGGTGTTATTTCTTCCCTGACTTTTCCTGTAAAAAGTGTCAAATAATTTGCTGCAAATCCAGTGGTTTTACCATAAAGAGAGAAAACAGAGAGATATTCAAGTCTTCTTCTCTGTAATCCCATAGCAGCTGAATGTTTCTGCTAATTAGATCCGCAATGAAACAATTAACAAAATTGACATTTCAGTCACCATCATTAGGCTGCAAAATTCAGAATCTATTCAGGTGGGCAGATGCGACTTGAATCTCTCTTGAAGCTGTTTGTAGGGAACACTAGCTTGGGTCACACATTTGGGAAGTCACTAGTAGAAGACCTAAAAATTGACAAGAAATACAGGGACAGGGTCAGGTTAAAGCACCATATGTAAATTATTGTAAAAATACAAAAAAGGATTCACTGTGATTTTAATCATTTGCATCATCCCTAGGGCAGCACCTTACAATATCCTTTCACCCCTTGAAATATTTTCTCCACCCTACATCTTTGCTCATGTAATACAACTGGCAAGAGGCTAGATGTATGTTGGTGATGGCTAGAAAATGGTATTTAGAGCTTTTGGGAATTGGCTTGTAGGTAAAGTAGAGATGTATTAAAACAATTGTCCAGGGCAACAACAAGGGATAATTGATTTCTAAAAGCCTGCTTGCTCTTCAAGGATCACTGTGCCTGACACAGGAAAGGAGCATGCAGACACCCAGTCTGGAAAACTGAAGGCATGTACCACATTGTTCCATGACATGAGATCAGGTGGCACCAGGTCAGTGCCCAACTGCAGGGCCCCTGGGATTTCCATCTTTGGGGGAACAGCATTAGGAGAAGACCAGAAAAAGCCCAAATTATGAAGTGTGCATGTGATGGGTTTGTGAAACAAAGGCAAATGCTGACAGGACAGAATGTGGGTAGTATAATGACCACCGAGAGATCAATCAGCAAGGCCCAAAGATGAAGAGTTATCACACAGGGGAAAAGGATACAAAAGGAAGGACTTCAGAGCACCAAAGGGTCCCTGAGAGGGGACCCTGAGCCCACTATGGACAGAGGGCATACTACCAGCCCATCTCACCCACCCCACTGTGAGGGGGTGGGCCTCAGCCTCCACCTCCAGGCTGCTGACATCTGACATTCAAGAGAGAACCTCAGAGTGAAGCTTGCATACTGGCCAGGCATACCTTCCCTCTGATGACAGCTCTAAGACTGGTAGGTATCAAATTGTTTGCATTAGTCTCATCTGCTATCACCGTGTATCAATAAAATTCACCTATTATTGAATAGAGAGGTTGTGGTCAGTCTGAGGGTTAGGGTCCGTCTGGAACGAGGTATCTGGGTCTTAAATCCAGTGTCAACAATAGGCACCATTCTTTCAGACTCATAGGCTAAGTACTGACAGTCAAAAAGCCAGAGGCTGAATCAATTCAATCTTTGCAGGTTAGTCTAAGCTGCATAGGTTGAACTGATAAGCGTGTGAACAGACGTTCACTTTTGATTCCAGAAATGCAGTCACATGCTTGCAGTGACCCAGGCCAGAAGCCGCGGGGTTCTAGACCATGCCTCTGCTCCACAGGAGCAGACAGCTTGAGTGAAAGCTAACCTGCCCACCCTGAGGGGGAAGGTTTGCAAAGGAGGTACAAGGCATCCTGGGACACTGGGGGACTGTGACTTAACTTGAATCTGGAGGGGATCTGGGACAGAAGTTTAACCTAAATCAGTTATGTCTGATACTAATTCCATCCAGGTTTATCTTAAACTAGTTTTGGCCATTTTGAAAGTGGTTTATGTACATTGAACTTCTGTTATATTACAGATTTGAACTGGTTTCTGATCACTTATTCTGGTTTATGTCTAATTTCTGTCCCTAGCCATAGTGCTAGCACCCTCTTTTTCCTTATTTTCCAGAAGCTTTTTACAGATATTTAGGCTCTTCTTTGCCATGGAGACCAGATACATTGGTGTGGAACCAAGTCTTCCTCCCCTGGGAAGTGCCATGTGATGATGAAAAGTAATGATAAAATGGATCGCCGCCTTCTAACACTGAACAAGGAACTCTGTTAGACTAAGGGAAGTAGTGTTATCCCTTAAAAAGGGACAAGGCCAACAGCCTTCTAGTATGGACTATACTAGAGCATCTATGTGATGTAACTATCTTTGGTCACCTCTGTGGGTACTTTTCTCTGGATTTCTGGGTCTCTGTTATACTAGTAACGTATGAAAATAGATTTGCGTGCTTGTACATAAAAGCTGTCCATGGATAGACCATGATAAGAGAGTGCGAGTCTTTGTGTCCCTCTAGTGGCTGATAAGGGTCAGACCTGAGTTCTGAGCTTGGTTCCAAAGCCTGTTCTTAATAGTTATCAGATAAAATAGTTAAATAGTTATCAGATAAAGATTAAATAGTTATCAGATAAAATTCACATATAATTGAGAAAGTAGGATTCCTTCCCCACCCCCAGTTTCTCTGTAGCTGAGCACAATAACTACTAAGCTACACAGTTGTGCTACCTCTTGATTTCTCTCTGGCTCAGTAAATGTTGTAACCATTCATGCACAGTAGTACACCTTCAGCAGGAGGGGTGAAGAATGGCCCACCTTCCCTTTGCTCCCTCAAGCAGCTGAGTTTATAGGAGGTGAGGTGTATGGGTTTGAATGCCTCAGGCTGAAGAAGGAATTGAATCCAGGTCACCCACTTCTGTGTAAACATGCTAAACTGGTAGTGTATGGCATGCAAGGTGGTTGGTACTACCACTTCCAGCTGCTGCCACTGTACTTTACAAGACTGAGCCCTGCTCAGATGTTAGATAAAATGGTTACAGGACCTACTGTCATGTCTGGGCTGTAATCAGAGGTTCTTCCCTGAAACCCTGAGTCACCTGCTTAAGCCCCAGGGTGGGGTGGGTCATCAGATTAACTGCTGATAGCATTTTCTACCAGCAAGCTTTAAATTGCTCTCAGCTCATGGTGTTCTCTCTTTGGGGTCCCCTTCTGAGACATCTAGCCCTTCCCATGCATAAAACTGCTAACTTTCCCTAGGCTAATCCAGTGCACATCCTCATTTGGAAATAACTCAGTGCAGTTTAATACCAGATGCCTATTACAGTTTTTGAAAAGAAAATACTGTGTTTCTCTATTTTGGCAAAATTGGGCTAACATGTTTTCATAAAGCACACGGTAGTTCTTAGCTGAGCCACCCAACAAAATAAATCCTTCCAAACAAGGACAAGCAATAGCAACATGTATAGCTGACAGCAAACGTATTTACAGACTAAAATGGAGCCTCAAACACATACCAGATGGTACTCAGACCCAGCCAGTTTGGGTTGCTCCACTGTCATAGCTGAAATTCCAGAGAAGGGATATTTTCCAGAGGCAAGTGCCTTATGGAAGGTATCTAGGGTTCATCTGCAGTTTGTCAGGAAAATCAGAACACAAGTCTTTGAAAATCACTTTGGGCATCAATCTCATTTTATGGATTGACATTTTGAGGTTTGTCTTCTCTTCTACCCACCGCTGACGGGGGGTTCCACATACTTTGTATGTGGATTCCTGGTAGATGGGCCGGAGCCAATTACAGGTAAAATGTTTTTGTATGAGATTTTCTTTACTCTGAAGTACCTGAAGATGTCCAACCATCTCAGAAGTGGCTTAGCCGTATCACTCTGAAGTGAGAGTAACTTAATACATCTCACTTCATCAAATACAGTGCCATTATCAAGAGACAGGTTTATGTGAGCAATGACAAAGACGTTTAGTCCAGGGTTGTTTCAAAAGGACCCAGGAGGAAATCCTATATCCCCTCAATGAGTCCCATTTCTCCAGCTACTTCACACACAGAGCATGTCATGCTTGGAGCACTCCTACCAGATAATATCTTCAATGCCCTGAGTTGGATAAATCCTTGTCTCTGCTTTTCCAGCTTTTTTTCTGACACTTTGCAACTCTTCAGCTGCTTTAGCAGCTGTATCATTTTCTTGATGCAATCTCTTGCTAGCTCAGATGAGAAGTATCAGCTGACCCTGCAGAAACCACAGACACACTTTAGAAGTTTGCTCCTCAAAACACTTCTGCAACAGCGCTTTTCTTGGGACTTGAAGCATGAATTCAGATCATCATCAATTTGCAGGATACATTCGACAGCCTACAGCTGCAGTAGCCAAGTGTTGCTATGTCCCGGCATATCTATATAGCAGACTGGAGTTCGCAGAACTGCTTCAGTACTTGTACTTGAATGACACGCATGTAAAAGTACCTGTGCATTGCCACAGCTATGCTTTCCACGTCTACTGGCAACAAGTCAGCAGCAGTTTGTCTGGGAGTACAACCAATGCCACGAGTCTCTTGTCTTCTGATAATTTTCATCATGTACAACATGTTGCCTCTTCCAATTTGAGTTGCCTACCAACATTTAAACTGGTGTTATCGATGATGAATTTCTCAATGAATTTTTCAGTGTTGGCGCGAGAAAATTTACAAGCAGCATTTCTGTTGTGTTCTCTGACAGATCGGCAGCCTCCAGGAGCCAAACGCCGCTGGCAGAAATGATGCATGCACAAGAACTAAGGCCTTATTAATGTGCTTGTGCTTAGGTGTCTTTGTAGAACTACTCAAGGGCCTTTAATGTAGCTCTGGTTTCTTCCTAAGCAGAAGGAGCCAGGGAGCCAGGTACAGCCGTTTTGTTTTTAGTACAGACTGAAATAAATTAGGTTCACACATCTTCTTCACCAGCTTTATGCTGCAAAGTATTCAGTCAACGAGTCACTGGGGAGTCACTGTTAAGGAGCATCAGACTGTCTCTTCTCCACTCCAGCACTCTGTGATAATGCCTGTTTCCTTTTCTGTGCCTGTTCTAGGCCTCTGTCCAGTACTGAAGTTCTGCTGGCAACACTGTGAGTGCATCCTCACTGCCAGCTCCTCTGCATCAGCAAGCTCCCTCCTTTCTTTCAGCAGAACAACACCAGCTCTCTGAACAAAAGAAGGCTTTGGCAGCCTCCTAGCAGCAGACAGGACATCAGCTTGTAAATAGTCCCACATCTTAGGCTACCTGCTGCAGCCCCTCCAACAGTGGGGCCTCTCCAGGGTGGACTTCATGGTCTGGCAGCACAGTTAAGGAAGAGGAGCTACCAGATGCCATGTGAGTCTACACTTGTTCTGGTGGCTTCCCTTTGGATGGCAGAAGCAGTATAATGTAGGCAAAACCTTGGTTCTTAGATACCATGGAGGGTAAAGAAAGCAAAGCCAAGGCTTTGAGGAAAGGATTCATAATCGTTTCAATAAATAGTGTCCAAGGGTGACCTAGCTCCTGTGTGGATAGTCAGAACAAGGCACCATTTCAGCCACAGGCCTGCGTATCACTTATCCATGACTCAAGTTCTCAGGGCTTGCATTACCAGCCCAGATATTCAGCACTGCTGCTAGTTCACAGACTCCATCCCTTCTCTACTTCTGCAAAGCCAGGTATTATATTGAAGTGTTATTATTATTTTTTTTAAAGGAGATCAAAAGCAGGGCTCTCCAAATACAAAGTGTGTGGGAGCCCCATGCCTGCAGGCAGCATCAGCAGAGGCCACACTCCATGCCGGCCACACCGGTGAGAACCACAGGCTCTCTGCACCACACACTGCACGGGCACAAAGACTCGCCCTCAGCTCTCCGGCTGCAGGCTAGGGGAGCACAGTGGGTTGTGCTGCACCATGCTGTCACCCACTTGGGAAGGAACAGGCAGTGGAAGCCAGAAGAGGGAGGGGAAACCCAGAGACCGCAGCTGCTGCTGCATCTGGAGTGATGGAGGAGGTGGCAGATGGGTGAGAGCCCAGGGTGCGCAAATTAACCCTTCATAACACTGAACTAAATAAAGTACTCAGCATTTGCATTTGAATCCACATTTTTACTCAAGCACGAGAGGGAATGACCATGGCTTTGGAGGGTTCTAGCCTCCTTCCCAAGGAAAAATTGGGGGAAAACAACAAACCGTGTTGGGAATTTTAATGGCATGTAGAGGTAGCCAATATCTTCAGCCAACAGTAAGAGAGCTGGCCGCTGGCCACTGGCCAAGACAAATGGATGTCAAATCAAACCAATATGCTGCATCACTGCAGCTCTCCCAAAGGATCCAGGTGTTAATAGGGTGTCATATTTATCTAGCAAACAGCTGGCATTGCCGATAAGAATTAATCAGCTTTAAAGAAATAATAATAAAAAATGATGTATGCTAACAAGGCTATTTGTACAAATGTTTTTTTTCATTCTGGTCCTTATCTTTTGTAGGGAAAGAAAGAAATAAAAGAAGAAAGGAGATAAAATATCAAGCAAATCCACCATTGCTGGAATAGTCTATAGGACCTGAGCATTTCAGTGTGTTGGAGCATACATCTGCTTGGTGCTCCTGGCTGATAGCAGACAGAGGAAGTTTTATCACTGGTTCTATTTCTAGGCAAATATGTCTTAGTGCCCACAAAGTCTTTTATAGCTCTGCGTGTACACAGCCACATGTACGCACAGAACCTGCGTCTGAAAGCTACGGTGCTGGAGGCAAGTTTGAGAGCAGCATGTTTGATATAGGGGTTGTTAGCTGGTTGATCAGAGCACAAGACAATCAATAGAGGCAACTGGGATTCAGTGAGCCTGTCTAGACGAGATCTTGTTAAATCTTATCATAAATTAAATTACTGTATTTTCTCCAATATAAGATGACCCTGAATATAAGGAGGCTCCCAATAATTAGATTCTATGTATGTAAAAATGATAAATATCTCTTAATTTTCCAGGTGTAGAATCCAGTTATTGGAGGTTTGCCTTGAATTTGCCCCCCTCCCACTGCTACACCAGGGAAAACACATCTGGGGAGGGTCCAGGGGTCCCCTTGCCATCTGTTCTCCCAACTTCTTCCCTCTGCAGCCCTTTCAACCCCCAGCTTACTGTCAGACTCTGCTTTCCCTGAGCACATGAAAGCGAGGTGCAAATTTGAAAGTACTGACTTTGGAATAAAAATGCCTAATTTAGTTCATGCAGAATTGATACATTTTACTTTTTTGAAACTGCTGTAAGCTTTAGCAGAGGTACTCTGGAAACATACTTTTAAGCAGCCTCCAGATGTGAGAGAGAGAAATCAGAGTGCTAGCGATCCCGATGAATGCTGAAGGGGATGGTAATACAGCATGGGAAAAGGTGAGATCAAGGATACAGCAGATAGTCTGGTTATGATCCAGAAGGTCACTGTCCTTTGCTGGAAAAGTGGCAGTGGTTGAGGCTGTGCTTCTGCTGATTATTTTATATACGAGTATTGTATTCCCACCGATGTGGCAGAAGACAGCAAAAGTACAGAGGGAAAAATGTGCATTCTTCTGGAATGCCAAAAGAGAAAGGTTGGCAGGAACTGAATTGAACAAAGCAAGGGGGAGGTGGGGGGGGGAGCTGCCAGACTTGGGATGGTTTATCTATGTGAAATATGTAACCATGGTATGCAAGGTGGTAATGGAAGGAGAGTGAAAAGCAGCACGTATCATCTGATTTCACTCAGCAGCAGTTTTAAGGAAATGGGAAGCATATCAGACACCTTTAAAGAGTTTGTTAACCACTAATTCATTACATCAGGATGGAAGGTTTCATGTAGAGGTATAAAATAGGGAAGGTAGAGCTGGAGGTCCTGAAGGATCATAAGAAATTGATGGAAGTGGTAAGGGAGAGAGACAGGTTGGCGCTGGTGGGAAACTTCACAGAAGGACAAGTGAAGAAGGTGTGGGGAGCGGTGGTGGGCAAACAACTAAAAGGGGAACACGCTGACTTAGTGTGGATGGTTGTAAGGAACATCTTGCTGGTGTGAGATGTGCAGCACAGCTTGATGAGCTCAAGGTGCCCATGGGAGAGGTGCAGGGAAGAAGAAATGGTGGGATACGTGGTTTTGGAGTGTACATATGCAAAGGGGGTGTGGGAAAGGGTCTGTCACTTTCTGAGTATCACCAAAAGGAACCTGTTGTTAGTGTGGGAGATGGTACTATACGGACTCATACCAAAGGGACTGGAGAAAATGTTATTACGGACTTTATTATCATGGGCATTTTTACATGTGCAAGTGCCGCAGAACTGGGCGCTTTGAAAAGCACCCGGCACTGTGACGCTTGCAGCTGTGTAAGTGGAGAAACGCATGTCAGCACTGAGAAAATGGCAGCGCGTGCTTCTGAACTAACATACCTCGGAGGTGTTTTAGTTCAAAAGTGCGCTGCTGCCATTTTCTGTGTGCTGATGCACATTTTGCTGCTTATGCAACTGCACGTGGCACAGTGCAGTGTGCATCAGTTCACACGTGGAGCAGGCTTGATTAATTGAGTCTGCTCAGAAGCAGCAGATCTACGGCCCATTGACAAACAAGAAGTATGTATATAAATGCCCTGTGTGTGGAAACTAATTTATGGACAGTAAGAAACCTCTGGGTTTTTAAGGGATTGGCTTTCACCAAAAAAGAGTGCCGGAAACTGGGGCTGTGTGAACTGGAATACTACACTGATCAGGACAAGGAAGAGGTCGGAGAAGAAGTGGAGAAAAAAGGACTGAACACACTTGTTTCACTGAACCAGCAGAGAGGACTGGTGGGGTGGGGGGAGTGTCAAGTGGTTTCTGAGGGAATCGTTTTTCATGGGGTTGTGTATGAAGAAAAAGAGTTCTGTAAGGGTTTTTTTTTGGTGGGAAGTCAATATATGTTGTTAAAGGGTTTAATATACCTAGCTGTGTGTTTTTGGATATGTAGTTGTTTTTGTGATATGAAGTTTTGATAAAACCAGGATGATCCACATGTGAAGCTTTGTAAGTGTAAATAAGTTTTTAATAACATTTGAAAAAAAATGGTTCCCATCAGTATGTCTGCCCAATATGGATATGGGCCATGTGTTTTATAATCACGCTGGGTGTTGGTTGCATTTAATCAACTTCCACTTTCCATTACTGAATGCATGCTGCTTTGGCAGCAGTTTAATGATAGACAATGTATGAATGAGATTTTCTTGTACAAGACGGTAAAATGAGGATCTGTTTCCCTCATCCTGATTGGGGGGAAAAAAAACCTTCTCTTATATTCAGGTAAATATGGTAATTGGCCCACTAGTTCACTAATATGATGGTCAATGCTGAATCCCAGTGTGGTTTTGGACAATCCTGTGGGCAATGGACATGATCTTTGTTACCCACCAAATCCAAGAATAGTGTCCAAGAAAAGTATTGACCAACATCAGGATCTGTATACGACCTTCATTGGCCTTACTATGGCCTTTGATTCCATCACTCATGAAACCTTATGGAAAGCACTGGCCACCTCTGGATGTTCTGAAAATGACTGTCCTCCATGACCAATGACTGCAACCATTCTATGTAGTGGATCAGAGCCAAAACCAAGCAAGGCTGCATAGGTTCATAGATTGTAAAGTTGGAAGGGACCTCAGAAGATCATCGGGTCCAGCCCCCTGCACCAAGCAAGAAAGATAACTGGGGGTCAGGTGACCCCAGCAAGGGACTGTCTAGTCTCCTCTTGAAGATTTATAGGGTAGGTGATTGCACCACCTCTGGAGGAAGCTTATTCCACAGTCTGGACACCCTGACTGTGAAGAAGTTTTTCCTAATCTTGAGCCTGATTCAATCTTCCAGGAGTATGTGGCCATTACTCCTGGTTTTCCCCTCGGGTGCCCTGGTGAACAGTTGCTCACTGATGTACTCCTTTAGTGCAGCCTGAAGAGTCCCAGGTCCCTCAACCTTTCCTCGTATGGCTTGCCTTTTAAGACTCTGATCATATGGGTGGCTCTTCTTTGGACTCTCTCAAGCTTGTCGGTGTCCTGTTAAAGTGTGGTGCCCAAAATGGGATGCAGTACTCCAGCTTCAGTCTCACCCGTGCTGAGTAGAGCAGAAGAATCACCTCCTTGGTTATGCTGGAGATGCATTGATTAATGCATACTAGGAGTATTATTTGCCCTGCTGGCTACTCATCACACTGCCAGCACATATTCATACTGTGGTCTATTATTACCCCCAGGTCCCTTTCATGGTGGTGGTGCTAGTCAGTTTGGTGCTGCCAAGCCTGTAGGTGTGTTGGGAGTTGCTTGTCCCGAGGTGGAGCGCTTTACATTTCTCAATATTGAACTTCATCAGGTTCTGATCCCCCAACTTCCTAGCCTGTCTAGGTCTACCTGTATCATCACCCACTGTCTTCTCCATTTTTCTGACAGTCATGTCAGCAGATTGGCTGAGGGGTCGCACTCAGAGGGTGGTGGTGGATGGGTCATATTCGACCTGGGGGGAGGTGGGTAGCGGAGTCCCCCAGGGCTCGGTCCTGGGGCCTGCGCTGTTCAATTTCTTCATCAGCGATCTGGATGATGGGGTGGAAAGTAACCTGTTTAAATTCGCTGATGACACCAAAATTTGGGGGGAGGTGAGCACGCTAGCAGGGAGTGAGAGATTGCAGAGGGATCTGGATAGGTTACAGGGGTGGGCTAACAGGAACAGGATGCGTTTCAATACGGACAAGTGCAGGGTGCTGCACTTGGGCAGTAGGAACCAGCAGCACACTTACACAATGGGGAACTCCCTACTTGAGAGCACGGAGGCAGAAAGAGATCTTGGAGTCATTATTGACTCCAAGATGAACATGGGCCGACAATGCGAGGTCATGGTTGGCAGGGCTAACCGGACCTTGTCGTGCATCCACAGGTGCATCTCGAGTAGAGCCAAGGAGGTGATCCTCCCCCTCTACGCGACGCTGGTCAGGCCACAGCTGGAGTATTGTGTCCAGTTCTGTGCGCCCCATTTCAAGAGGGATGTGGACAATATGGAGAGGGTCCAGAGGAGGGCCACCCGCATGATCCGGGGACAACAGGGCAGACCCTACAGTGAGAGACTGCGGGACCTGAACCTATTCAGCCTCCACAAGAGAAGGCTAAGGGGGGACCTGGTGACTGTCTATAGACTCACTAGGGGGGACCAGAAGGGTTTGGGGGAGACGCTGTTTCCCCTAGCGCCCGCTGGCATAACAAGGAGTAATGGGCACAAGCTGATGGAGAGGAGGTATAGATTGGACATCCGCAAAAACTACTTCACGGTTAGGGCGGCTAGGAGCTGGAACCAACTTCCAAGGGAAGTGGTGCTGGCCCCTACCCTGGGGGTCTTTAAGAAGAGGCTGGATGCCTACCTGGCTGGACTCGTTTGAGTCCCATTTCTCTTTTTGGGGTTTTTTGTTGTTCTCCCGCCCTGGCGGGGGGTCGGGCTAGAAGATCTACTAGGTCCCTTCCGACCCTTAATCTATGAATCTATGAATCTATGTTGGGTCTTATTTAGGACCACCTTCTTTCCAGAACTGACACTGAATACTGAATGGATGGAGGCCTTTTCAATCAGTTATTTTTGCTCAAAGATTAAAGTACTCACAATAACCATCCTTGACCTTCAATATGCCAATCACTTCACACTGCAGTGTGAAGTGTACACACTGGGGAAAACCTCCAGACTGTGCTGGATCTTTTTGCAGAAGCCTACTGAACTTTGGTCCTATTAAGATCAAGAAGCCTAAAGTGTTCCATCAACCTGATCTGGGCCATGAATATGACCCTACACACCAAATTACCATCAATGGAAAGACTCTGGAGGTAGCTGAGCACTTCCCCTATCTTGGTAGCCACCTCTCTCAGAGAGTGAACATTGGTGAAGAGATCCAGCACAATGCCTCCTTTGAGAAAGTTATTCAGTGCTCTCTGGAAAGACACTAAGATCCAGGTCTACAAAGCAGTCATCATCCCCACTCTTCTCTACCGATATGAAGTGTGGGTGATCTACCATCATCACCTCAAGAGCCTGGAAAGGTATCACCAACAATACCTCCAGAAAACCCTTCACATCAAATGGAAAGATTGCCGCACAAAGGCCAGCATCCTTGCTGAAGCCAGTGCTACCAGTATTGAGTTGGTGTTCCTTAAACACCAACTTTGCTGGACCAGACATTCTGCGCAGATGCCTGACTTCCAAAACAAGTGCTCTACTCCCAGCTTAGTAATGGCCTGAGATCTCGTGGTGGCCAGACAAAACACTGTAAGGACACATTTAAGTCATACCTCAGAGCGGATGCCAACATCAAAAGTTGGGAGGAGCTGGCTGCTGACTGACTCCAATAGCTACACAACATAAACCAAGAGCAGCCTGTTCTGAGGTAAAATGCTTTGCCCTCAGAGCAGAGAAGAGAGACCAGAGGAAGGAAAAGGAGAGGAATCCCAGCCTGCATCCTACTGGCACCTGTGGAAAGACCTGCAACTTCTGCAGACAGATCTGTAGCTCAAGGATTGGACTCTTAAGCCATCTCAAGACCTATTAATGAGCCATGGTAGAGATCATCCTCAAATCGAGGGATTGCCGATGCTAATGGTAAATGCTAATATAGATGCTTCACTGTCATTTGTCCCACAACGCAAATATTTGTTACTGTTCATTGTTTAGCTGAGCCTATAAACCAGGGGTGGGCAAAATGTGGCCCAAGGACCAGATGTAGCCCACCACGCCATTCTATGTGGCCCACTGGGCCCCTAAAAAAATTGGAAAATTAATATTTATCTACCCTTGTCTGCATGTCATGCGGCCCTCGATGGCCTGCCAAAACTCAGTAAGCTTCCTTCCACCTGAAATAATTGCCCACTCCTGCTATAAACTCCAATTACAGTCACAGAGAAAGCCACTTGTAACTGCTCTCTTATACCAAAGAATGGGCAATGTCACATGATTGCAATTGGCAGAGCGTCAAATACTGAGCTTTCAGTGGTGCTACTGCGTGTGGTATGTAGGAAACACAGCGTTATGATACAGCTGTCCATTGGCAGGAACATGACAGCTGTCAAACGACACACACCAACAATACATAATTGTTTATGATGGGCAAATGGGGAGGAATCCTATATTGAACTGAAACTATGGAAAGAATTTGGCTAGAACAACTGACTGCAGATGAGTCTAACAAGAGACCCTAATCCTGTTATGAAGAGGGGGCCAGGAAAGGAAAGGCAACGAGGCCTCTTTAAGCCCCAAATCTTTATAGCCCTGAGAAGGGAAGGATCGCCTGCTGTAAGGCGAGAACGTGCCAGCATACATACCGTGGAGGAGATCCCTGCTGCCAAGGGAAGCCCCAGCTGACAGGCAGGGGAGCAGGGACCCCAGAGGAGAGATGCCTGACCCTAGGTTGGGGGGATCACACTCAATAAGCTCAGCCCTCGCTCAGACAGCAGGGAAGGGAGCAAGATTTTGACCACACCTGTGCCCAGAAAGCACAAAGCCCAGTCAGGTGACCATGGCTGACCGAGATATAAACTCTTCCCATGCCAGAGGAAGGGGGCTGGCCATGGCAGTGAAGAGGGAGAGAATCCTACAGGGAGGGCAAGGGTGGGTAGCCCTCTGGCCAGGAGAGCTGCTGCCTGAGAAGAGGGACTACTGTTGACCAAGAATGAAGAAGTGAGTGCTCGGGATGTACTGAGGTTCTCTTTTTTTTGTGCCTCGGAGGGTGTTTTGAAGGGGATACAAAGAGTTAAGGGTGGTTTTATATTCACCCCAGAGGAGCATAGTGGTGGTGGTGGGACTGAGTATACCCCAGCAGACTAAAGACTGTTTGCATTGACATAAGAAGGGTCTGGGAGGGTGGGATGCCCTGAGGAGAACGAACTACTTATGAGAGCCCAATACAGGCCTGCTCTTTTCTTTTTTCCTGCTCATGACAGCAGTAACACCTGGTGACCTGAGGGAGCTGTGAGGGAAGGCAAGGAGGCCACAGAGCAGAGTACCCAGGGCACTATGATTTTTCCAGTGGGTTTTTTTTGGGGACTTACTTTGATGGTTTGGGGGTGAGCAACCTGGGAGGGGGGCAGAGCCCAGACTGGCCAGTGCTTGGACAAAGAGGAGAACTAAGACAGACTGGAGCCTGATAGGGATGGGCATCACCTACTGATGGGAAAGAGGACAGGAGAAAGAGAGGGGGCAGAGCCCTGCACTGCTCAGTCAGACTTGAGGTAGGGGCCAGGGTAGGGAGACATGGTGCCAATGGGTCAGGCTTAGGTTTCTTAAAGGCAGACTGTTGAGGAAACATCTCAAAAAACACTAAGAAGTGGCAGGCAAGAGAGAGAGAGAGAAAGGAGCTGGGCTAGGGGACCAGAGTAGGTACCTAGGTACCAATTCTGCCACAAGGGCATGCCTGGTTGTCCCTGGAGGAGCACCCTATTATGAGGGCCTTGAAAAAAGTGTTCACGGACTCTTTAGAGACCAAAATAATAACCTAAATTTTAAAACTATTTGAACAATGACAATCTCCAGTAACACCATGTCCCCAACCTTTGGCCATGACTCTACATTGACTTATGGACACAAATGCCCCTTTGTAAAATATTAAAAATCCTGGGAGCACCACTAATTTGCCTTGATGGTCTCTCATTTTAGCTGTGTTTAGCAAATCCATTGTGGTAGGAACGTAGCTCCAGGTGGTGTATCAGTTGGAATATTTCAGTCCTGGGATAACAGTCATAAGCAAAATCACATTTCTGAGTGTCCAATGAAGCATACTGTATTTTCTTATTAATATCAATGGGATCTTGTCTGTTAAAATCCTGTCTTCTTAAGCATATAATTTTCCTGAAGTCAGAATCTATTAGTAAAATCTCAGCCCCTGCGACAAGATAACAGAATTCTCATATTAAATAGGGTTTCCTCCATTACAGACTTCCCTCTTTCTTCCCCAGTATTAACACCATAAATGCTGCTGTCAAATGAGATGAGATCTGAATTCCACCCTGACAAGGGAAATGTTATCAGAGATCAGTTAATTATACAATGGATTTGAGCTCAAACAGGCAACACCCTGTAGGCTAGGGTGGACTGGAAAGCCCTCTCACAACCAACTTTTGTCTGCGCCTGTAGGCATGTTCTGCTCAGTCCACTTTACCTCACCTTTCCAACAGGCTGGTGTGATGGACTCCACTTCTTTACCTATATCTTTACCTAGACCTGTAATGGGTATTTCACCTAAGCCACCTTCTGCAGCCAAGCAAAAGGACAACAGATGAGGTCATTGATTCCTGGTTTAAAGAGATTGAGAGTGACTTGAGTGTTACTTGCAGACAGAACATCCCTGTGTGCCTCCTTGGCTGCGGGAAAACCCCCCACATGAAGATACAGAAAGCAGTTCAGAAGAATCCCTCACATTAGAACATGGTTTTCGATACAGGGTTGCGCTCCAAGCACGAAGTTCCTCATTCAAATTTCTCCCCTGTTCCATCAGGGTGAAGGTAAAACTTAAACCAAAGGCCTCTGCAGTCAATGGAAAGACTTCCACTGATTGGTGTGGAATTTGGATTACGTTGTATTCGGTATGATTTGATGTCTTAATATTAGCATAGGGTGACTCCACAGAACGATGGTACTTCAGTCCCATTTCTGCTCTCAACATGTGGTTTACCTGGGGTTTATATAACAAAGCCCCAGGGGTATGCAGTGCTTTGCTAAGGGGTACATGCTTAAATTTATTAGTGGTGGTGAAGCTTCTAATTGGTCAAGGTAGTGGATAGTAATGGCATTGCCACATGCTGATGTTGGCAGCAACAGTGGTGCAGGGGTATGTGAAGCAATATTTTTTATATAAGGGGGTATGTGGCCAAAAATTTTGAAAGCTGCTGATCTAGAAAGTAATCCAGTCAAGGAAGTCCCACGATCATCTTCTTTTACCAGCAGCTAAACCCCTGCAATAGGGGACTTTCCATTGCTTGTTCTGACCTTTTATTGAATCCCTTAACATTGAAGATGTTTCTTCAAAAGGTATCTTGAACTCTTCCTCCTTTGGTTTCAAGATATTTCTCTTCATTTCTCCTTTGAGATAGGGAAGCAATTCTTTCCCTTCACTTACACTGTTACCTTGAAGGTTTTTGCAGTTTGTTGCATGCTCTTGAGTTTTCTCCTTATGAGACCAGTGGGTTTAGTTCTTGTGACAAGTTCTGCCAGGCTTTCTCCTCCATTTGCTGTATCAGTTTTTGTTTCACATCTTTAATTGCTTTTATGGATCTTTGATTGTGCATTTGAACTGTGTCACGGAGCGGGGTCCTTGGAGCGGCCGTGATCCCTCCTAGCACCCCCTACCGTGCCAAGTCGGTATCAATGCACCCTCATTCTCACCCGCCACTTCTTTGATGTTAAGAGTATTAAGGGAGGCTGCCTTTATCCTCCTTGACACGGTACCCCTGACGTACTCCAGTCTGTGCCCCATCTAAGGTGACTCTGTGTACTCATGCCTTAAGGGCTATGCGCAGCTCCTACCACCCCTGATACCATGCCCCAAGCCTCACGGATGTACCGGACGTTGTCTTGTCAAAATTCTATCTGTGCCCTCCCTGGGGCTTCTCGCTGGTGCGCCCTCCCTGGGCTCCACCTGCACTGGGGCCTATTTCCGCACTTGGGGCTCAGGTGGCCGTAGCCGTGCCTGGCCCCTGTCAGAGAAAAATTTTAATATGGGTGCTGCCAATGCTGAGAGTTAGCTTGATTCAATAGTACAGTCAGAGCCTACCCCTTACTCGACCCCTAGGTCTGTCAATCAGCCATGACCTAGTTTCTAGTTTGCACATGCTCAGATCGTGTACATCCTCTGACTACCGCATGCTCAGAAGAAAGCTAGCCTGACGTAATTAGACTAGAAATTTCTCTTCAGAAAGCAATTTGATTGGATGACAAATTCTTATAAAAGGCTAGTGAGCCCCACCTTGGTGTGGGCGTTTGGTGTTGGGGGCGTTAGGCGGAGGAGGTGTGGGTATTGAGAGAGTTGGTGGTGTGAGGCATTGTAGGTGGAGGTTTGGAGAGTGTGAGGGGAAGGGAGCAGTTTGACTCCTACACAGAAGCTACTATTTAGTAGGGACTGTGACAAGGAGAGAAACTTCCCAGTTCCTCTCCGGGAGTTTCACTCCTTGTATTGGTTTTCCGATTTTGATTCCTCTATTGATTTTCGGCTACTTGACTTCAATCTCCGGCGTTCAACTTGACCACGATTTGGTTCCTTTTCACCGACACCTGAAGCCACAGCTTCTCATCGCGTCTCACCAATTGGGACTGGCGTCATGACAATAATCAGCGGTTCCACGAGTTACAGTGTGTTTGTGTTCCATATCATGAGCTGTTGACCAGCCCTAAGACTAACTAACAGGCAGCCGCCCCAACCCTCGCGGGGTAGAAAGCAAGGGCTTGTTAGTGAACCTTGTGGGCCAACAGACCCCTTTGTTGTTTATGTTTATTTACTGTAACTGAAGAAGCATCATCACCTACGCCTCACAAGCGTAAGTTAATAAACCACCTCGTTGTTTTATAACCCACCGATTCTCGTGTCTCAGATCTCCTCACCAGACAACCTGCCTGTTTCATGTTCAATCTGCCACCCCGGCCAACCGTGACACTGGGGCTTGGCTCATCCCCCCGGGACAGCCCCTAAATCCCTTCTGCAGATTTACAACTCCTGTGGGCTCAGGTGGCCTCAGCCTTACCTGGCCCTCCCATCCACTGTGCCCCTTCACAGGGCTGGGGTCAACGCCCTCTCAATACTGTGCCCTCTCTGGCACCGGGGTCTCCACACCACTGTGGAGCCCCATGAGGCCTCCTCCAACCCCTATTAGCCTCACCCGGTCCTCCGGTCTAACAAAAAACAGAATGCAATAACATGAGCCAATCTGCTACAACTCAAAGCTAAGCCTCCTGGCTAAAATGTAAACTCTAAGCCCTCAGGCAATTTATCATCCCAAATCCCTACCCGGGCTTCCTCCACCTGGTCTCCTCACATGGAAGCTGTTCATGCCATCAGGCTTCTCTACTTTGCTTGCTTCACCAGAGCTCCAACTTCTTCGGCAGCCAGAGGGGAACTGCCTCTGGCCTCAGCCTGGCTTGTTTATATAGGCCAGGCCCTGCCCCCTTCTGGTCAGCTGACCCAAATTGCGGTTGCCCCAGCAACTGGCACCTGTCCCTCTTTCTAGGAGCAGGGCACTTCAGTGTCCTGTGACAAACTGCACACAGAGCCAGATACTCCACTGGAGTGAAGTGGCATAGAGCCAGTGACACCATACTGTTTATACCAGCTGTGGATCTGGCCCAGACATTTCCTCATCAAGGTGCAGGCACATGAACGCTGTACAGATAGTGAACCAAAGCTACAGAATGTCACTACAGGTTATAACTCCTCCCCACCTCTATCATTTTAGGCCTTTTCTTATTCTAGTTCTTCTGTCCTGCAGATGTTTAGGTGTCCCAGCGAATGGCAAGGTTTACTCAACTGCTGATAACTCCAATCTATTCTAACAAAGAAGCAAATGCACAATGACATCTCTTGCGCAAAGAGCTGTCATAAAGCGAGGCTGGCAATCGAAGTGGTATAAATGCTCTTTCGATTAAGTGCCTCATTGAGGGAAGTTGATGATGCTCCATTAGGCTGATGTGATAGACTTCTAGTTCTTGACACAATCGGTGGGGAGAAGGATTCATTGTTAGGGTCGGCAATATTATACTGTCAGCTGTCATAATTTCTATGCTCCAGACAGATATACAGCAGTGTGCTAGCTGCTCCAGAAACTAACAGGCTACCCTTAGTTACTGGCTATCCGTTATACTATTTTAACTCAAGCTCCAGCCCACCCATTCACTCACCCCAGAAGGTCTCACACTGCTTATCTGTTCTGCTCTTGTATTTATATCCCTCTTGGTTCTGAGCCTCTCGTACTCCTTTGTGGCTGTTGTAGTTGTTTCAAAAGCCAGTTGAACACTGCACCTTGGGACTAGTGTCCAGAACCTGACATTTCTCAGTAGAATTCCCTGGAGGGATAATACAATTACACCGACTGGATGAATCTGAGACGTTCTCCAACACATGAAGCTTTGTCCTTCTGTGTGCCAGAAACATCCAGTAAGTCACCAAGGATGGTTTTGTGGATATGCATAATGGGTTGGTCCATTCAGGTGAAGCTGAAACAAGCAGTAATACATCAGGTGGGCTCTCCTTGGGAATTCCTTTATCATACAACAGCACAGTAAGCATGTTTGACCCCCCCCCCAGCGTGCAGACTGTTGTAGTCAAGTAGGGAAAGGAGTCACCAACATGGAGTGACCTCTTGAGCTTGTTGCTTTAAGTCTTTTCCTCCCTTGTTCCACCTACTACCTCTGACCTAAATGTAGTGATCTAGTGAAAGAGGCTGATATTCCAGAGTCTCTCCAGGGCAGTGACTCTAGAGCAGATCCCTGGCTCAAGGAAATTGTCATGGAACTCTTCTTTGGATCTACCTCTGTTATTTCTAGGGCTGTGAGAAGCTTCTGGTGGTGATTTGGTTCAGAAGAAATTTGACCCAATTCGGTGGCCGAATCTCTGAATCCAAATTGAATCAGTGGACCAATTTAAAGGTCTGAATCGATTCAAAGTTCTCCGAATCTTCGGAAAAGATTCGGAGAGCTTTGATGATTTGGGCAGTCGCTGGTGGCTGCAGCTGGTAAGAACTAGGGGCTGGGAGGGGGGGACTGAGGCGGGGGGAGGAGACCATGGGGGTCCCCTGCCAGTCCCCCTAACCCCTCCATTCTCCCAGCCCCACCATGGCTGCCCCTGCCTGCCCCAGCTCCCGGTACTTTAAAAAAAAGCCCCGACTTACCAGGTGCTGCTGGGCAGGGGAGGTGATCCCTTCTGTCCCCCACTGCCCCGTGCTGCATAGGGGGCTCTGGCAGAAGCCCTCCTCCATGCTCCCCCAGCCCCACTATGGGTGTCCCACCTGGGCTAGCTCCGGCTCTTTAAGAAAAAAAACAAGAAA
>NW_017729015.1:7613797-7620720 GCF_001723915.1 Gavialis gangeticus | reverse complement strand
TTGGGGTTTGGGGGGCTTGTGCAGAGCCCCCCATATGGCATGGGGCAATGGGGGGCAGTGGAACCCCCCCCACCAGCAAGAATGGTGAGTCGGGGTGGGGTTGGGTTTTTTTTCCCCCCCTTAAAGGCCTGGAGCTGGCCTGGGCGGGGCACCCATGGGGGGGCTGGGGGAGCAAGGGCGGGGTTGGGTGACTTATGCAGAACTGCCTATGCAGTGTGGGGCAGTGGGGGGCAGCCCAACAGCACCCAATGAGTCAGGGTTTTTTTTTGAAGTACCGAGCTGGGGCAGGCAGGGGCAGCTATGGGGGTGCTGGGAGAGGGGCGGGGGATGGGCCTGGCCTGGCTGATTTGGAGATTCAGCAGGAGCCGAATCTCCAAATCAGATTCGGCCAGATTGAATCAGGACAGTGATTCGAATCACCAAATTGAATCACTGTCTCCCGAATCGGCCAAATCCAAATCCGAAGTGAATATTAGCCGGTTTGCACAGGCCTAGTTATTTCCATTTTATCCTACATTACAAAAGTGTCCCCTCTCCAAAGGATAAGACAGATAATGACAATACTTTAGACTCGTGGCCTAAACTCTGAGTTAATGAAAATGTAGACCAGTGATACTCAACCAAGGTGTGCAGCAACCTGGGGTGCTTTGAGGTCCTTTGAAGGGTGCCACAGGTGCTACCCAGAATTAGCACTGCTAGGTGTGTTAATATGTTTCACAATATAAATCCAGATATTTCAAGTGGAAATTCATGGTACTAGAAATATTCTGACCTGTTGTAGTCTCTCTGAGTTCTTTGAAACAGATAAATTTCTGTGTTATTTTTCTGTACTGAAAAAATGAGTGAAAATTAAGAGGGGTGCTCAAGTCTCATGAAGGACACCTTAAGTCTAAAAAGGTTGAGATGGAGATGCACACAGTGACTTAATTCTGCACATTTAGATGGCCATATGTGATGACCTCAGAGGATAATCACAGACACAAACATCTCTTTGCCAGGATGCCTTTCCTTTGTAACTTGGTTTCACATCTGAGCTGTCATTCAACTTTGCACATGGATTACCTTCCAGTCTCAAGACAAGCCAAGCCCAAGCCAAATGAGGAATTAAGATTCTCATTATTTAAAAAGAAGCAGATCCATCAGGGTGAACATTGCCAGTGCCCCACTATTAATCACATTGGTTTTACTTGTGATGGGAGACAGTTATTCTCATGCCTGCTGAGACACAGGAAGAGCTCCATCTATCACCAACCTGTTAGGGGTGCATCCTGGGAAACATTATGTTGTTGCGTGATTTCTCTCTTCCATTCCATGCATGTGGCTCTTTCTTCTCTTTATTAAGTAAGAAAAAGTGGGAGAAGTTGGAATATGTATAATTGTTGCTTACATTTTCCAGCTGAATGAGGGTCCCCAATTGGTTGTTTACCATGTGTTTATTATTGTCATTCCCCACACTTGCCATAATTTTTGCTTTCTCATTGAAAGCTAAAATATAGCCCTTCCCTCTATCTTCTGTACATTATGATGCAATTTGCTTAGATGGTCAACAAGCCCCAGGCAACTGCCATATTGGCTACGCAGACTTGACAGTTTCCTGGCTGGTGAGTTACTCACAAAAGGATACATGCAAAATGATCAATCCTAATTTAGAACAATGAAATTTACACTGACGTATTAGTTACACAATGGTAAAGATCTGAGCTGAATTTCAGAAGAAAATATGGGAAAGGGGATGGCAGGGAAACCAGGGTTTTAATTTGCTCACAGAAAGCAAGAGAATTGGGTTCAGTGGCAGGCACGGAGACATCCTATCTGGATTCCAGACAGGGACTTCAGAATGATTAATGGAGCAGCTGCTGGAGAATCTACTCCACATTTTAAACTAACCCCTGGAAGGAGAGCAGAACTGCAGCCTTTTCAAATCTGTCAGTGGTGGGTAGTGTACATGGCTGCCAACCCACTTTTGGGCTCACTTTTTAGAGTTAACAGACTTCCTGTGTTAATAATGTTCAATAATGACTCCAAGATCCCTTTCTGCCTCCGTGCTCTCGAGTAAGGAGTTCCCCATTGTGTAAGTGTGCTGCTGGTTCCTACTGCCCAAGTGCAGCACCCTGCACTTGTCCGTGTTAAAACGCATCCTGTTCCTGTTAGCCCACCCCTGTAACCTATCCAGATCCCTCTGCAATCTCTCCCTCCCTGCTAGCGTGCTCACCTCCCCCCAGATTTTGGTGTCATTCAACTTCAAAGTTGAATTCAAAGTTGAATTTAAAGTTATAGCTCAGCACAAAAGGGGAAGGAGAACAAAGAGACTGTCCAGTCCCTACCACCCCCATTTTGAAGCTCAGCCATTTCACCTTGCAGGTGGATAAAGGGGGTGGAAAGCCCTGAGGAAACTCCCATCTCCCTGGGAGAAAGGATCCAGGCTAAATCCCATGGGCTTTTTTGAGAACAGCATCCATCTCACTAAACCATACAAATCTAAGCTTACACTTTTCCTAATGGCCCATGTATCTCCCTCTCTTGGCTGCGAATGAGACAAGCTTCAAGGGGAGGGCTGGAAGAGGGACTGGAGAATGCATAACCTGTGAACTAGTGGTTAGAGCACAATACTGGGAAGTCAAGAGAGATACAGATTCAAATCCCCTCTGGGTGGGAAGTGCCTAGACCTTAAGTCTCTTGTTTCCTGAGTGAGGGTCCTAGCCACTTAGCTGTTGGGACTAACACATAGAAAGGCCATTCTTTTCTTCTCTTTAATAACTCCTGGCCTGGATTTTTGTCAGGTACAGTGTTGTGATATATGCTCACCTAGGGTGTGTGTGTATGGATCTGCATTCCTGCCTGGCCAGCAAGCAACCTACTGTGCATGGTCATTAGTCATGCAGATGCTTATGCATCCACATTGCACATGGAGTGGGATTGCAAACTATACCTAAGGGTGCAGTTACACGTTACACTTAGCCCATACTAAATATGTGGACTGTCATATGGTGTTAAAGTTAAAATGTGCAGACATGCAGGCACGTATGGTTTGTGGCACCACAAACCTTTTCGGTGCCACTAGCCACACACCCACAGTGTTAAAATGCGCTTTGCACTACAAATTTGCATGGGGGCAAAATGTTGCTACTGGGATTTCCCAGTAGCAAGAAAAAAAATCCACCAAGAAAAAAAGTTGCACAGCGCACACTACAATAGCGTGTACCAGAACAAATGGAGGCTTGGTCCTCCAGGGAGATGCACTAGCTGCCAGCCAGAGTGTCTCTACTATTTAGTTTGTGCCCTGGGGACTCCAGCATGTTGGGAGCTGGGAGGAGTGGGGAAAGGGCAGTTTTCCCAAAGCAGGGCAGTTTGCCCCACACCAAAGTGACATGCAGGGGTTTGCACTGTGGCACAATGTAGCAGCACAAATTTACGCTGCTTCTATTTGTGCCACTGCAAGCGTACACCCCTGCACATCTGGACATGGCCCTGGGCTCTCTCTGCTCTGCTGGAGGGAGGGACTGCAAGTGGTGCATCCTAGGATGTTGAAGGACTGCAAATTATTCATTTTATTGTCATAGAACAGACTGAAGTTACCTGAACATGAGCTAGCTAGCACAGCTGCGAGTTAACTCTCGACACAAGCGGTGTAAGTTTGAGATGCTCAGAGGGCACTTAGCATGAGTTAATGAGCTTTAACATGTGGATGCTTTCATTTTAAGTGTCCCTAGTATGGTCTAAGTGCAATGTGTAACTTCATCCTAAGTGCCAAAAAGTGCAGTTCCATGGCTAAATAACAGCCATTTTGGCATGTAGAGTGAAATAGGATTCTGCCCAAAGTATCACCATGCAGGGGATCTTATTATTTATTTTGCTCCAGAAGAAAAGTAATCTTTTCTGAAAGTTTCTCTCAAGAGGTTGCTTCCATTTTTCTCTTTTATCAGAACTGCTTCATCCAATCCTAGTTGTGGGGCTATGATCCTACTCACACATTCATTGCTTTTGTAGCTGTTGCTTCTAGCAGTGAGACTTTTGCAGTAGCACTTCTCTTCGGTTCAGGAATCAAATAGCCACAGGCCCTGAATGCACTTTGACTCGCTCCTGCCTCCCCATCCTTGCTCCATCTCTGATCTGCATGGAGTAATTCTTACTTCTCAGAGCTCCATATCAGAGCATCAATAGGGAAGGGACACTGTGCTGCTGATGTGCAAGAGGCAGTGTTGAGGACATTACTGGCTGTCCCTGGAGGATAACTTTTCATTATTGATGTGGAAAGTGGAAAATAAAATAGACTATTACACTTTTTATCTTCAGGGAACATTTTTTCCCTCCCTGTAGATATGAAAGCATTTGAATTCAGGGAATCATTCTGAACACAATGAAGGGAAGACAATTTTGAGAGCAGCAGGCACATCTATTTACAGCGCAGGTGACTTGCAACATGTCTCCACCATGTATGCTTTTATTTATTTCCTGACAATCCTCAAGACAGGATGTCTCATACCTTGAGTGCTACAGAGAGTGTGTCTCTTTACAGTCATTGAATCTGGCTTTGAAGTTGTATGAAAAACCCAATTCCTCCAGTTCAAATAAGCCTGCAGATATGGCACATAAAGAAACTAAAACAGCACCACTCAGGCTGAAGCATGAGCAGGAGAGAAGATCAAAGGACAATGGTGTGAAGTTGAAAAGTTCTTTCCAGTTGTGTCAGCTCTGCCCTCCTGTCCAGTTGTCGAGCTCCTCAGGGAAAATGGCATAAGTCTGATGCTGTGTGGGTGGCTCAGCCCACATACAACTGTGCACAACTGGCACACACGTGAGCCAGCTAGCCAGCTGACTGGAAAACAGGTATTTATAAGTACATTTTCTTGGATTTTTCACTGGGAGGAGGTGGGCACATAGATTGGGTGTACATGCAAGGAATTTTTACAGATTAATAGAGTGAGCTGCCTAAAGGGAAACAACACTTCTTATGTATTATCTTCATGTATGCCTGCTTACTTATCTATCTATCTGTCTGTCTACCTACTTACCTAGTCACCAAAGGCATAACAGGGCAACTTCGCACCTTGTGTAGCAGTGGCAGCATAGTCAGTTGCCAGGTGCGGTGATGGCTGCTCTTGTGCCCCTCTCCAGAGGTGGTGTCCATGGCTGCTTCTCCTGTTGTCCATCCCCCTGCCTCGCAGTTACACTACTTTTCTTTATTCTGCTGTATGCAACAATTTGGCTTCTCAGGTAAGTTGAAGCACATTTCAGGGGGATTATTACTTTACTTAATATATCTCGTGCAAGCAAAGGTGAATACTGCATTCAAACTGAAGACAAAAACTCAAAGCCTTTGCACAGGTAAGTCACTTCTGCTGCAGCCAGTGAGGCTTACTGTAATGTGCAGGGAAAGGATAGCAGCCTTGAATTAGGACCATTATAACCTCAGTGATTTTGTTAACTCTGCTTGTGCATTTTGGGCCTCAAGCAAAAAGGAGTTATCTTGATGAAAAGTGATTCCTTTCAAGATGTGGGCTGCCTATAAGATGGTCTCATGCAAGATGCTGGATAACAGTTTCCAACCTGTTTTAATAGCATTTTAAGGGCCCAGAGTACATTATTTGGTAGTGAAAGAATCAATATGTTGTTAAATGTCAGTCCTCTTTTTGAGGCTGTTACAGCCATGTAAGCCACTTGTGTAGGGAGCTCGTATGGTCAGTGTTATATGATAGCGCTTTTCTGCAAGGCATCAGCCTCAGTGTGGGGCTTGGAAGGGTGAAGTGTAAGAAAGCCTCACACAAATTATATTTCATAGTTTGCCACTTGGAGCAGCAACTTCATGTTTGGGGTGGGCAAAATACAGGCCATGGGCCAGATCCGACTCACCAGACCATTATATCTGGCATGGGCAACTGGTGCCACCTTAGTCAGGGGGGCACATGCAGCCAATCTTATTGACGGGGTGGGGGAGGGGGATGTCTGCAGGGCCAATCTCACCGATGGGAAGCAACCACAGCACTTCATCTAGGCGCTTACAGTCTGCAGCCAGCACTCGCAGGGGGGCCACTGGCAGTCCCCCCTGCCCATAACCTAAGTGGAGAGCACGACCTGTCAGGGGGTGCACCAGCTCTCTCAGTGGGTGTATGTGCACCTCTGTGCACTCCCTGCACATCACCACTGCTGTCCAGGCGGCAGACCTCCTCCAAAATACAATTATTACCGGCCCACGGCTGCCTCTGTAAAAGCCGGTGGGAGGTGCAGGCTTTCAGAGGTCACGCACCATTGAACTGGGCCGAGCCAGGTTGGGCCACTCTGTCCCTCCACCTCTATGGGGCTCCTGGCACTGCAGCCTGGATCCACGGGGAGCCCCATGCAGTTAGGCTGGGTGGGCTCTGTGTAACCATGTGCTGCTCCTGGCACTCCATCCAGTAGTCATGTGCCTTCAGACTGAGCTGGGCTGGCTCCATACCAGCACGTGGAGCTCTCAGTACTGAAGGCAGGAGTTGCATGCCATTGGGCTGGGTTAGACTGGCTCTGTGCATCCATGTGCTGCTCCCTGCTGGAGTGCTGGGAGCCCCACATGGAGGCATGCAGCCAACCCAACCCAATGGTGCATGACTCCACATGGCTCCTGGTACTGCAGTGGAGAGCTGTGTGCCATTAGGCCTAGTTGGACTGGCTCCATGCCACCACATGGGGCTCCCAGCAGTCCAGCTCGGACCCACGGGAGCTGCTTGCTATCTGGCCAGGCTGGCCTGGGCCAGATCAGTGCCATCACGTGTGGATCCTGGGACTTAGCTGGAGCCATGCACCACTCGGGGGCTTTGCCTGCCACAGGCCATGAGCACCCTGAGAGTCCACTGCCTGCTGCTGCAGGTGCCAGCAGTAGCGTGGGCTGTGCCTTGGTGGGGGGTCCCCCCCACACCCACCCACTAACACCCACAACCCCCCATGCCTAC
>NW_017729015.1:7608533-7608797 GCF_001723915.1 Gavialis gangeticus | reverse complement strand
CTACCCACCCCCCAACACACATGCGCCCACCTCTCCCCCACAAACCCCACACGCACCCACACACACACTCCACATACATAGCAGATGTTTGATTTTTAGTATATGATTTGGGTTTTTTCCAGTTCCAAGATGGCAAACCCTCCTCCTAAAAGAAGTACTTCTGGTGGCAGGAGTCAGGGCTTAGGGACAGGACTTCCAGTCCCAAGAAGGTGACCAGCGGGTGGGACACCTGTCAAGGGGCAGGGCTACCCTTGCAACCCTCAG
>NW_017729015.1:7606482-7608028 GCF_001723915.1 Gavialis gangeticus | reverse complement strand
AAACAACCCCCACTCCAACCTTATTTGGGGTTCACTGGTTACAGGAGCTTCTGCTGCTCTGAGATGTACGGAGAATGCCTACACTTCTTCCTTGGCAATCCTGAGCATGCCACAGAGAAGCAAGCCCCCCACCAGCTCCAACACCAGGCTGCAAGAAGGCTTCAGTGCCTTATTTCTGAAGTTGGGTCACACAATGTCAGAGCGGGTAGGCAGGGCTTGCTTCTCAGTACTAGTGTTGGGCATACTGTGGCTGTGGTGTAGACATAATTATAAGTGCCCCATTAGGGCTAAGACAATGCTGGTTTCAGCCATGTACTTTACTCACAATAGTGGCTTTCAAAAGGAAGCAACCCCTCCAGTTTTTCTGTTACACTAGACTGTTTGATTTTGTGAAAAGCAAAGAAATCCTTGAAACTTAGCTTTGTTGACCTGAAAATCACTTCACCTCCGGCAACAGCTGGTAGATAGTAGGCCCTGTTTTGTTTGTTGTATAGAGATGGACACAGAATCTCACAAACTTGCAGCAAGCTCAGGAGGCAGGGCAGTGCTATTATCTCCATCCTACACAGTGTAACAGAAGGACTGGAGGAGGTGCTTCCTTTTGAAAGCCACCATTGTGAGTAAAGTACATTGCTGAAACCAGCAGTGTAGAAACAAAATGTCAAACCCTGACAGGGCACTTATAATTATGTTGATACCACAGCCACATGTGTGTACAAACACTAAATGACCGTGCAGTTACCGGAGATACTGCACAGTAGTGTCGCTGAAAGGCTTTTAAGAGATGCTGACTGTGCAGTAGCTCATTTGGTTCATGCCATGCTTTGTGCCATGCAAAGCTACTGTGCAGTAGTAATGAGCTACTGTGCAGTCAGCATCTCGTGTAGATGCAGCCAGGAAATTGAGGGATACTGGGTGTCTACACTGGATGCTATGTCACCATAGTGACGAGCTACAGTGGCCTAGTTTGTTGCTACGGCAATGTAGCATCGGCAGGCAGTAACTGTGATGCTGCTGCTACTATGCAGTAGCAATGAGCTGCTGCTCAGTAACTTGTTGCTACTGTGCAGTAGGGTTGGAAATGACTCATGCAGTGCTGGGATTGAGCATTACCGATGGGTACTGTGCAGTCATTTAATACCTGCTAAAGCAAGTACTAAATGACTACATAGTACCAACTGCGTTGTGGGGCGCACATGACTCAAACCAAGGTCCTCAAAAGTTTTTAGATCCTGATTAAGATTAGTGGAACTAGGCATCTTCATATCTTTGAGGATTTAGGCCTATGCAACTTCCCCAAGGTCAGCCAGAGAATGTTAGGTGTTAGGCCTCTAACAAATAGACCACTGTAACCACTGGGCAACACTCCTTCAATTTTGCCAGGCCGCAATGTCAGTGTTTTAGTGGGGTGTCAGCACTTAAGAAGGGGCACTTGATTTGGCTGCAGCATTTCATTTTCCAGCAAAAGGATAAACACAACGTGCAATGATTGGGTTACAGGTGACCTTGAGGAGCATGGGGACGAGGGGTGTTAAAAAGTACCAGA
>NW_017729015.1:7593412-7601482 GCF_001723915.1 Gavialis gangeticus | reverse complement strand
TTTTCCAGCAAACAACAGAGAACAGTGCCTTTATTTGGAGTTGCTCTTCGTAGTAGCTCCTTTCAGCTGGACACCCAAAGTGCTTTACAAACACTGATTAATTAAATGGCAGAATTTCCTTTTTAAGTCAGTAAGCAATGTCTCTATTTCATGGGAAAGTAAACATAAGTACCAAGAAGCTAGCAGGCTGGTTCTGGGCCAATGAAAAAGTCATGAACCCCCCGCAAGACATTCCTTCTAATTATTCATTGTAAGTAAGTAATATCCAGGGACCCCGCTGTGCAAGATGTGTCCTGTATATATGCAGAAGGCAGCAGGACAGATGACTTCGGACTACAGGAGGAACTACATCTCTTCATGTATATACAGTAAGAAATGATTTCTACCTCAAGGACTTAAAGCAAAAAAGGAAGCATTATTCTCTGTTCCCCATTTGTAAAAAGAGAAATTACAGCCACATCCACAAAGATATTTAGAAGCCTAATTTCTGGGTAGGGACCTAAGCTCCTATTGATATTAATGGGAGTTTAGGCATCCAAATAGGATTCAGGCCTCCTTGTGGATGTGGCCCTTAAGGCATCTTTACACATGCTCTGGGGGTGGGCACTTTAGAGTGGTTTTTGGGAGCTACTCTAGTTAAAGCATCTGCAATACCTTGTATATTCAGCACCCCACACTTCAAAATGGTAGCAGGGATGCTTTGTCTAAAGCTTGCTCCATGAGCTTTAGTGAAAGTGCCCCCACTGCCATTTTGACCCTGAATACAGGAGATCCTGAGGCTCCTGGAGTGTGCTAATTAGTATGCAGATTAATCAAGTCTGCTCCAACGTGCTGTAATTACAGCGCATCAGAGCAGGTGTCCCACGTGTCTACAGGCACCCTCAGTGACATGCAAATAGTTGCACTGGAGAACTGCGTCAGAGGGAGGCACTGAACAAAGCTCTTTCAAATTGTATTGTCTTTGCGGCAAGCTCATCCAGCCTTGTTATTATATCTAATAGAAAGTGTGTCCCTTCCACAACATGTGGAGAATTTTTGCACAGATGCACCCGAGGTAGCCAATTCTTGAAATGCTTCTAATGCCCATTCCAAAACAAGACTATGAAGAAGGGTGAGTGCCTGTGTGTGTGTGCACATGTGTGCATGGCGGGCGCAGGGAGAGGGGTTGGTGTTATGTATTGAGACTGCATCTTTGATGTCATTCAGTTGAATCTTCCCAGGCAGCCAACTTCACATTTATGTGCAAATGAGCAGACAGTCACAGTGAACTGGAGGAAGAGAATGCTAATGAATGTTCTTCTAGGCTTTAAGCAAAAGATATTGCCCAATGCTGTGGAAAATTAAAATTTGTTTCTAATATGTATGGTAAATTTAATGCTAAAGACCAAAGATAAATGGGAACAGAGTTTAATCTGAGCTGACCCCATTTTTGCTGGAATGTCATTTGCTATGGTTTTGCTACCTTGCAGAAAGCAAGAGAAACACTAATTAGTTCTGGCATGATGCACATAAATTATTATTTCCAAATACTTAAAGGGGAAGACAAAGGGTGTTGGGAAAAATGCTGAAGATTCATGGTGGGGGCCATATGTTGCCTACAGGCCAAATGAGCTAGGAAAAAGAGAACATATGATGTCACTAACCTGGCTAAAAACCTTTGAGTCATAGCAGTTCCACCTCCAAATTCGTTGGCCATTGCTCCTGTGACACCGTACACCACACCAGATTAGACTAAATCAAATCATATCAAAGGTGGAAGGGGTCATTGACTGAAATAGCTCCCAAAGGATATCAGGGTTTGCCTAGGCCATGGTATGTTGGTGTGGAACCACCATGTAGCCCCTCTAGTAGATCTGCTTCCCACTACACAGTCACACAAGTACACCATACAGGAGATCACGTTTGGAGTAGACTTGCTTCATGTTTGGAGTGGACTTGCCTCAAACTGCTCTAAAACTGCATAGAGACTTTTCTTGATAAGCAAAGAGTAAGTGCCAATCATTCATCTGTCTTCCTTATTACAAACAAGGACATGCCAATGACATGGGCTCTTGAGATTTGTGCAAAATTCTCCCCAGAGAATTCCCTAGGTTTTGTCCTTGCCTGAACCTTCTCCCATAAGCCATTGCTTCTGGGAGCTATGCCAAGGGTTGTGAGTAGGTCCCCAAAAAGGCAATGCAGTTGCAGCTCGGCAGGGAAGTGCCAAAGGTAGATTGGGGAAAAAACTGAACTCAAGAGGTCTGGGATAACCTTGATGCACTGCATAGGCAGTGCTTATATTGGCCCTACCCCACCAATTCACTGATCAGTGTTTTGCTTCTCTTGAGAAGAGCAGGTTTGGAGAATGGAAATGAACCTGTCTTCAGCTGAGAGGAGCTCAGCAGAAACTCATCAGCTGATGATCAAAGTTTAGAGTTCAGATGAAAGGCCTTACAACTTGTCTTGGGCAAGTCCTGGGCCCTTCATGCCCTGTGGATGGAATTTCATTACCTTGTAACTGTGACAGGTTATAATCAACCTGTCCAATTTTAATCTCTGGAGTAACTGTGGTTCTGATTTTTTTTGATATAATTTCCCTTATTTGAATTGTGCCCATACCCTGTTTAAATGGAAGGCTCTCAAGCCCACTTCCATGAGGACTTTGGGAAAAAGATCCTCAGACAGACAACAGACGGCTTATTAAAATCTTAGTGAACAAGTAGTTTCTCCCAGTGAAAAGGGGAAAATATTAAGGAACTGTGCCTAGCCAGCAAGGGTTAATCATTACTGTTGACTGGTTTAGGGGAAAAGGGCATTATGGAGTCAGGATTATTATTTTTATTACAGAGGGATATAGGAATGCCTACCCAGCTGGGGGCTCCCTACTAGCTGCTCCACCGGTGGATTGGGACAGGGGCTGGGACCTGCCTCTCCCCTGCAGCTCTTTCCAAGCCATAAGCCCCCAACTGGGGAGCTGGAGCCAGGAGCCCTTTGCTGCTGGGGAGGGGACAGTGTCCCTATTCAGGATCCGGCACCGGAACTTGCCCTGGCAGGAGGCAGGTCTTGGGGACAGGGAGCCATCTTCCAGTCCCTGCCAGGAGACAGCTGTCTCCTGGCCCCTTGCTCTCTGCCAGGCCCTGAGCTGCACCTGGGGGGAGCCTAGGACTCCTCCTGGCTGTTGCAGGGGGCCGGTGCAGTGCCGGAGGGGTTGGGAGCAGACTACTGCCTGGAGCAGCAAATCTAATCCCAAATGTCTGGACATGTAGATGCTTGCCCAGGGTGGGTTTACTCCAGAGTAAATTCCAGGAAAAAACAACAATCTGGCTCCTGCTGCAGGCCCTATCACTACAGGCCTTAGTTAAGAACAGGGACCTGTTGTGCTTAGCACTTTATAAATGGTTAATAAGAAAAAGTTCCTGCCCCCAAATGCTTAAACGGACAATTAAGTCAGAGAAACAAAGAAACATGCACTAGGTCACTGGTGTAGAAAGGGGCTGAATCAAGGTTTTCAAGGGGTAGAAACAGAAAGCCTCCCCTGGAACCCAGTGCCCCAGTTAGGGTCAGTAGAAGTGGGTGAAGTGATGCTATACTCAACCCCATAGACAAAGTGTTTCTAAAGAGAGCAGGGGGCAGATTTACAGAGGGATGTACTGTACTTTCTCACATACGACATACCCTGGACCACAATACACATCTTGTTTTTGAAAAGCAGAATGCAGACTTTGTTTCCCCAGAGTTATGAGTGCAGAGAGCAAGGACAGAGCCTAATTTTCAGCTGACTCACCCTTCTTTTCCTGCTTAGGCCATGAAATCAGAAGCAAAAGTACAAGAGCAGCTAGGAGACAGAGAAACTGGCTGAAAAAAGGTTCGCTTGATTAGTGGAACTGAGGATAAGATCATAGGAAAGTAGGGCTGGAAGGGATATCACAAGGTTATTTAGTCCAGCCCACTTCTCAAGGCAGGATTGTCTTTGACTAAACCATCCCAGCCAAGTGTCTGTCCAAACTTCTTGTGAAAGTATCCAAAGATGGAGATTTCACAGTTTTGATAGATAGCCTGTTGCAATGCTTGACCACCCTCAGAATCAGAAAATTCCTCCCAATCTCTAACTTAAATTTCCCCTGGCTTGAGGCCATTACTACTAATCCTGTCTTCTACAGTTACAGAGAAAAGCCCATCTCCATCTTCTCTATAAATGCCCTTCAGGTAATTGGAGACCTTTATCAAATTCCCCCTCGGTCTTTCCTTCCTCAAATTAAACAACCCTAGTTCTTTCAACCTTTCCTTATGAGTCAGACTTCACAGGACCATAATCATTTTTGTTGCTCTGTGCTGTTTCCAATCTGTCCACAATCTTCTTGAAGTGTGGGGCCACAAACTGGACACAGTACTTCACATGACAGGCCTCTCAAGTGCTGAACAGAGCAGCAAAATCATTTCCCTTGATTTGCAAGTGACACTTGTCTGCAATACTACATCCTAACCAATTACTCTCTAGGACAGTGGTTCCCAAACTGTGGGTCATGACCCCAAACAGGGATGCAACATCAGCGGATGGGATAATGGGGGTGGAGGGCTATGGGTTGGGAGTGAGGGGCCATGCTGAGGAAATGGGGCCATAAATGGGGTCATGCTGTGGAAAAGTATGGGAAGCACTGCCTTAGGATATATTTGCGCATAGTCATTTTGTCCCAACTGCAGGACTTCTCATGTGTCCTTGCTGAATCTCATGTGATTGATTTCAGGCCATTTCTCCAGTCTATCCAGGTCATTCTGGATTCTAGTCCTGTCCTCCAGAGTGTCTGCAGCTCCACCCAACTTGGTGTCATCTGCAAATTTACAAAGCATGCACTCAGTTCCCTCATCCAAATCATTAATGAAGATGTTGAGCTGAACCCAGGACAGATCTCTGGGGAACCCTACTTGATGCCTCCTCCCAAGTAGACATTGAGCCAATGGCTACTCATTGAGCATGATGATCCAACCAGTTATGTACCCATGTTACAGTATTTCCATTTAGTCTGTATTTTCTTAGCTCGTTAATCAGAATGTTGTGGGGGGCAGCGTCAACAGCCTTGCTAAAGTCACAGTTATCACATCCACTATTTTTCCTCCACCCCAGGTCACAGAGCCCGTCACATTTTCAGAAGAAGGAAATCAGATTGGTCAGACACGATTTGCTCCTGGTGAATCCATGCTGTCTGTTCCCAATCACCTTGTTCTTCTCCATAGGCTTCACAACAGATTCCTTGAGGACCTGCTTCATGATCTTTCCAGACATCAGGTTCAGGATGACTGATCTATTGTGCGTCTCAGCTCCTTGTTCTTCCCTTTCTTAAATGGACTATATTTGCCCTTTTCCAATCATCTGGGACCTTATCAGACCTCTTCTAGTTCTCAGAAAGAATAGCCAATGTCTCTGAAATTACCTCAGCCAAATCTTTCAGTACTCTAGGGCAGTGTTTCTTAACCAGTAGGATGCGTCTCACTGGAGGGTATACGAAGGTCTTGTAGGTGGGACTTCAACTCATTGCCTGATTGAAAAAAATCAGTTGTTTGCACTTCAAAAAGGTGAATCAACAGAAACCTTGAACAGTGCAATTTTGTGGGGTTTTGTTTTTATCATGGTGGGACCAGGGTTTTTTGACAAAATGGTTGGCGGGATGTAAGGGGCAAAAGGTTGAGTACCGCTGCGGTAGGGTACACTCATCATCTGGAGCTGGCCCTGTGTGTGAAGACTGAAGGAAAGAAAAAAAACATTACATACTTTAGCCTTCTCTGAATCGTCTGTAACTAGATTACTTTCTTTATTCCATAAGGAAGCTATGATTTCTATGGTCTTCCTCTTATTTTTGACATATGTGTAGAATCCCTTTTTATTGGCCTTTAGGTCACTTTCCAGTTGCATTTTAGACCATGCCTTGGTCTTCCTAATTTTCTCCCTGCATGCCCATGCACTCTTACATTGTCTCTGGTACTATGGCAAAGTTTCCACTTGTTGTAGGATCCCTTTTTTGAGTTTCAACTCATTTAAGGGATTAGTGTCTAGCCACACTGGTCTCCTGTTATACTTTCCATTTTTCTATCATATTGGGATAGCTTGCTCCTGCACCCTTAATACAACCTCCTTAATGCACAACCAGCTTCTCTGGACTCCTTTTTCTCACAGACTTGCCTCCCAGGGGATCCTGTCCACCAGTTCCCGGAATTTGTTACAGTCTGTTTTTCTGAAGTCCAGCATCTTTATTCTGCTCTTCTCCTTCCCTCCTTCCCTTAGGATCTTGAATTCTCTTATTTTGTGGCTTCAGTGTGCACATCTACACATGTGCTTTAATGCATATTAGCCTATTTTAATGTACTTAAAGTGTCACTAAAATGCACTGTTTAGTTAATGCTTATTAAAATAGGCTAATGTGCATTAAGTGTCACATAAAACTGTATTCTTTAGTTAATGCACATTATTAAGACAGGCTGATGCACATTTTCCTAGTATCTCACAATGGAGCTACTAGATTTAATGCTCATGAACTAAAATGTGTTAATGTGCATGTAGACACCTCCACTGTCACCTGAGTTACCTTTCACCTTTACATTCTCAAGCAGTTCATCTGTTTGTGAGAAACAAATTGAGAAGAGCTTCCTTCTAAGAGCTTCCCTTTCTCCCATCTGTGTCAAAAGGCTATCCCTAAGCCTCCAGCATCAAGACCATTAAGAAGGAGAGATGGTTGTTAACACTTAATAAGCCATTAAAGTAGCTGACTCTCAGCTACCTGAATAGTAATATCACAGTTGCTGCACTGTGAAACAGGAATCAAAGTAGGTTGCCTCTGTCCCAGGTGGACTATCCACTTCCCCACTCAATAAATGCACCCCACTTTTGGAGAACTGATTTGAAGGGAAAGGGTGTGTGTTGTGTGTTAGAAAATACAATATTTTCCAGGTGCTATTTCAGAGAGAAAGCCCCTTGCACATACTGCAGTGGATCCACTGCTTCATCCTAAAAGAAACAAAACACCTGCAGTATGTAGGCCGGAAATTTCAGGAACAGGGTCTCCAGGAAGCAAAGCCTGAGAGATTGTTCATTTTCCCTCCCTGCACAAAAGGCAGGGCATAGAGGAAGAAGTTGACCCAAGATCAGACCTGAAGGTGAAGCCTGTGATTCCTTTTGTGTCTGTCACACAGCAGCTGCTTGTAGCGGGGTTTCTGCGCTCAGCCCCTCTGACAACAACAGCTTTCAAGACTGCCACATTCACAATAAAATCCCTTCCTTCAATCTTGAATCCCAGCCTGAAGCTCTTTGAGATCTGGAGAGTGTCTCCCTAGCCTCTTGTTCACAAAAAGGGTTGTGCTCAAGCACACATCGTAGTACGTTAACTCAAGAGAAGTGGTTCTTATTGAGTGAGATTTCCAAGCGCTTGGATGAGCCAAATGGATAGCAATTTCTCTGCATTATGGGCTGGTTTGTGTAACTCTCTGGTGAGTGTGGGCAGACATCCTCTTCCATGCCCACTCCATGTAGTGTCTTTTCCTCAAAAGCAAAAGATTGCTGTTCAATTTTTTTTCTGACAGAACAGTTTTTCAATCAGGAAATAGTGGTTTGATGAAAGCAAAACATCTTGCTGAAACACAATCAGGTTGAACCATATAGTTCTGACCTTATCCAAGCATTTAATTTTGATAAGGTTATTTCAATGTTTCTGAAATGAAATTTTAAAAAGTTGATTTCAGGTGAAATTTTGGAAGTGTGACTTCTTGTTCCCGTGGAATGGAAATTCCATGTTTTGAGCAACCTTTGTACAGAGCTTTAGCTGCTTATGCATTTAGATCCAGAGGTCCCTGGTTCAATACCTGATGGGTTGAAGAAGATAGCAGCTGCCATATATGCAGAACATGTTTTTCTGATGCTACTTTTGTGTATTCCCCTCTTATACTTTCCACCCCAGTCTTCATGTATATAATTCATAGTTTCATAGTTTCTAGGGTCGGAAGGGACCTGAGCAGATCATCTAGTCCGACCCCCTGCCATGGCAGGAAGAGCACTGGGGTCAAACGACCCCAGTAAGGTGGTCATCTAACCTCCTCTTAAAAACC
>NW_017729015.1:7541840-7593054 GCF_001723915.1 Gavialis gangeticus | reverse complement strand
CAAACTTGAACAGGGTGCTTTGCACCCCCTTATCCAAATCACTGATGAAGATGTTGAACAGGGCGGGCCCAAGGACCGAGCCCTGTGGGACCCCACTGCCCACGTCCCTCCAGGTCGAGAAGGATCCATCCACTACCACCCTCTGGGTGCGACTCTCTAACCAGTTGGCGACCCATTGGACTGTATGGGTGTCTACGCCACAGTCCCCCAGCTTCCTAATGAGAATGGGGTGACAGACAGTATCAAAAGCCTTCCTGAAGGCTCATAATTGATGAGGATGTAGTATTCATAAGTCTTCCCAGTTTCTGTGAAACTTTTAATGACATAATAGATGCCAGAACACAGGTGAGCGTACCAGCTTTTATCACTGAATGGAGAGTAGAAGTAGCTAGAAGTGCAACATGGGAGTTAAGAAGGGTAAACTGATTAAAATTACTTATTGCAAATGTGGTTTATGTGATCTTTTAAAGCTCATAGTTTAGAGATAGTTAAAAGAAGTCTGCACCAATAAAGCTATAAAATATGCTGCTTCTCTTTCTCCTATTGGTATTCACTTGCCTTCAATATTTAGTAGGACTCTGCTAACAAAATCTTGAACTCTGTTCTAAGAAGTGAATCTCAAGGAAGCAAGACACTGCAAGCTAAGCATGCATACAGTGAACATATAAGGTGACTTTTGAGGAGCAGCATGTGATGAAGTGGCAGGATTTAAACAGTCTTTGCAATATGTATGGCTTGGGAAACATCAGCAATCAATACTGAAGTAAACCAGGCCATCATAGAGGTGGACATAGGACAGGTGCGTAGGAAGAAAATCCTCAAGACTCTTGTGGCCATGTCACTAGTAGGGACTCAGAAGAACCAGATTTCAACACCAGTTTTTTTTCAGAGAGATTGTATGAGCCACAAGGCTCTTTCAGGACTTCAGCTCTCCATTTCTCACTGTCTTTTTTGTGTTCTGGCACCTGACTCCATGGTGAGTGGTATTGCTAACTTCAAGTATCCAGAAGTCAAGAATAAGACTTCCAAAAATGAGACTTTGAGAAAAGAATGCTTTTGGGGCTCTTTAGATTTGCCTTCTGGTTTCAGAGTCTTCTTGGGCCACAGGCTGAAGCTTTCCTTTATAATCATAATGCCTATACACTTGCTTGTTCTTATAAAGGAACATTGAGACTATTTGCAGGAACTTGGGCTTTAAAAATAAATGAAATATGATAAGAAGTGAGGTGAAATCATGAGAGTTGGCAACATCAATCATGTGGACTTCTGCTCCTTAACCACATGGGAAGTGAAAGATGAATTAAGCTTCCAAGTGCTTTTGTGCAACAAATCTAATCCTGAGGGATAATCCCTCCACCCCTTTTCTGGCCTCTTTGTCCAAAGTTGCAGGGAAGGAAGAAGTTGAAGAATGCATCCCAGTGTCACACCAGCAGGCTGCGGCTGCTTGTGACTGTGTCATGCTTCCTTTATGGCAATCACTCTTCAAGCCTTTCAGTGACACAGCAAGACGCATAAGCTCTCTGGGACGCTGCTTCCCCCGTGCTGATCTGAAGCTGTCTGTCATCAGTAGGGCACTTCACTTGACAAAATAAGTTTGACACAACTGTTCTGTTCTGAGGGGACAAAGAGACGATAGAAGCGGCCATTTCTGTGAGTTAGTCCGGGAATGCGCCACTCACCCCCCTGGTTTTGTGGGTTTGTGTTTTATGCAGAGTGAAGAGAGAGTAATTAGAGGCCTAATACGTTGGCTTGGAAGAGCTTTGTTGGTTCTGGGATGTACATGGCAGCTGGGAGATGCGAGGAGCTTTGGAAATGTCAGGCTGCTGACTTTAAAATAAGGGAAGTGAGGGAAGAAAATGATCCTGAACTTAAGGCTTGGAATACTCATGGCTTTTTTACTGGTATAACTGCTTTATGATGAGGGGAGATGGGGGGGCAAGGAGGAGAAAGTATATTAACCAAGTAGTCCCAGGGCACACCTACACATGCACTGTAATGCACAGTAGCCTATTTTAGGTTTGATATTAGGATATTTGGGTTAGATATTAGGAAGCACTTTTACATGAGGAGGGTAGTAAAACAGTGGAACAGGTTACCCTGAGAGGTGGTGGAAGCTCCATCCTTGGAAGTTTTGAAGACCTGACTAGACAAAACTTTGGCTGGGATGATCTAGTTGGGGATGGTCCTGCTTTGAGCAGGGGGTTGGACTACATGAACTCCTGAGGTCCCTTCCAACCCTCATTTTTTGTGATTCCATGATTCTTCAATTTCACTGAGCATTAAAGTGCCATGTAAAAAATGCACAGAAAAATAGACTACTGTGCATTAAGCATCACTTAAAAATGTGCTGCTCACTTTTGGTACTGTTCATTAGGGCAGACTGATGTGGACTTATTGAGTACCTCACATTGGAGGTACTAAATTTACTGCACATTAGGAAAAGGGCATTAATGCACACACAGAAGTGCCCATAATGATGCAAATCCTAGTGAGGATTCAGTTACAAGATATAAAAGGTCTTATAAATACTAGTATAGCATGTTACTCTTCCAAGTATGTCAGCATAAGTACATTTATCCCAATCTAACAGTTGCCCACACTGGGGGACTTGTATTGCTTTAACTTGGTAGGAAAACATGGCCTAGAAGTCCTGGGTGGCTCATGTGGAAGCTTCTGAAACAAATCTTCAGCTGGTGAAACCTGGCAGAGCTCCCTGGGGCCTAATTCTCTGCAAATTTAGGTTGGTGTAAATCTGGATCAATGCTGCTGAATGAAAATGGAGCTACCTCAGCACAAATCAGGTGTAAGCATGAGGGGAATCAGGCTCCTTGCCTTAAAGGAGCACTGAAAATTTAGCCCATTTGAAGGTGCTGCCATGACCTACCCTATGAATCCAGGGAGGTTTCTTCTTTCCACTCAGCTTTTAAAAGAAGGATCATTTCCACATCCTTGATGCTCACATGGCTCCCATATTTGGATGAGTTGTGCGCACATTTATCTTACAGACTCTCCATCCTGCACTTCAGGTGGTGCTTACAGTGCTAAAAAAAAGGGCTTTTTTAGGGCTTCTCTATATCCAGACATCCAGGACAAATAATCTGAATTAGCTTATAAAGGGGGCGAGTTGAATTGAATTAAACACCTGTGCGGACACTCAAAATAAAATTGGTACTAATTCAATTTAGCTTACTTTTTTTCTGGAGGTATAAAGCAGTTGAACTGATCTGTTGTCAAATCACCCTTTCAGATCACTGCAACTATCTTCTGGTGCGTTCTTATACGGACAAACCGTCAGTGAAGTTAAAAAGGCAGCAGAGGTTTGTCCCTCACATCTATCTTTGTGAGCTGACTCACAAGGGAAAGACTGGTTTGTGGTTAAAGTAATGGCTTGAAAAACTTGGGCCCTGGACCTCCGAATTTCCTCCTTGAACTGCATAGAGAAGAGAGAATCTACTGAGCGATTGAGAGGGGCCAGGTCGAAGATGCTACAGTGAAAATGGCTACCCCTTGCTGAAGAGGGTTCCCTGGAACCAGTTGGCAGCAGCTGGCCTCCTGCGTAGACATGATGGCACTTCCAGAAACAGAGCGCGCTACAGAGGGCTTTTTATTTCCGAGAGCTCAGCAGTTCAGGCCTGCTGGACAGTCAGCAATCCACCTTTACAACCTTTTGCTAATGCCTTTAATTAATGACCCTGGGGGCTCTGCAAGTCTATGGCAGCACAATAACAAAGTCTGTAGCAAAAGGACCTTACATCTTATAAACAATTTTTTCTTATCACATTGCTAGCTTATAGCATCTGGAATTAAAACAGCACCAGTACAATGGCTCTGAGGTCTTTGAAGCTTTTTGGGACAAAAGGATTGCGTTTTAAGGGTTCGTTTTTCCATAACGGAGCTCAGTGGAACAAAAGAAACAAATTCATGAATATTCTTGTGAATAAAAGCCATTTTGCTGGTGTATATACCATGTTGCATAGACATGCCAGGCTGTTCAGAACTAGCATAATCTTACGTACATGGTGCTGTATCTCACTGTTGACATTATAAGTTGCAAGGCAGCAGAGATGCAGGGTAACTCTTTCTGCCCAAGTGAAGTCACTGATGGGCACTGCAGGGTGCTAGCAAGGAAAGCCCAATCCATTTCCTTCCATGACTCATAGGAGTCAATTAAATGATGCAGTGAAACATACTACATTTGCATCTAGCTTCAAGGGAACTTAACGGCATTAGGCAGCTCTTGTGCTCATTAAGTGCTTCTGTCTAGAAGGATGTAATGAACTAATTTTACTACAATAGTAATTTTTTCCTAGAGCATTTGGTGGTTGTGTATTCATGGGTCGTGGAGGAAAGACGGAAGAGCCACACAGGTTCATGTGCCAAGAGATACTGATTAGGGAACAGGTGACACCCTCATGTGCAACAAGGACAGGGGATGGTAGTGAGTAGGCAAGAGACCTAAAGGGGCATTATAAACCCATCAGGTTACCCTTTGAACAAGGTCCCCTGTCCTTGGCTTCTGTTTCTTAGTCAGCCCTGAAACTTATTTAAATAATAGAGACCATTAGCTTTGATGGCCTGAAGGAGTGGTGGTTGGGGTGTTTGTATTTACCTTATTTCCTTCTAAGCACTCTTCTGTCCCAGTCTGACCTGCTTGTGGGCGTATATTATCTCTGTTGATCTACTAAGCATATGCTACAGCTGCAGTTAAGATACTTTGGCTTATTATCTCACACTGTGGCAGTTCATGCTTTTTGCTTAGGTTGTCTCTTCTCAGTCCCTATCCATGATGGCAGCCTGCACCCTGAAGCACCTCCGTTGGTAGGCGGAGCTCAGAACCAAGGTCATAGGACATCTGAACACCAGCTTGGGTGTTTAACTAGCAGGAGGGTGAATTTTTTTTCCATGTTTGCTTGGGCCAAATCAATACATCTGAGAGAGCACACAAATACTGGGGGAAGGACTGTGTTCTTATTTTATTTCCCAGCATATGACCTTGTAGGTAGGTGGGGGAGTCCTACACATCCCTGTTATCTAGGAGTATGTTCCTCAATCTTAAATGATGTGGAAGCTCATATTTCACAGGGCACAGTGAGATGGTTCCCTTGTGCTCAGGCCTTGGGGTAGAGTTTCCTTATGTATTTTCCAGTCTGCCCTGGATAGAACTGCTTGCAAGGGGAATTGGATATTTGAGTCCGGGTTTTTATTTGTATTGTGGGCATGATTCAAAGCCAAATGCGATAAATGGAGAGACTCCCATTGATTCTATTGGCCTTGGACCAGGCATTATATTCTTTCACAATGAGAATAAAGAGTGATAGCAAAGGGTTTCCCTCTTTATTTGTTAATACATGGTGATGCACCTTCTGTTTTCCTTTTAAGCTTCTGGGTGTAAAACATCAAGGTTTGGAGATGTCTCCCAATTCTCCAGTAAACTTTACTAACACGATAAAAGCCACCGTCCATCTCCAGGCAGAGACCCTGCAAAATGTTGCTTCTGACAAGACTCAAGGGGAAGGAGCATACGGAAACAACAGCTCTTCTTCTTCAGAACTCTTCCTCCTCCTCAGAGAAATGGCCCACAACAAAAAAACCTTGGCAGCTTCTGTGAAGGGTAGGCTTTCAAACAGATGATCTTAAAATGCAGATGGTATGTTCTGCAATGTGAAACTGCACACCCAAAGCAGAGACTAGTATAGGGAAGCTAGAATTAATAAGGTTTGTTGGAAAATGAGTGATGAGTGACTCTTCACAGCTTCAAAGTGCAGCTGGATGAGTAATTCATAATAACTAATTTATATAATAATAAGGCCTCATTTTCTGTGTATGGAGTTTTCTTTGAGTGGAGCATGAATGTCGGGAATGAATTTGCTGCTAGAAATTATTCATTGAATAACTTCTTCAAATAATTCTCAGTCTGTCTGTCATATATGCACATACTACTGTAAGTATTCAAGATCCAAAATTCAGGATTTTCTGAGTAGATACATATTGGTCACTTGATAGTCTATTTTCTGTTTCTTGATGGGTTGAGTTTGACTCTGAGTCTGTTTTCTGGGAAAATATTCCATTTTTTAGGATAGGCAGTCAGTTTTCATCAAATAATTGTGTACCCTTTCTATTAAGGAAATATTTATAACCACTAAATAAGGGGTTAATAATTGAGTAATAGGCCTTTTAAAAATGGTTAACCAATTGGTCTAGGTTGCTAAAGATTGCCATAAATCAACAACTTGATTATAACCATAGCTTATCTTCATCTGTAATATCTTCCACTGATTTGGTTTCTAACATTTGTGGCACTGATTACTCTGCCCGTAACTTACTTATAACATCAATTAATCTTTGATTAACCTTCATAAATACAGTCTTAATATAAAGCATGATTAAATATTCTTGGGTATTTGCTGTTCATTTGACCATTCATGGCAGCAAATTTGAGCCAATCTAAAGCTCACTGCAGTCAATGAAAAACTCCCATTAAATATAGATTTGTATCAGACCCATGTTCACTATAATAGTTGAAGAAAAAGACTGCAAAAGGTTTTGATCATCAGCAAAGTGAACTGATTAAAAAAAATGCAAGCATTTGCTAGATGCTAATCAGGTTTTTGGATCAGATGAGGGTCCAGATATTTATATACTTAAAGCATAAACAGACTGTGATTCTGTAGAGCTGGAAGACAGAGTATAAAAGAATAAGATCTGGCATATTTTGGATACTTCCTGGTTTACAGTGGATCAGAAGTACCACAAGAAGTACTCCTAACCATGGAAGTTAGGCCAATTTCCAGTCCGTCAAAGTGTCTTTCAGGAAGATATTGACTGGACTCCAGAAGTATCTCTGGTTCATGACTAAGGGCTCCAAGATCACCGGACAGCTCCACTGCTTCTCTACACATAATAGATGCAAAATAAAAAGTCATTGGGCCCGAGCCTTTAAAGATTTGGGCCCAAATTCCTGGAGATATTCTGGTGTTTCGGAGACCGAAAAATACAGTGTTCTCTTGAAAAATGGAAAATAATGATACATTTGAAAGGAAATCAAAGCATGATTTTGCTTTTTTTTTTTTTTAATCTCATGCTTATTTGGTTTTTTGAATTGGTTACAGTTTCAAAAGGCTAACCCCTACCATTGAAACCCCCCATGGTGTTACATGTAGAAACCTGTCACTACCCAAGAAGACCCACATGGTGACTTCTGAAAAATGCAAGCCCATAACATTTGACACATGGCCTCTTATACTCAGTAAAAATCATCTCCTCGTGGATTTATTAGTCTTAAGCAACAGCGGTTGGTCTGAAAAGAAATGTATTTAACCTTTCTCTTTAATTGTCACTCTGTTAACCTGTCAGTTCTACATGGGGCTATTAATAATTCTGCTTGTAACTTTTCAGAAAAGAAATATTCATGTTGAAGTATTAAACATTTAAACTTGGTTACCGTTCGGAAAGAGTTGCTGTAACACTTTAGTGCCTTCTGCCCCAACATGACTTGATCCAAAATCCACTGAAATTCATAGGAAGGATCGGATTGATTTCAATGGACATTGGACCTGGGTCAGATTCTGAGGCCTAACAGCAGAAACAACCCACAGTCACTACAGTAGGGGCATTACCTCCATTAAGGGTGAGCCAAATTTTAGAGCCATACATGAGTTTGGCTTTCATGTATGTAAGTGTACATTAACCATGAAAAAAGAGAGATTTTGTTCTTAAATCAGGTTGGTTTATCATCTACCTGTGTTAACCAGCCTGGGTTAGAATAATGGCAAAGAAAAGGCAAACTGGGGTTTAAGCCAGATTAATAGCTCAAGTTCATCTTCAAGCTCCCTGTAGACTTGATATATCTTCTCTTGTCTTCACTGATATTTTCACCCAAGTTCATCAACAAAGATCAGGGCCACACATCTCTTTCTGCGTAGACTTAGTTTACATTGTACTGACTGGTTTAAAATGATCTATAACCCTACTAAGCTTAAAACAGGAAATAAAAAGCAAGCGCTACAATGACTGCATACAGAGTCTTTTGCCCCAGGGTAAATTTTCATCCTCATAAGGATGTTTGCTTCTCTTAGTTTTGCAGACACTAATCCCCGTGGGGGAATGCCAGGTGGAATATGTTCCAGCTGTTGCCTCTCCAAACAAATTTCCTGTTGAGTTCTCTCTACTGAATCTTTAGTATAGGCGGGTGATATGATAAAGGGTGGAAAGACTCCAGATCCAGAGGTCAAGGTGAGTTTATGGGACTAGCTTTTATTGGGGCTTTTATTTACTACCTTTTGACCTACTAGCTTAGACAAATTGTCTCTGGAATCACTTAAAGGGACTACATTCGACTCTCAGCTCTACAAGCACTTTCCAAGGGGATGGCACTAAGATGGCCATTAACTATGGAGTAGATGCTACCCTCGCAGGCAATAGAATAAACATAAGCAAAGTCAATTCTGCACTCTGCTTCAGTAGCACGGAGTGGAGATGGCATTTAATAACACATCTAGGGCTCATCTGAGAATGCATGTACCACCACCAGGTGAGGCATATGGCAATGCTACCCTAGGAACAACGCCAAGAAGGAAATCCAACTTTGCAAGAAACACACAGGGCTAGATCCACAAAAGCCACATGAAATGCCTACTAGGTTCTTCAGCCCAATATATGGGTGACATTGATTTTTACAAAAACTGCCACTTGGCTGCCATCTAACCCTTTAGCCCCTCCGTGCTGTCAACCAGCATGCCCCAAGCCACCTCAGTCTTAGAGCTGCCTGTCATGAATCCAGAGTGTCTTATGCAGAAATATTTGTCCAGAGTTTGATTTAACTACCCTCACGCTTGATACCTTCCAAATGCTAATTATTAGCGATATTTATTTGCATCCATCTTATCACTGTATGGAGCGTATTATTCTATATATAAGCCTCTTTGCAATTTTATGCCATAACTCAATCAAAAGGTTATAGCCCAACCCCTAGTTCATGGCTAGTTATATGTCAGAAGAACTACTGGCTGGGATGATCTAGTTGGGGATGGCCCTGCTTTGAGCAGGGGGTTGGACTAGATGACCTTCTGAGCTCCCTTCCACCCCTAATCTTCTATGATTCTATGATAAGGATTGTGGTTTGGAGGCCTAATGAACAGGGGGGAAGGCAAAACTACTGATATAAGGTATCGATGGCCAATTGCTTTAGAAGGACAAGAGCTATTGCCACTCAGAGGCACATGGCACAAAGGGCTATTGTTGAGAGGGGCACCCAAAATATTGGGAGTATAGATTTGCCTATAAGGAGAAACATACTACTCTCAATAAGAACATTAGCCTCTCAATAAGACAATTACCCAGGAGACTGCCACATGCCCCAGGAAGGAAGGAAGTTTCTGGAGGGCTCCCAGCCAATAGATAGGGCAGTAAAGGTGGGGAAGGGGCTGGCTTGAAGGTATTTAAGAGATGTGTATTAGGTATAAGTGGTCTTTGGATTTTCCCCTGACTTGCTCATCTAGGACTGTGTGGTAGTCAGGAAAGAGGGTGAGAAATGTTGTTTCTCTGTACCCTGCCTCTAAAGTATGTGGTCAACTTTTTATTGTACAATTATTTTCTTCTATATGTAATAAGCTTGAAACAGTCCTTAGAAGCTTGAAGAAGTCCAGAAGAAGCTTTAAAGAGTCCAGAGGAGAGCCACATGCATGGTTGGAAGACAATAGGACAGGCCCTATGAAGAAAGGCTGTGAGCTATGGGACTCTTCAGACTGGAGAAGTGCAGGCTCAGAGGTGACTTGGTGGTAGCCTATAAGTACGTCAGGGGTGTGCATCAGGATCTGGGGGAACACCTGTTCACCAGAGCACCCCAAAGGATGACAAGGTCCAACAGTTACAAACACCTCCAAAACTGTTTTAGGCTGGACATAAGGAAAAAATTCTTTACTGTCCAAGCCCCTAAGGCCTGGAATAGACTCCCCACAGAGGTGGTGCAAGCACCTACTCTGGACACTTTCAAGAAACATTTGGATGCTTATCTTGCTGGGATCCTTTGACCCCAGCTGACTTTCTGCCCCTTGGGCAGGGAGCTGGAGCCAATGATCTTACGAGGTCCCTTCCAGCCCTAATGTCTATGAAATCTATAAAATCCTTTTGCAGTGTTGGTGCCTTACTGATTGGCTGTGGTAAAGCATGGTCTCAGAGGCATGGCTCTGGAGCTGGCAAAAATTATTCTGTTTCAGCTGTGGAGTCTGGTGTAAGCACAGGTTGCTCTGAGGCTTGTTGGGATGAGGAGGCATCCTAGGGGCAAACTGTAGTCCATTTCTTGAGACAAACAACAGGACAGTGGGGAGAAATTGGGGGCTTTGGGGGTATATTGCAGCCAGGTCTGTGATACTCCCAAGCTGCTTGTTGCTCTGACCCTATACTATTAAACCTGCTGACTGGGAATTTTTTCATTGCTCCCAACAGAAGCAGAGCTGAGCCCTTTACTGAGCTTAGGATGGCCAGGGAAGAAAACACCAGAATAAAATAAAACACTTTCTTTGTAAAAGCACTGGCTCTTTTCCTCAGTTCTTGGCTCCACTCCCTACTACGACCTAGCAGAGAAGTATGATACACCAGGTATATGGTTAATTAATGAGCATTTCCAACTTGATATACTGTGGATTGTGTACAATAGATTGCTCAGTGTGCTGTGTGTTTGTGCAAAGGATTGTAGCAAAGTATTATAAATTTTTCCCTTTTACATTTATACCTATTGCCTGCAGTGCTTTAAACAGCACGTTCAACACATCTTGCTGTTTAGATTACCACAGTAATACTGTTGGTGCTTATATGCATTAATGCAGAGATTTTTCTCATTTTCTACCCTGGCATTGGCTTTTCATGCTTATTTTAACCAGCTTTGGAATATTCTACATGCTTGTCACTAGTGACACTTAGTACAGTGACGAGCATGCAAGTACAAAATCCGAAGACATTCTCCTTAAAGGGACAGGAAAGAAGAATGGTTGTTGGGATTAAGCTCCTGGGCTGTCATTTGCTTTAATTCTCATCTTTTCCACACACTTCCTTTTTTGACCTTGGGCAAGATACAGTCTCTGTGTCCCATCGTCTCCAATTGCCTCCTGAGGCTCCGTGGTAAATGAAGTCTCTTTGGATGCATACAGAGCTTAGCACAAAGGAACCATGATCTCATTTAAGAATGCTACTGAATCCAAGTCACTACTTTGAGAATGATTATGGATCCCCATGGGGGAGGGAGGTGGGTGCATTTAGGAGGTGCTTAATGACCTGTGACTATGGAACTTTTCTGTTCAAATAGAGGCACAAAGAGTGGTTTATAAACCAACCCAGACCAGTGCTGTAGCTACAAGAGCCTGAAGGTCATTTGTGAAATACCTAATAGTGGTGATGCTACAGAGGGAGGTCTGACCTGAGCTCTGGAGCAAGTGAAGGTAGCACCAGTTGTGGGAGGATCAAGGCTGGTTTCAATGAATGTTGTGGCAAGGCCTGGTGAGGACCTTGGGAAACTCAGGCAGGGTGTGTGTGTGTAGTAGAGCTGACTGCTTCTTCACTCTCAAGTTACTGCTTTCAGTCATGATGCTATTAACACTCAGGTATCCCAGAAAATGAATTCAGGGCTGGTGTCTAAGGTGGTATAATTAAGAGTGTCTTAGACTAACTCAAACTCCCTTCAACCTACTTGCATCCTCTCTACCAATGCCTAAAGGAGCCTAAGGGCATACATGGTATGTATCAAGCAGCTGGGAGGAGGAGCAGATTAAAGCAACCCCATTCCAAAAGCAGTCTAAGAGGTAACAGTAGCAATGGCAGTGGGAGGGGTTGCCAACTTGTGATAACGTTAAATGCTATCTCTGAATTTGACTCAGAGCTTCAAAGATTTTAAAACGGGGGAGAAGGGGGAAGATAATGTAGATGTTTTTTCTCTACAGACTGGACGAATCCATGATATGGAAGTACAGTCTCTCTTTCCCCTACACCCATGCATGAAGCATCCTCTACTTGAATGAGTACTGTCAAAAACTAGGTGGTCTGGAGCAGTGCTCAAGCCAAAGCTTGGTGAAGCCAATGGTATCCTTTCCCTTTAGAGAACAGGTGGAAGATGATGTTAGAATCTCAACAGCTGCAAAGGTGAATGAACACTGACATTGTCTTGTGTTGGTCTCCTTGCTATTGGATTAAGGTCCTATTGTGTCTAAAGTCATGCAGAAGCTGATATGCAGCAGCTTCTCTACAATAAAAGAAGTCACACACAGGTGTCTTCCATGAAAAGATCTTTTCCAGCACATTCCTCAAAGCCTTTGGTGACCAGCTAATGGTGATGGGAGCAGAAATGTGAGGTCTGGAAACTCCTAGTCATGAAGGTGGCAGTTACAAGAAGGTTGTCTAACACTTGGACAAGACCGGACTGCAGTTTGGCAGCTGTAACTGTGACTGAACAGCCCTCTTCAGGATCTGCTCTGCTCACCTAAATGGGGAGGGGACTAGATAAAGTGTCTTAAACATAGCCTGTCTAATACAGTATTCTGTATTTCTTTCTGACTGGATAACCACATCCAGCAGTATCACATTTACTGTGGTCAAACATACCAGTGAAGACACACCATCATTTTCGGGCCTGGAACATCAGGACCCTCATGAACAACCCTAATAGCGAATGCCTAGAATGCTACACTACATCAATATAGCTGCACTAAGTGAGATCCAGCGAGTGGGAAATGGGCAGCTCAAAGAGCAAGGAGGTGGCTATACTTTCTTATGGAAGGGTAAACAGGAAGGAGAACATCAACTTCATGAAGTTGGTTTCACCATTAAGAATGAACTCAGAAACCAGCTCAATGAGCTCCCTATAGGAATTAATGAACACCTCATGACTTTCCCTCTTAAACTGGCGTGGAGCCAATATGCTACTGTCATCAGCCCTGCATGCCCAGACTCTTGACACAGCCAATGAAACCAAAGAGAAATTCTATGCTAACCTTAACTGAGTCCTTTCTGATGTTCCAGAGGGAGACAGACTTATTCTTCTTGGTGATTTCAATACCAGAGTTGGAAGGGACTTGAAGCTCTGGAACAGAACCATCAGCAAGGAAGGAGTAGGAAAGGTCAACTCCAGTGGCATCCTCCTCTTGACCAAATGTGCAGAGCGTGGACTCACCACCACCAACACCCTGTTCCACCAGAAAAAAAGGCACAAGACATCATGGAAATACCCACGATCTAAGCACTGGCACCTGACTGACTATGTCATCATCTTTGCCCGGGATCCTAAGGATGTCCACGTCATGTGAACTATGTTAGGAGAAGATGATTGCTGGACTCATCACCAACTCATCCACTCAGTTATGTCATTCAAACTGGCTCCCAAGTGATGGCTGCAGCAGAAGCAATGCTAATGCAAGATCAACATTGAAGGACTCAAGGACCCAAGCAAGCTAGACCTCTTCTACTAGTGTCTCAATGAAAAACTGGTAAATTCTAATCATCAACAATGGGAGAATGTCAGCAACATATGGGGTACTGTGAAGGAGAGAGAGAAGGTAAACAGAGCTCCAGGAGTGCCTTATGTGCTGGGCATTTGAGACTAAGGGAGGAAGAATGGCTGGCAGCGATGAGAGGGAAAATGAAAGCAAACAGAGGGTGGCGGGCCAGTAGGGGGTGTTCCTGTATTGAACCACCCACTTCACTGCATCTGACCACCTTCCAGGCTCTGAGTGCCTCCCACAGGGTGCCTTACGTCTAGCTGACCCCCTTCCTGGAGCACACACCTGCTAGCCTGGGGGTAGTGCTGCCACCACCCAGGGTCTGGTCTGATCCTGGCACTGTGCCCCCTGGGAAACACAGGCCTAGTAGTCCTTGAGGGTACTCAATCCACTTCAAGAACTTGGGGTTCTTCACTCAGTCTGAAGCATAAACAGTGGTTTCCTTCAGTTAGGCAAACCAAGGGGACCCCAAGGCATAATCTAGACCCACTTCCAATAAGTCTCCCTACAAAGGAGAACTTTATTGGTTACAAGGAGTAGGTTTAGAATAAGGTACAGGGTTGAGCAGTATCAGAAAAATCTCATAGAGCAAACAGGATGGCTGGGGTAGCCTTTGATCACACATCTGAGTTACTGCAAGCTATCTATCTAGTTAGATCTCAGGTAGCTTACTTGTGAGTATTATTCAGAGGCAGGTGGAGATTCCATCTGGAGTCAGGCAGTTAATTGATCATGAGTTTCAAGAGAGAGAGCAAGTTTCAGATGGTCCAGTTCTCTCTCTGGGTTTTCATCATGGCTACTCCTCCTCCTCCTGAGCAGTCCTTAACTTATATAGCCCTAAGATCTCATTTACCTGGTCCAATGGAGGCTAGAACCTGTTGGCTACCAGCCAACCAATTTGAAGTGCATCACTGTTGCAGGGCAGACTGGCAGGGTTTTTAGAACAATAGGGAGCCCAAGCCCCTCACCCAGCTATGTGATACCAGTCATGTCGGCAAAGAGAGCAGGTTTCCTTCCTCCCTCAGGAATGTATCCAACTCAGGGTACCTAAAGAGATAGGATATCTGCTGTCTGCAGGGCCCATGTTAACCAAATTGTCACAGAGCAGAGTCTTTGGGGAGAAACAGAGGTCATATTCTGCCACGCAGAGCTTACCGCGTGAGCAGACAGCAAGGCTGCAGCTGGAGATCAGAGAAGAGGAAAAGCAATCACAGCAACACTTCCAGAGCACCATCTCACTCTGGATTGGAGGAGGGAAGCTGCCAGGAGGTATTTCCAGCCTTGGAGAGGGGCAGAGGGGGTCAACTCTCTGCAAGCTGCTGAGAGGAGCAGCTGAGTGTTCCTGCTAGCAGGTATTGCTGACTGCCAGAGAAGCACTGCAGGAGTGACCAAAAGATGGAAGCACGTGGAGGTATGCCTATGCAAGGATTCTGATTAGTACTGAAGTGGACCAGCTGCTGAGGATCCTGGAGGGTAGCAAGGAGGACTTCTCTCAGGTTAGAGCCTCCCTGGTGGGGCTTTGCTGTACTCAGAAGAGAGATCCTACTGGGGACTGTGCATGCTTACCAGTAGACCTGTGCAGATCTGTACTGAGCAGTAGGGGTGTGTGAAGTTTCGAGTGGTTATTCAATTTGGAGGAGATTCGTCCTGATTCGGTGGTTGAATCTCTGAATCTGAACTGAATCAGGGGACCAATTTAAAGGTCCCAATTGAGTCAAAGCTTTCCAAATCTTTGGAAAATGTTTGGGAGCTTTGATGATTCAGGCAGTCCCTGGTGGCTGCAGCAGGGAGTTGCAGCTGGAGTTCGAGCTGGTAAGTACTAGGGACAGGGGAGGGGATGCTGAGGGATGGGGGAGAGGACCATGGGGAATCCCTGCCAGCCTCCCTGATTCCCCTGCTTCCCCAGCTCCCCCAACCCCCACTAGCTCCCCCAGTCCCACCATGGCTGCCCTGCCTGACCTAGCTCAATACTTTAAAGAAAATCACTGTGCTCCGAACTGGCTGAATCCAAATCTGAAGTGAATACTAGCTGCTTTGCAGAGGCCTGCTGAACAGCATTAGATTGACTTCTTTTTGTCAATATACGAGACTGCTCCCCAGGTAAAGGGGACGGGGACTGAATCTAAAGAGAGACTGAAACAGTTGTGTTTTGGGGTGTTTAAGCCCAGGTTAAGGCCATCCCCTGGATAAGGTGTTTGGCAGACTAAGACTACAGTAATCCAGGTGGCAGGCTACAGAGGGCTGAGTATTAGACAATTGGGCAGTATCAAAACCAGGCTGAAGAGAAACTTCGAATTCCACCTGGAGCGTCTAGGGCAGGGTAAAGGGGAGGTTTGGAGCCCCACAGGAGAAGACAGAGATTGAGACTTGAAGGATCACCTTGGGGTATTGCCTCCTATTAACATTGTACCAACAAAGTCGAGGCAGGAGAGAAAAAGAAAGATCAATTTCCTGGCAGACCAGGTGATCCAAGGTTAAGATCCATCCTGTCACCGCCTGTAGGTAAACAAACTCTGTGCAGTGGTAGTAAGCCCTACAATACCTACAGTCGTCACAGGTACCCTCAAGGTCATCATCATTAGCACCTGTGAAGAGATACTTGGATTCTCTACCAGGAAACATCAAGACTGGTGTGATGAGAACAACTGGGAGATCCAAGACATGATCAAATCACAAGCGCAAGGCCTTTTTTGCTTGGAAAAATGACATTAACTCCAAGCAAAAGAAATTGAATATACAACAAGCCAAGGCAGAAGTCCAAAGGAGGACCCATCATATGAAGAACAAGTGGTGGGAAGACAAGGCTAAGGAGATTTAACGTCTTGCTGACATCCATGATATGCACAGTTTCTTCAGTGCCACAAAAACCATCTAAAGTCCAAGCACTCAGGGACCAATACCCTTGAGACCTAAGGATGGAGAAGACCTGATCAAGGAAAGAGGAGCCATCAATGCCCATTAGAAGAAGCATTTTGAAGACCTTTTCAGTTAAGACACTGTTGTTGATGGGAATGTTCTCAACTCCATTCTGAACACCCAGCTGGAGATGACTTCAGAATCCTTCCAACCCTGTGATGAGGTGAGGAAACCATTAAGCAGATGAAGAATGACAAGTCACTTGGAGCAGATGAAATCCCTGTGGAAATCTTCAAGCAGGGGAGAGAGGAGCTTACATCACAGCTTCATGATCTCACGTTAAGGATCTGGATGATGAGGAAATCCCAGATGACCTCAGGGGTGCCATGGTTGTGACAATCTTCAAGCAAGGAGACAAGTCCAACTAGAAACTACAGAGGGATCACCATCTGTCCACAACAGGAAAGATCATTGTGTGAACCCTCCTGACCGTCTCTTTCCAGTTGCTGAAGAGCTCGTCCTGGAATCTTACTGTGGGTTTAGGGTATCAAGAGGAACAACAGACAGGATCTTCATAGCTCACTAACTGCAGGATAGATGCTGGGAACAACATAATCCTCTCTGCGTGGCCTTCACTGACCTCATGAAAGCTTTCGACTCTGTTAGCTGAGAAGTTTTGTGGAGGAACCGTCTGAAGTACAGATGCCCACCAAAATTTGTCAGTATTCTCTGCCTGCTCCATGATGGTATGTGAGTGGTGACTCTCAGTAATGGATCTTTCATGGATCCCTTTGAGGTTAAAACAGGAGGTTAAAATAAGGCTGTGTCATCACTCTAATACTCTTCTCAATATTCCTTGCTGCAATGCTACATCTGACTACCAACAAGTTTCCAGCCGGAGTGGAGCTAAGCTACCAAATGGATGGTAAACTGCTTAATCTCAGCTGACTCCGAGCCAAAAACAAGACCACCCTGACCTCAGTCATTGAGCTCCAATATGCTGATGATGTTGTAGTATGTACTTACTTGGAAGCAGACCTTCAATCATTAACATCTTTACCAAGCCATAAAAGAAAATGGGACTGACACAACATTCAGAAGACTAAGGTCCTCCAGCAACAAGCTCCTAATGAACAGTCCCCAGTTCCAGTAATCCAGATCCACGGTGAGACTCTGGAGAATGTTGAGTATTGCCTGCAGTAGTCTGTCGATCCTGAATAGGCCTCATCAGCCATCTTTGGACACACGGGTAAGACAATCATTCTTGACTGTGAGTGATGGCCAAGGAAGAGGCACTTGTGTAATAAGGCCCTGAGTAATAGAGAATTGGGCCCTGAGGATTTTGAATGTTAAACTGCCTTCTCTCCCTTTGCCGCTCCATATACACATAGAATAAACTCTTATTAAGGTAGACAGTTTGTGTGATACTGTGAGGGTGTGAATTTCTTGTTAGCAATACTTTCCAGTTACATGCGTGTTTCCAAAATTTGTGTCGCTCTGTTTGACATGCATTTAATGCTTAATCATCACCAGAGGCAGCTGCAATATTGATACTATAAGACCTGACTGTGACCCAGACCGGTTGATAGCTCTGTGATGAGCTCCGGCAGCAGAGATAGTGTTTGGTATGGTAAATGACACTTGTGAAACTGCACTGATAATATTATGTGCTACTGACGTGAATCAACCTCAGGGTTAGTGAACTGATTTGGAATATGATGAATAAATATCCTTTGTTTTTTCAGTAGATACTGTCAAAGTCTTTCTAATAATAGTTCGCAGTTGGTACTCGTCTCAGACTTGTTATTGCTTGTGACACTCTCTTAGAAACTTGAAATCACCATGGACCAGATTGATTGCTCTTAGATAATTCTAGGTCACATGCTCAATGCCAGCTTGGGCTCATCTATACTACTTTGCTGGCATAAAAGAGCTGTAATTCAGCTGCAAAATACCTAATAGAGGCTCTAGCATAATGGAATTTCCTGATGATATATCTACATTGCAACTGGCCCTTGCGCCTCTGTTGATATACCCTGATAGATAAAGCCATGGTCTTAGACTCAGCAGTGTTAGGAATATGCCCCAGATCATCTCTAAGCCTGTTGGGTGATTATGGGGACTCCTCTGTTTTTCACTTCTGCCATTTGTTAAATAGAGGTAATAAGTGCAGCTGGGTAGGGAATGGCTCTCCCATCCTATTGAACTTTTCACAGTTTGGGACATGTTTCCTTTCCACACTGGGATGAAACCGAGAATCTTCAGATTTTTTAAAAAACATTTCCTTGGCAGTAGCACCTATCCTTCGCATTCCTTCCTCTGCTCTGTGCCATTTACAACAAGTGATATTTCTGAAGTGCCTTTGGTTCTCCAACCTCTGTGAGACTCACAGGTGCCACTCTGTAGATGAGAATCACTTTACCTGCTGCTGAAACATAGCAACCTTTGTGGTGATCGCAGCTGCTATTTAACAACGCAGAGCAACAGAAGCTGGGGGTTGGTGACACCGAGAAAACTCTCTCTCCATTTTAAGTGTTATCTGAGAGAGATGTACCGCACCAGACTTCTTTGACTGTTTACATTATCTTGCAACGAGATGACCCAGTTTTGATCATTGTTTCATTAGAAGCAACTCAGAAAGAGACAGCAGAGGTCTTAGGGGCATTACCTGGGCCCTACATGGCTGTATAACTAATGACTCTCTTTCAGTGTGCTGGACCTTTCAATCTCTAAAGTGACTGCCAGTCACTTTGTGCTTAGTTCTTTGCAGGCTAACATGGGGACATGTCTGCTTAGCACTCACTCCCTCCTAGAAAATTTGTGTTCCTCTTTGTGGGCTGTGTCCTCTTATTCCACAGCCATACAGGCTGAAAGTAATGCTGTGATCCTGTAGGGAAACAACAGGACTGAGCAGAAGTGTAGCAAGCTTCTTTAGCACCCGAGGTTGGGAGGATGAAGGGGGGAGGATATGTCAATGACTGGAGTTGGGGAGCGGATGTTGAGGGGGAAGCAGGGAGTGTGAAGTCTTAACCTACTGCTGCTCTCCAAACAGTGAAGGCGACTGTTACTACTGCTGCAGCAGTATTGGCTTGGGTGGCAGTAGCTCTGTGGTGTAGGCTCCTTGGGAGCAACTCCTGCTGCCCATTTTTGTTTCTCCCTGTGCTCCCCAAGATATGCAGCTGGGTACAGGGCTGTGCCTCCTGTGGCAAACACTCCCCAAGGAATGTTTGGTGGGGGGGAGAGCAGTATTATCTTCATCCCATTCATCTGTTGCCTCCCCCGATACACTGCTGGGAGTGGGGTTGCACCTGCTGGCTCCTATGGGTGGGAGTGCAGGGCTGCCCCTTGTGTGGCAAAGACTCCTTGGTGGGTGGACAGGGGATGTTTGGAAATCCTCTTAAAAGTCAGCACTCAGGGCTCAGGCCCCATGCACCCCATCCTAGGTATGCTACTGTTTTTGGCTTGGGACCTTACAAAACCATACAGAAAAGCTCAGATGTCATGTTATGCTGCTCCTCCAAAGTGTGGTATTTAGTTTATAGCTTCATAGGTGATTCACCTTTGGACCAAAAATGCCTTGTGAACCTCCCCTTAAATAGTACAGGCCATGAAATAATCCACAGTCTTCACCTGGAAGGCCTTGGCTGCATGAGAAGGATGCATCACTATAACTCAGAGACCTGTTCCCTCTCGTTCCTCCTACCGCTGGACAATAAAGCTAAATTAGTAAACAAGTGTGTGGACAACATATTTTCAAGTGTAATGGCAACTGTGTTAAGCCTGTTTGTAAACTTCAGTGGTGCCTCTCTCCTATTTAAAATGACAGGGCCCACATAGCTTTTTGCACCAGGTTTGACTCTTTTTCTTTCGATTCAAACATTTTACCAGTGCCACTTTTGAATGTAAGCCAAGAATTGATGCTATGCCCAGACCTTGCAGAATCAGGTCTGTATCTTGCTATATTAAAGCAAGATTCAATTGGAGCACTTTTTCAGGGATTCTGTCTGGATAATTCAGCACAAGTGACCTCTACCAAGCTGGCCCCAGTCATATTCTGGCAGCTGGGACTCCCATCTGGTCTTTTTGTGAGTGTGGAATCACTAGCTAAAGAGCCAGTTAAACCATTTAGCAGTTATACTGACAGGGAGTGGCTACAAAAGAAGCTGGGAATTTAACATGTGGGGCCATGTGAATTCCTTTGCTTGCCCTAATGGGGTGTGAATTTTAAAGTTGAGGGTGAGACTCTTTGCATGTCACCACTACTAAATAAGAATAGTAGAGTAGAAATGTATAGAGAGGGAACAGGGGCAGCAAACAGGGAAGTTTGCAAGCAGTTCACAGGTCAGTTTGCTACCTTCCTTCTTTGAAGGGGGCCTTTAAGGTAAGCTTTTTCTTTCATTAAGAGTAACTAACCTACATATATGTAGTGTAAGCAGCTAACACTCAGCAATTAAACAAATGCTTAAGCCCCTGGTTTAATTAGAATCCAGAGTGAGGGGCAGATTGCTAGGGAGATTGCCTGGAAACTTTTTCATCTCCTTCACTGTAAGCTTGGCAAGGGAAAAGGGAACCTTTTGGGACCAAGGAGCAGTGAACAAACCAGCTTACAGGGGAGTTTGCTAGGGAAGGTCTGCTCGGAGAGAGGGGGAGGAAGAGAGAGGTGGCAGCTTAAGAGACCCAGAAAAATGGCTGGAAGACGTTGTAAATGCCAGAACCACTGCCATCTCTTCCTCTGCTTGCACCTGTGAGGTGTTTGTGGAGGCAGGGTTGCTCACTGCTGAGATTTGTACCCAGGTCCTGGTTTCATGTTGTAGAGACTGTGGCTTGCACATACCTTCCACTGATAATCAGGTGTGGGGTGCCTGCAAAGTGAGCGGTGCCTCCTGGTCCCTCAGGAAGCAAGCAAAACTGCTACAGGAGGAGGTGGTGAGGCTCTGAAGTATTGTCCGCCATGAGGACTTCACCAGTTTAGTGCTGGAGGAGACCTCCAGGACTGTGGAGGAACAGTGCTATAGGAGAACATGGAGTCCCAGGAAAGTGGAAGCTGGAATCCGTGATTTCTGGCAGAGTGAAGAATAGTTCATCTCCACTTGCAGTGGTTTGCCTGGAGAGCAGATATGAAGCCCTAGCAACAGACGAGGAGGAGCAGAAGCGCATTTTGTTGGTGAAAGAGGCCAGGCCAGGAATCCTCAAGGGTGGGAGAATCAAGAGCACTGCCACCAAGAGGAAGTGATAGGTGGTGGTGGATGGAGACTTCCTTCTGTGCAGGATGGAGGCATCCATCTGCCAGCCTCACCTGTTGTTTTGGAAAGTTGTCTACTTTCCCAGAGCCCAGATCCAAGATGTCATGGAAGGATTACTGAGGCTTATGTGGCCCTCTGACTACTACCCCATGCTGCTCATCCATATGGGTACCAATGATACTGCCAGGGGTGACCTTGAGTAGATCAAAGTGACAACAGGGCTCTGCCTACAAAGGTATGGGGGGCAGGGGCTTAGGTGGTATTTTCCTTGATCCTTCCAGTCAAGGGGAAAGGCCCAGGCAGGAGGGGACACATCCTGCAGATCAATGCGTGACTTTACAGATGGTGTCACCAGCAGAGCTCTGGACCATGGGATGGTGTTCCAAGAAGAAGAATTGCTAGGAAGAGATAGGATTCACCTGCTGAAGAAAAGGTAGAGCATCTTCTCAGGCTTGTTAACCTAGTGAAGAGGGCTTTAAATTAGGTTTGCTGGTGGATGGAGACCAAAGCCCTGAACTAAATGGGGAAATGGGTGACCTGGAAGAAGTACAAGCAAGGAGGGGGCAGCAGGAAGGCCTCATTCTTTCTGAGAAAGTAGGGAAATCGCTGAGTTACCTCAGGTGCCTGTACACAAATGCACGGAGCCTGCGAAACAAGCAGGAAGAATTGGAAGTCCTCGCACAGTGGGGGACAAAACCTTGGCTAGGATAATATAGTTGGGGGTAGTCCTTTTTGAGCAGGTGATTGGACTAGATGACCTCTTAAGGTCCTTTCCAATCTTATTTTTCTATTATTCTATGATCACTGGAGACTGGTTTAGCCTCAGATGTGAGAGGCAGATTGTGAGAAATATGCATAAAATAATGACTCTATAGCAGCTATAACCCTTATTATTTCAGGGAACGAGCCAATCTCTAACTCATGGGGCTAGAGAGGAGACATTTCCCAGGGCTGGGTTATGTTCGTACTGTGCAAGATACAATTTTTTACACCTTTCTGTGGCCAGCTAGCACCGACCACTTTTAGGGGAAATTGGATTTGATGGGACCTTAGATCAATTTTGGCAGGACCTAGATCCCTAGATCAGAACCAGCCCAGAGTCTGGTGGTATTTGAATTCTAGGTTAAGTTCAAGTCCATTTCTAGGGCTGTTCCTCCATTATTTTGGAGGGAGGGTAGGTAATAAGTTCATAACAGATGCAATGCCAGTTTACCTTCACTGTTGCTAGAAGAAACTCTGCAAATGCTATTAAAGACAAAGGTCCAGGTGTTTTTAGCACCATGCCATTTCCTGCAAAGAGCAGGTCTACAGACACACTGGATAAAATGGTGGTGACCACTGACATCCTAAACTTGAGCACCTACTACGTTTATTTCTCATTAGTCTGAAAGTGGGATACTTTTTAGAAGAAAGGCTTTGTCTACATTAGCTTAGCTGCACAAATTAATCTGCACGCCTTTCAGTTTCCACATGCCCTGGGTTCATTTTCAAGATGAGCTGAGTTTAGGGCACCATTGATGTGAAAGGTCAGTGACAGGGTACACTAACTTGCATGATGAATTTGGGAGCAGGAACAAGAATAGCAAATGGTACTGGAAAGCAGAATAGAGATGCATTGCTAGAACTGAATGGGAAGGCTAGGTAGAGCAGATGTGCTGCAGTTTATCAGAGGAAGGCATTAAAAAAGCCACATGGGGAAAGTTGCATAGTACTTGCCTCCCAGACTTGGGACCTACTCTGTATTCTTAGGCTCTGATCCAAAAATTAGACTCCTACTGACTTCAGTAAGCTTTGGTTAGGCCATTACCTCTCACTTTAGGCTTCAGGAAAGCATTTGAGTTTATATACAGCTTTAAGCACATGCTTAAGATTTTTTTTGCAGATGAGGGGCCTTAAAATGCACCAGATTCATCCAGCTCCTTTTTATGACTGAGATTTAAAATATTTTGTTTCATAAATGGTGTGTCTCCATGTGCTTTTGCATGTGCCTAAACTTAACGTGCATTTGCCTAATGCGCATTAAGGCGATTTAAGTGTGCCTCTACACGTGCATGCGCTGAGGCACATTAAACAATGTGCAGATTGACTTGGGACTAAAGTTAGTCCCAAGTCAGTTGACAAACAGCATTAATGTGCTTTAGCATGTCTACACGTGTTAAGGTGCTTTAGCTTTTTGTGCCTAAATTTGATACCTGCTTTTGTAGGTATTGAATTTGGACATGAATAGCCTAAAATCACCATTTTTAAGGGGCATTAAGAGCACACATGTGTAGACCCGCACCCTTAATGCACCCTAAAAAGGGCTAATGGCTAATGCACCTTCAATTGGCACATGTAGATGCACCCAAAGGAAAGTAAACAAACTATAACAGCTGCAATGAAACAGAAAGCCCAGAAGTAAGTTCAATAGAAAGCCATATACACCATATCATAATATTTTACATTTATTTACTGCTTTATGTTTTAAGAAAACCATGGGGAAAAAAGGGGAGAGAGAAAAGACATGGAGAAAATAGTGCATAAGACTGAAAAGAAAATATTGTAAGCAAGATGCAGTAGGGGAAATTTAGGCTGGACATTAGGAGGAACTTTCTGACTATTACAGTGGTCAGGCATTAGTACAGGCTACCAAGAGAAGTTGTGGATTCTCCATGCCTGAAAGTTTCAAAAGTGGGTTGCATGGGCACTTGGCTAGGATGGTTTAGTCAGGGATTATCCTGCCTTGAGCAAGGGGCTGGACTAGATAACTTTGTAAGGTTCCTTCCAGCCCCATAAACCTATGTGTAGACTTCCCAACCGTTTGGTGGTCAGACATATAACATTTTCTCCCTTTTCTTAGATGCAGTGCTCTCATAAGACAATGGTGCCAATTCAGTTCTGGGACGGAGTAGTAAAGCCAACAGCAGATTCTTTGGCACTTGAACTCTTCAGATTAAGGTTGGAGGTCTTCCCGGAAGTTCTCATTAAGTCAAATACAAATGATTGGGCTCAATTCAGAAGTAAAAGAGGGACATTCTCTGGTCTCTGGAGGTCAGGTTAGATGCTGTCCTAGCTTTAACATCTACATCAACTTGCCTTGTCAGCCAGTGAACTTTGCCTTTCTTTGATGCTCAGAAGTAGGCAGTAAGTAGGCCTGTAATATCAGAGATTTTACCTGCCTAGGAGACCCGTAAGAAGCTTTCCTGTGATTCAGTGGACTCTGTGAACCCCAGCATAAAAGATTCAGATTAGAATAAATGGGAATTTGTTAAGTTTAATCAGTTTTTAAAGGTAAATTTCCCCAAAAGATCTTCTAAAAGTATTGGCATCTGCATTGCATTGGTTTGTGAGTGGGATAAGTTTTCATTAGAGAGCAATAAAATCAAATTTAGTGTCTGGTGTCTTTGGCTATAATAAAATCCAAGGGCTAGATTTTCAACTTGTGAAACTAGGGTAATGCAACTGAAGTCAGTTTACACCAGCTGAGGATCCTCAAAATGTTCTCCTCCTGTATGAACTTTCCCTTGAAAACATATGCTCCTTAGTTCTTTTAAATATATTTCAGATGCTCTAAAATCACTTTTTTATGATTTTTACACACTGGCAAGAGATGATCAGCTATTTCTACTCTCTGCAGGATGAGTTCTATCTCTTTGGGGGGACTGAATTATGTTTGTGTGCTAAGAGAATTGCTGGATGTGAACAGCACCATGCAATTTTTATATGAAGCAGCTTTCCAGCAGGGATCCCCAAACACTTTACTAGCTTCAGGTTAAGCTTCACAAATTCCTCACCATGCAAGAATGAACATAGGCACCCCTAGAAAGGTGAAATGATCTTCCCAAAGCTACCTAGCAGGGGCTCAACAGGGAAAGAAAGAAATACGAAAATTCAAACTCATAGCTCTCTGCATTAACTGTTGTACAACATTCCTTTAAAAGAACATGAACAAGAAAATCTCACTCCCTGTAGGTGCAGTGAGATTAGGGGGTGAAATCCAGATCCACTGAAGCTGTTGGGAAAACATCCATTCATGGCAATGGAGCCAAGACAATTCTTTTTAATAAACAAATGAGAGTGTTCATCACTAGCTGCAACTAGCTGAATGCTACACTTTGTTCAGGCAAGGTATTTTGAGTAGATGTGATATCCTTATTAGACCAACTGAGTTGTTGGGAAAAAGTTCTTAGCAAGCTTTCTGAACAGCAGAGACTTCCTATGCCTGAAGAAGGATGATTGCGTCTGAAAGCTTGCTAAGACCTGGGTAGACCAGCTACTCAGTTGGTCTAATAAAAGATATCACATCTGCTCAAAGAACCTTGCCTGCCTGTGTCCTTAGACCAACAGGGCTACAACCAAAAACCCATCACACTTTGTTCAATCTTTTGCAGCTCTTTGGAGCAGAAAATATTTCCTCTTCTCTTTTCTTCTTCTTATTCCTCCCCATTCGCCCCCCTCCCCACCCCAAATAGTAATATGGAGTCCTGGTCAACAATTAAAGGTCTACTGAAATATCGTGCCCAGTATCTCTGTCATCTGCTAGATAGAATAGAGCTGCTCAAATGTGTGTTCCTATCTACAGTTTCAGTCTTTCCCTTTGCTCAAGTGGCAGAAGTCTGAGCTTTGCTTACTAGGAAGTTCTCTGGGTAGACACTATGGTGGTAGCTAGGGAGTCTGGGATTCATTACAGTATTGCATAATATACTATAATGCTTTATTTGATATGGTAACAAGCGGAAACTCAGGAACAGGGGAAGCGATACACAATTTTGAGTAGGTTCTCTCTCGGTGGGCATGTCTACATGAGACGCTACTGCACAGTGGTTACTGCACATTTATTTAATACCTGTATAATCAAGTACTAAATAAATGAGCGGCAACCAGCGTTACTGTGCAGGTACACTGGTGAATGCCTTTTAAGTGATGCTACTGCACAGTAGCCTAATAATATTGTGCAGTATCCTATTAGCACCATTGGTGTTGTGACACGCTACTGCACAGTTTTATTCAGCTACTGCACAGTCAGCGTCACATGTAGATAGTCTCAGTTTGTTCTTAGTTGGGTAATTATTCTACCAGGTGCTATCAGTGGCAAAAAGGGCCAAGTTCACGTCTAGGTCAAAGATCCTCCCAAGCCTGGAGGCTCAAAGGCTAGAGTCTGTAGTCAATGGTACAGCAGGGAGTGATGCAGCAAGAATCATAGCCATCTGTGACTCCCCAGCTTTAATGACCAGGTACCCAACTACAGCTGAATCAACTTAGGGAAGCCTTTGGCACAGAGCTGGGATCAAACTCATGTCTTTTGGAGCTGTAGTATGATGTAATATCTGTTCTGCTACTTCATCAGAAATACCTAGGGCTTCCTATTAAAATGATCACCTGACTCAGATACCTGGAAAAGTTAAAAGGACTGAGCCCTGACTCGGATACCTGGAAAAGTTAAAAGCCTTCAAGGAAGACAACACTTGGTTCACACAGAGCTTGTGAGAGGTAGAACAAAACCCTCTGTATGAAGGAGGATAATGGACAGCATTAGCTGGAGGAAATGCAGCAACAAGTTAACTGGTGGTCTGCGAGGCTATTGGGGCCCCACATCCCCCAGTATCTTGGGTGGTTGTCCTTTGCCTCAGTTACTCAGTATTCAGTGCAAGCCCTCAGTGGATGGACCTCACCTCCTCTCATGTTCCCCTCTGCACCTCTGTCAGTCTGTCCTCAGCAGTTAAAGCCCCAGAGCCTGTCACAAGCTCTCAGGTGGACTGCTGCCTCCTGTGCATCACCAGTTACTATATGAACTTTGTACCATCACATCTGGCCAGGTCTTGTCATGGGGATGGTTTCCAATACCATCTTTTGCTGCGGTGTTGTTTCTGTTTATCTTTCACCATACTGTTGCCTCTAGATGCAATATAACATTTAGGTCCTCTGATCCTAACCCAGCTGGAGATGTTCTAGCTCTAGAGCTGCTAGGCAGGGGCAACTTTAACCTCCTTGATTTTGCTTCTTTCCATATCCTCTGTCTCTTAACTCAGTACTAACAGCTAACAGCTCCTGTGCTACAGAGCTTAGGACATAAGCAGAAGTGAGCCAGAACAAGGCCAGGGATCAGACTATACCTCCCTGGCCTTGTCCTGGCTCCCTTCTCATATAGCTCTACAGGATATCTTGATAATGGAGAAGGGAACTCACTTACACAGCCCTTCCATACTCTTTTAGGATAGATTCATGTGATTACATTAACATGAGAGACCTCTCCCCAACACTTTTACACTTCACCTCTTTTGCTTGCTTAAATCACAGTTCCTCTAACCCTAATAATGCCAGACAGAGGTTCAAGTCAGTGTGACTCTTGCTTCAGGGCTTATTAACATGGTTCTCTTGCTTTTGCCACATAATAATGAAATAAGGTTTCATTACCCCTGCACACAAAGTGTATGTGTATTTTAAAGTAAAGCACCAAAAACATTCATACTAGGAGGGGAGGTTCATTCATTCATTACATCAATATATTCATTTTGTCTCTTCTTCCAGTTCACTAATGTATGGATGGCAGCAGAGTGCCCCTTCTGTAAAGCTTCAAAACTGCCATATGTTTCCATTAGCAGTTTTCATAGTTCTTCCTGTCAGAAAGAGAATGAATTTTGTGGAAGGAAAGGAACATGGAGGTTAGCAAGGTTTTGACACTACATTTTAGCTCCAGGCTCTAGGTCACTGAGAATGCAGCCGCCCAAGTTTCCCCACTTAATAAGCCATGTCACTGGATGTTATCCTGTCATGGAAACTGCCAATCCAAGTCATATCTGTAATGATTTATCTCCAAATGAAAGTTAGGATTAAGCAAAGAAACCGAAGATTGAATTCATTTGAGCAGCTCTTCTTGTGCAGAAGTGTTCAATGAATGAATTCTTTCCTAGAGACTGATCAAACCAATTGCCGCCTCTTCTGTTTTGTAGCTGAGTTTTCTTTAAGAATGTAAAGGTGAAACAAGATTTGGCCTCTACACCTCTGAAAAAAACACTTAAAAACTTTTAACGCACATTTTTGCATCTCTGTAGTTTAAACACTTGTGATCAATTTAGTACATGTAGGGAATTCCAGTCTGTGTCATGAATGGAAGTCCGACTCTCCCTGCATTCACCCACACAGAACATCAGGAGGCTGCCATTGAAAGCAAAGACATAGCAAAAAATACCCTGTGGTGTTCTACGCTATTGTTTTAGAAATCTAAATCGCATCTCTGTATTTACCCATGCATAAGCAGGGGGCATTCTCACCCAAGCTGATGATCTGAACAAAATGTGCATACACTCTGCAGCAACACAAAGGAGCCCTTCTTGGGATTCAGTCATATTAGTAACTCTAATGACAACTGCAGAGCTTCCTCCTTGGTTTGTTTCCTTCTCAGCTGTTCCTACAGCTTCATATCAGGATTTACCTGTCTCTATTACTGCTCCCTTCTGCCTTCTTGAGGGTCACTAGTACCCTTCTGCTTCAGATTGATGCCAACTAGAACATACCACAGAGTGAGATAGCAAGTACCTTGGTGCAGGTGTTACGAAATTGATGTTATGAAGATTCAGCAAAAGAGTCTTGTTCTATCATAAAATTGCAGACTTACAGAAAGCTAGGACTGGAAGGAACCTCAGGAGGTCATCTGGTCTAATCCACTGCTCATGGTAGGAGTACCCCAAGCCAGTCCAAAGAAATGTTTGTCCAACCTGCGCTTGAAAACCTTCAAGGATAAAGGTGGTTAACCACCACCTTTATGTTATAAAGCTCTTTCTCTACTCTAGACTAAATAATCCAAATTCTTCAACCTTTTACCATACACCATGCTTTTTGGACTTCTCAGTTTTTTTAGATGTTTGTGGACTCTCTCCAATTTGTCCACATTTTGCTTAAAGTGTGGTGCCAAAAACAGGATGTAGCAGTCCAGGTGAGCCCTGAGTGCCAAATAGAAGGGAATTATTTTCCGCAGCTTGCACACAACCTTCCTATCAAGCACTCCACTCTGCTATTACGTTTTTTTTTTTATAACAATGGGTCCTGACAAAAGTGATGTTTTGTCACTGAAAGTGCTCTACAGCCATGCCCTGACATAAGTGCATGGCTACAGAGCACTTTAAAAGTGCTCAGTCACGTGACAAAGTAGCCCTCATTACCTGAGGGTGCAGATGAAGGTGCTCCAAAGCAGAGTGCCTTCATTAAGTTGTGTCAGTCCCTGCCCAGGAGCAGGGCTGGGCTGATACAACCTAGCCCTGTCCCTAGTGCTATCTTCGGTGTGGGGGGAGGGGGTGGATTGAAGCCCACTGAGGTGGGGGCCTCCAATCTACCTGTGCCCCGCTTCTAGCAAAGGCTGGGCAAACCCCAGACCAAGAGCTCTCGCCTCCCTTTTCCCCCCTCCCACCTCAAAGACAGCACTGGAGCAAGTGGAGAGAGGCTGTAGACATGCAGCTGGCTCCAAACTAGAGCTCAATCCCCCAAATCCCCGGACCCAACAGAGAACATATGTTGGGTTGTGGGGATCATTGTAACTCATGGAGCTTCCTGTGAAGTGCCATGAGCTACAGCAGGGAATTATACATCTGTCAGAGACCAATATTACACTGTTGACTCCTATTCAGGTGCTGATCCTCTATACCTCCAAGGTATTTTTCTGCAGTAGGCAGTCATTCCTTACTTTCTATTTGTGCACTTCATTGCTCCTTCCTATTTATTTCAGCCCATTTTTCCATCTTATCAGGATCACCAAGGGCCCTAGAATGTTTTGCTTTCAAATGATCTCTTCCACAGACTCCCTACAGATAAAAAGGATTCCAGCTGTAGCAACATCCCATTCGGCCCAACTCTCCAACATCCTCAGCTACTGCTGTTACCATAACATCGTCTTATATTTAGTCCGAAAGCTCTTTGGGGCAGAGGCCATCATTTTGTTCTTTGTTTGTACAGCAACTAGCACAATGGGGTCATGAATCATGCCTTGGGCTCTTAAGTCCCATTACAATGCGACTGTACAAACAACAACAACCCTGTTCCCATTGCTTGCTTGGAAAAAAGTCAATATCACTCATTTACTGTAGACTCACCCTAGAATACTTTTCTTATTGAATTATTCTTAATGCCTATCTTCTTCTCAAAGCAAAATTGATCAGTAGATGTCCCTGATACTTCTATCAGAGATTTGCCCTGACTGGTCAGTCCAGATCATATGACCAGTTGCTTTTCCAAGCTAGGTCATCACTTTGCTAAGTCAACACACTTGACAGCATAATGGATTTCATTCCTTTATCTTTATAGGTCCAGGCCATTTTTTACAGCACACGATATTGTCCCTCTCCTTCAGTTCAGCCGTGCTCCACCTGAGCTTCAGCTGGGTCAGAGATCAGTATTCCACTGGGCATTTTAATCAAAGAGCGATTTGACTGTCTGCCATGTATGTGTCAGAATGTGGGCAAAGGCATCAGGGAGAGCAACAGAGAGCAAATAAAAGAACTGAAATGATATGTGGTAATTAAGTTATTCTTCATCTTCAGGGTTGCTGCCGAGGACAAGATTGTTACAATGAGCCGTAGGCATCTCTCCCTTGATTCCTCTCCATCTCAATGCCTATGACACGGAAGATGAATATGCAGTGTTTTCTATTTGTGCTACTAAAACGCCCATTAAATGCCTGCAGGGAAAAGCAATGCATAAATACTAGACTTCTCCTACCCTCTGTGCCCAAGAGAGAGAGAACAAGCTTCCCTCCTCCATCAGGAGAGGATGCTGATCAGCTGTGCAAAAAGGGGGTTGAAGGGAGACAGAGACCTTCCATGATGGTAACGGGGGGGTCTGCTAGTCTAATACTTGGGATACGTAGCAGTTCACTTTTGAACCTCCAGTTAAATCATGGCTTGAAGACTTCCTGGAAAGTGTGGCAGTGTTGTGTTGCAAGATTCCTTTACTACTAGTGGTAATAATGGGTAAGGTGAAGCAGCAATGGGCTTGACAGCTTCTCTGCAGGCCTAACAATGTAATCATATATGTGCATTCCAAACAGGATAGCAAAGCACATGGCATACATTATGGCTGCCCACCTGTCGATTGTTTTCCAGATTTGAATCCAGGACTTTCAGCATTCAGGTGCATCTACATGTAGGCGTCACAAGTGTCTAAAATTGAGGTGTGCTGGCCTATGTGAACAAACAAATTTGATGAGGCACTTAGGATCTTGATTCAGGCACTGCGGGACCTAGGTACCTCCAAAGAACCATTCAGTCTCACCCAGGGTCAGATATGCCTATATGCTGTATAACATAATGGGGTTTCTCCAAAGAAGGACTCAGAAAGCCTAAAGGCAGTCACTGGAAACACAAAGCATGGGCATGTCTAAACTTCCGTTCCTCTCGAGAACGGTGATACCACCTCTAGATTACACATACCTATATAAGTCCCATGGAGGAACAGGCTGTTTTTTGCTGTTCTTCCAACATTGGTTCTTATTTTTTGTCCTACATAATACCACAAGGGCTGCTTGCAGTTTGTCCATGATAGGAGCTGCCTCCAGTGCCAGCACTGGTTTTGAATATCTCCCTTCTCACACCTTGCAGGGAATGCTGTTTGCCAGGAGATACTCATTACCATCCACAGTAATCTTGGCAACATCTAAATAAAGAGAACTGCTGGTGAAAGCTCCTGAGGAAGCCACCGGTGAGCAGATAAAATAGGACTCTGCTGATGATGTCTGATGCCAGGCTGCAAGCAACGGGGGAAGATTAGGATCATCGAGTTATCTGCTGTTATCTAATTCAAGGAAATAACCGTGCACACGGTACATATTATCAAATGGATGGAACGCCACTGTAATGATGCGAAGCTGGGAACTTCACGGTTCCAGCTGCCACTTCATCTTTAATTCACCCCCTCTCCCCCATGTGCTCCTGGCTTGCTGGAGTCTCAGAACAGTGGGTGGTCAGACATTGCCATATGTGCTGCATAAACCTAGGTGAGTTAAAGTTGGTGTAAAAGCCTTTAATTCAGCATCACTGTGCTTTTGTCTGCTTAAGCAAGAAGCAGTGCTCTTTTAACAATGTGTTTTTTAAAGGGAAGGAAGTGCAAGTGCATGAGTGCGAAATATTAATAAGAATATATACATTAGGATCCTGATAAAAGTGTCCTTGTAAGCTACCTTCTTATTATATATCTTCTGGTGGCAGGTGGGATACCAGCTAAGGTTGGGATTGCACGTGCTGGGTTCTCTGCAAACACAGAGGCCTCTTCTTTGAAGGGTTTCTCATTTAAATAAATGAGATGGGTAATTGAGATGGGACAAGAAACAGGGGCAAAATAACTCGCTCTCTTTAAAAAGAGAAGTATGGGTTCCTGGGCCATTGAATAATGTTCACTCTTCCCAGTGTTTGAATTACACTTTGACTCTTGGGGGGTCTGCAAAAAAAAAAAATTGAACTGGTTCATTGGAAGGAGCAATCAGGTTATGATTTTCAAATCTTACAGGGGGGTCTCATCTCTTATCGGGGGGCTCAGCCTGGCTGTTACTGTCAGTTACTGCAGCTCCACTGAGATTTAGATGACAATAGGCCCCAGTCCCGTATCTCCGGGCATACTTCTCAAACCCTCATGAACAAAAGTTGAAAGCAGAGGCTCATCAGAACCAAACTGTTGGTCTTTGTCCAGCTTTCAATCTCTGCATGGATTAGAGGAGTGGGGTGGGAGTGAAGAGATGTGGGTTCATACCTACTCTTTGCTGACCGGTGGGGGAAGAGAGAAAACTTGGCAAAATTCAGCCTGCCAGATTTTTAGTGCCTGACTGGTTATGCACGAAGATTGTTTTTTCATCACATGCAATGTTATGCCCAGAGGTCTTTATGCACTGAAAGTAACACCATACAAAGACTTACGTGCATCACTTCATACAATGAAAAGATTATAGTGCAGTAAAACAAGCAGAGAGCACTCTGAGAAAACCTTTTCTTCTCCAGTTATTTCCATTGTTGAGGAAACAGTTCCCCAGTTCACACAAAAGCCCAGGGACTCGGGAACAGTTTAAAATGCTTTGGAATCACCAGTGAGAGGAAAGGAGTGACATAAAAACCTTGTAGCCTTTTAGATAATACACAGGCTTCAGCTGGAAGAGAATGTGGCTGCCTGCCTTCTCCATGGCTTAGGCTGCCACGAGCACATCAGATCCATGCTCAAATCCCCCCCGTGGCTCCCAGACAACTTCTGATGCCAGTTTAAGTCTTTGGTCCTAAATTTCAAAGCAATTTATGGACCACAATTATATCACAGGCCGAAATGTTGATCTTTGACCTAGCATGACAGCCACAAAATCTAGGCTGGAGAGCAAGAGCTGAGCACAAATCCTTCTCTTTCAAGGGTAACTATCTATAGAGCAGTCTTCCCCAGGAGATCAGGTGAAGCCAGGCTTTTACTATCTTCAGGAAATGCTGCAGAATCTTCTTTGTGACTGGCTGTCTGCCAGAAGAGTGACACTTCTCTTACAAAACCTCCCTGCTGCTCACAAAACCAACTTAGCAAAACCAACCAACCAATATCCCTCCCCAAAGCAGGAGATGTGACCTCCAAAATGTCAAAATGCCAAAACACTCCACAGAGTCCACTGGAGTTTTTGCTGTTGCTGTGGATTACACGTGGAAGGCATTCAGGGTGCCTGTACATGAGCTACGTGGCTGCTCAGACACCTTGTAATTACAGCACATCGTAGCAGATTCAATTAATTGAGTCTGCTGGAGCATGGTAATTACTGCACTCCAGCCAGCCTCCGCGTCTCGTGTATTAGGGTCCCTGCACTTCAAGATGGTAGTGGGGGCACTTGAACTAAAGCTCATCGAATAAGTATTAGTTCAAGTGCCCCGGTCACCATTTTGAAGTGTGGGGACATTAATGCATGAGTCGCTGCAGCGCTTTAATTAGAGTGGCTCTTGGAGCTGCTCTAATTAAAGTGCCCCCCCACCTCCCCTAGCCTCGGAGCACATGTAGAAGTGCCATCAGATACTACAATGTATATACCGCAGCATATAAAACACTAAGAGAGATGCTGGGAATTAAAGTCCATAGGCCAGTATGTACTGCTTAATTCCAGCATTGTAGGGATGCAGCCAGGTACCCTGGGCAAAGTGGAAGGGGTGACTTCTGGGTTGCTATCATAAATGCATGGTTTTTACACCCCTCCCTCCCCAGTAGGCATCTGGGGCAGTTACTCCTATCACCCTCACCCCCCAGTTATGCTACTGCTTAATTCTAGAGCTGAGTGAGAAATAAACTACCCATTATAAGGTGGTGTATGGCTCATAGGCTGAAGCCCAGCTTCAGGGGGTTAGAGAAAGGAGCCTTCCTGCCTAGAAGCCCTGGGTTAGCTGATAAGGATGATTGACTGGCCTGAGGGGAAGTTAAAATCTCCTAGGGAGGGTAGCTGAGAAAGAGAGGAGGTTGGTATGCTGAGGGACAAGCACCAAGCCTGGATTGCCTCTCTCCTGAGGTCTGAAGGAAGACCAGAGGTTTTGCCTGTTGCTTATGTGATTGTTTGCCTTGGTTGCTTTGGGGACAAGTGCTCCCCTTGTAGAATAAATGAACTGGGACTAAGAGGTGACTGGACTTCGTGAGGAAGGGGGCTCCTAGGCCAGGCTAAAGGAGGGAAAACTTTCTGCACCCATCTTGCAAGAATTGTAATGCTTGCAAATTAGGAAGAAAATGTCAAATCTTGAAAACAATAGATTCTCATGAACTGAAAATTCAATCCCCTCCCATCCCCAACCCTGCCCCCAAAAAAACAACCAACCCAAAAACAAAAAAATAGGAATTCTCATCAGGTCAATTAAACTATTTCATTTCAGTGATTCTCATTTTGAAACATTTGGTTTAATTTTTTAAAAATTCTTAATTAACTTAGTTTTCTAAATGAAAGTCATTTTTAGCAAGACCAAAATATTACATCCAAAGGGTTAAAACGGGATATCTTTAATATAAAAATATTTCCCCAAATTCCTCTAAAGATTGGTCTAAATCGGTCATTTTCCATAAACAGCTTAGGATGTGATGGATGAGAATTTTTGATGATTTTTTTTCTGAAAAAATGTCAAGCAGCTCTGTTGAAATCCACAGAATCTCTGACTCCAGCCAGTTCCCAGTTCCCTATAACACAGTGTCTCCTAGTTCTGTGCATAACTTGAACCCCTGTCCTTTGGGAGGGAGGAATGCAATAGAGGGAAAGCTAAAATCCAAGAGCAGAGCTGTGAAAAGCTCTATTATATATCACAGAGGCAGAATGAGGGAGTAATTAGATGCATGTGTCTTTGAAAATGACAGAGAAGCTATACAGGGGACAGAATCTGGCACTGCCTAGAATGTGGCAATGCAATGAAATCACCATCATTAAAAATAAATTACTTTGTTTTATTTATTATTTGTGGACAGTGCAGGCAAAAATAATAAAAATGCAACATTTCAGCCAAAGAGCTTTCTGGCTAGAATAATAGAGCTCCCCCCCCAACTCTTCTTGGACTATTTACAGATGCTGAATAAAATCTAGCAAGTCCAGCTTGCATTGTACTGTGTGCTTTCTCTCATATTTTGCTAGCTGTGCTGGACTCCTGGTGATATGCTTCAGGGGTGTATGGGATAGATATTGCCTCTGGACACCCTACTGGCTTGTATCTTTGAGATATTTGGATTTGAATAACCAAGTTGGTTTGGTGCCAGAGTACTTTGGATGATGTCCACACAACTACTGCCCTGCATTTATTAAACAACTTTTCTGACCAGTCACAGGTTCTTTCTGTTCTTTTTCACAGCATTAGATTTAGCTCTGGTGAAAGATGCCACATTGACTGTTTACAACAAGAAAGATATGAGCCCTCCCCAGTCTAAAAGGATGATTTCTGCCAAGAGAGGATGCCTCCTGTGTTCATTATCTCCTAGTCTGGTGACTAACATGGGGACACGAGACCCGGGTACATTTTGCATCTGAGGCAGGATCATTCTGTGATGTTGAAAAGGACTGGTTGACTATTTTCTGTTTTAAAAAAAAGGGTTTTTTTTTTAAAGGGAAATTGAATTGTAGACTCAGTGATTTTTTTTTTTTTTTTTTCATGCAAAGTATCTGCTTCCCAACAAAAAGCTGAAGAGGAAACCATAGTGCTTCATGGGAAATTTAGCTTGACTGGATGGACCCAGCAGGATGCAACTTAACATCAAACCACATCAAAAGAAAGCTATTTTGTTTGGCTAGAAAATATCTGAACCAAATTTTTCTCTCTCAATCAGAAGTGGGGTTTTTTGTAGGAAACATACCAACCGACTCCATAGGGAGCCAGTTTTCAAGCCAATGAGTTTCAGCAATCTGTTTCAGGGGTGGCGGGGAGGTGTGGGAGGAATCCTGTTTGATCAAGTAAGTACATCAGAGACCTGAAACAGTCAATTCAGCTGTAAGAGTTTCTGATCAGCTTTCACAGCATTCCTGAAGACATGGTAGAAAGTCATGCCCTATTGGTAAAGGGCTTTGAACTGAATGATAAACATGTCCTAGCACTAGCTGGACATATATTATGGGACCTGAGGATAAAATGTGTTTGCCCTCTGCTGTATCACCACTGTCCCATTTCTGGACTTGACTTATATGGTACATCAAGACAAAAGGACAGGATAATGACTTTATTAGATAACAAATATCTCTGCCCTACATTTGCAGAGAAGTGCAAAAGAGCCATGCATTTCTGATACCTCTTCCTGCATGGTATAACATGTTGTGGGTGTCTATGTGTATAATTTTTGTGCGTGTAATTTTTTTCTAATATCTAACTTAAACTTCCCTTGCTGCAACTTGAGCCCATTGCTCTTTGTTCTGTCATCTGTCACCACTGAGAACAGTCCAGCTCCATCCTCTTTTGAACCCACTTCAGGTAGTTGAAGGCTGCTATTAAATCCCCTCCTAGTCTTCTGTTCCCCAGACAAAATAAGCCCAGTTCCCCCAGCAGTCATGTCTCACAGCCATTTTCGTTGCCCTCCACTGGACTCTCTCCAATTTGTCCACATCCTTTCTGTAGTGGGGGGCCCAAAACTGGACACTCAACTCCAGATATGGCCTCACCAGTGTTGAATAGAGTGAAAGAGTCACTTCCTTCGATCTGCTGGCAACACTCCTGCTAATGCAGCCTAGTATACCATTATCTTTCTTTGCAAGAAAGGCACACTGTTGGGTCATTTCCAGCTTATTGTCCACTGTAACCCTCAAAGCTGCTGCTTAGCCAGTCAGTCCCCAGCCTGTCCCAGTGCATGGGATTGTTCCGTCTTAAGTGCAGGACTTTGCACTTCTTATTGAACCTCATAAGATTTCTTTTCATCCAATCCTCCAATATGATGAGATCTTCCTGAATCCTAGCCCTACCTTCCAGTGTATCCATTACTACCCTCAGATTAGTGTCATCTGAAAACCTTCTGAGGGTGCCTTCTACCCCATCTTCCAGGTCACTGATGAAAAGATTGAACAAAACTGGCTCCAGGACCAACCGCTGGGGCACTCCACTTCATACCGGCTGCCAACCAGACATTGAGCCATTGATTGCTACCCTTTGAGCCCAGTGAACCAGCCCATTTTCTATCCACCTTACAGTCCATTCATCCAACCAACCTGTACTTCCTTAGCTTGCTTGCAAGAATGTTGTGGGAGACTGTATCAAAAGCATTGTTAAAGTCAAGGCATATTCTATCCACTGCTTGCTCTGTATCCACAGAGCCAGTCATCTCATCATAGAAGACAATCAGGTCAGCCAGGTATGACTTGCCCTTGGTGAATCCATGCTGACTGTTCCTAATCACTTTTTGTGTCTTCAGAGTACTTTGAAATGCATTCCTTGAGGACCTGCTCCATGATTTTTCCAGGGACTGAGATGAGTCTGACCTATCTGTAGTTTCCCAGACCCTTCTTCTCCCATTTCTTAATGATGGGCACGATTATGTGTCCTTTTCCAATCATCCAGAACGTCTCCCATTCATCATGAGTTTTCAAAGATAATGGCCAGCAGCTCTGCAATCACCTTGGCCAACTCCCTCAGCCCCTTCAGGTACATCCCGTCTGGCCCCATGGAGTTGTAGATGTCCAGCTTTTCCAAAAAGTCCCTAACCTGTTCTTTAACTACTGAGGACTGCTTATCTCTTCCCCAAACTTTGCTGCCTTGTGCAGTAGTCTGGCAGTTGACCTTGCCTGTGAAGAATGAAGTGAAAAAGTCATTGAATACTTCCGCCTTTTTTGCATTCTCTGTCACTAGGTTGCCTCCCGCATTTAATAAAGGACCCACACTTTCCCTGATCCTCTTCTTGTTGCTGACATACTTGTAAGAAACCCTTTTTGTTACCCTTCACATCCCTTGCTAACTGCAACTCAAATTGTGTGTTGGTCTTCCTGATTTCATCCTTACATGCCTGAGCAATACTTTTATACTCCTCCCTAGTTGTGCATCCAAGTTTCCACTTCTTATAGGCTTCCTTTTTCTGTTTTAGCTTACTGTAGGGTTCCCTGCTAAGCCAAGGTGATCTTCTGTCATAATCACTAGTGTTCCTACACATCAGGATGGTTTGTTCCTGCCCCTTCAGTAAGGTTTCTTTAAAGCACATCCAGATCTTCTGGACTCCACTCTCCCTCAGACTGGACTCCCAGGAGATCATGCCCATGAGTTCACTGAGTTAGTCAAAGTCTTGTTTTCTGAAGTCCAGGGTCCATACTCTGCTGCTCTCCTTCCTTCCTTCCTTTGTTCAGGATCCTGAACTCAATCATCTCATAGTCACTACTGCCCAAGTTGCCATTCTCTACTACATTCCTCACCAATTCTTCCTTGTTTGTGAGCAGCATGTCAAGAAGAACACAGCCCCTGTTCTTAGCCTTTCCAACACTTCCACCAGAAAGTTGTCCCCAACACTCTCCAAAAACTTCTTGGATTGCCTATGTACTGCTGTATTGCCCTCCTAGCAGATGTCTGGTTCTACCATTTTGCCCACCCCTGAGATAGACTAGATGAACTCCTGAGGTTCCTTTCAACCCTAATTTTCTATGATTCCATGACTGCAGCATCCCAAGGCAGCAGGGATGTAGTGTCTCACCAAGACAGAAAATGTGGCTGTTCAGCATCCAGCAGTGTTAGAGCTGTTGAGGAATTTATGCAGTGTGCACCATTTTGCTGCCGCTTCCCGCAGGCCTCTGTTATCCAGTTTTCAGCAAGAGTTAACTGTTTAACTAATAATCCACCTTCTGAAGATACAATCTGAACTGGACCTACCGCACCCCCTTCTATCCTGAAGACCTCATTAGTGGAAAACAAGATGTAGTGAAGAACTATACCTGTGGCCACTACATTATTGGGATGGAAAATGGAAATTATAGATCTTGTCTTGAGTAGAGTCTGTAAAATGGTAAGTAGAAACAAAGTATTTAATTTCCCTGCCTATCTCCCAGTCGTTAAGCAGTTGTCTTGAATCCCAGCCCAAATTTAGATTCCTCATCCAGAACTTTTGCTTTTGCTTTTGCTTTTAGTATGATCTAGGATAGCACTAAAGAAGGGATTCTCAAACAGGGCACCACCACATCCTTTGAAGGGTGCTTCGAAGTACAAGGAGATAAGCAAGGTGTGAAGAGATAAGTAGATCAACACAGGCTCATTCTGGCCCTGCCTGGCAGATCCCTGCCCACCGCACTGTCTGGCCCCTCTGCAAGAAGGGGCACTGTAATATATCAATTAGTTTTTGAAATTGCGTGCCACTCAATTCACAAAAGTTATGGAGGGGAGCCTCAAGTCCAGTGAGGAGGGCCTTGAGTCAAAAAAAAGTTGAGAACCACTTCTTTAAAGATTTATAGAAGCATGGTATCCTTTTTACAAGCTGTTTTGCTCTGACCTGCAATAATCTCTTGAAGCAATGAGTTTGACAGACTAATACTGCTTTGCATGTAAATAAATTCACTTTGTTTGGTGGGATGCAGCCCCTGCTAGACCCCCATGGGACACCAACCAGTTGTGGGACAAGTAACTGAATCAAGGAGGAATTGAGATCCAGTGATTCCACATATGAAAAACAGAACATTTTGACTCATCACCTGAGAGGAAAGGGGCAGGGTGTAGAGTGGAGGAGCCCCGGGGAAGTCTGGCCACTTGTCAGGTGGGCCAACGCACATGATACCATCCATCTTGCCAGTGATAATCTTAACAACAAAGCATGGCAGGTGAGAGGGAGGGAAGATGAGGCAGAGGTCCCAATGATCATAACTGGACACATCGAGGTGAGGGGACGCACATGGCCACAGGGTGTAATATCAAACAATTTCAAATTACCATTACTGGCAATTCCACATGGATTTGGATACATACTTTACAAGCACAGCTGCTCTAAAGTTGCCCAAGTCCATCGGTTGAAAGCCTCCAACCTGGTAACTGCAAACTACCGTACTTTACCCTACCAGCAGATGATGTGAAACAATCATTAATGACAACTCCCCTCACCTAAGAACCACTAGGACTTAGAATAATTCTGAGAAGAACAATTTTATTTCATGAAGAAAGAAGATAGAGCTATTGAAAACTCAGCTTTACCTATTAACACTTGAAAATTGTCCAAGTCATAACAAAAGAAAGATAGAAATGAGTGGGAGTTCTTTCCTGCTAGGTAATCATAGCTACATTATCCTTGCTTTTATGATTAAGTGCAAGATGATGCTTTTGTATATGTATTTGTTCAGATATTAGTTCAACTACGTTTTTGACAAGGGGGAAGAAAAAGCATCCCTTCTTTTCCCTCCTGCCCCTCAAAATATGCCATGTTTATTCTAGTCTTTTTGAAGGCTGGAGGAGATAATAGAGATCAGTTGCCTGGAACAATCAGAGTAAGATGGTGAGATTGTAAGCACAGGGTATGCACCTTGCATTCTTACAGTGTCTAACCTTGCCCTGATTGCTGTAATATACATAATAATTGGGGAAGCTTCATTTTGCAATGTTTCAGGTTAATTTGAAGCATTTCAGAGTCGTGAAATATTCTAGGTTTGGGACAAACCTTTAAAAACTTCACATAGCCAGACTCTGCCTCTGAGGAAAAAAAGGGATGAAGGATAGGGTAGCATTTCTCATTGGTAGTATACGTCCAGCCCAGATTAATAATGACCAAAAGGCATTCCCAGCTGATGGCTATGTCATGGCTTGTCTTAAAAGGGATAATGGCATCAGTCTAGCTCCAGGCACACTTACAAATGCCCATGGCAGACTAATTTGAACATCCAGGTCTTTCCCTGCTAAGGAAGGTCTGATTGCACTGGGGGGAACTTGGTTCAGTTAATGAGGCTAGAAGCCCAGAGACCTGGATTCTCTTCTTAGCTTCACCAACCATGCAGTATGTGACTCTAGTCAAGTTATGTCCCTTCATTCTGCTTCTGGTCCTTGGTCTGTACTGAGTTTTTCTAAAATGCATGAAAATCTATGGATGACGAATGATTGGTTGGCATGCTGAGATACTCTTTTGCTGAAGCATATCCCTGAGGGCTGGCATAGAATTGTGTAACAGTCACTTTGGAGAGAGGAAATTACAGGTAGAAATTGCTATCATTGAAAAATTGACTCCTGAGGGTGGGTGCAAAAACGAAACCTGGGTAATGGCTGAACAAAAGCTTTTAACCTGAGCCTTAATATTAAAGACCTAGCCGAACTGTTAAATGTGCTCAGTACAGCTGGAGATCTGCATAAAACTAATTCTACTTCCTACAGGTTCAACATTATCTAGCTGTCTTGTTTATCCCACTGTTTCTACGCTCGCCATCTTAAAGACCTGGCCAATGACACGAGAAAGATCCTTCAGGATTTCATCCTAGAGAAACCACTCCCCACCTTTATCACAGGTCTCGCAATAGTGTGTGTGCGCACACACGCACACACACACAGCCTAAGTATTTGATGTTGTGATTATGTGAGCATCTCAGCTTGCATTTCTTTACAGAAGTTAGTTTCCAGCTTCTAGCTTCCAGAACCCAGAAAACAAATGCAAGGACCTGACATTTAGTGTAATGTAAAAAATAAAAAGAGACATAACAAGAGACCCTCTTGATTTTAAAATAAATATGAATTGGGAGTGGGGAGGGCCATTCTGATGCCTATATTTTTTAATGTTTAGACATGGAGCCAGAGAAGCTCTGCATGTCAAGTGCTACATGTCAAGTGCCAACAAGGTTCTTTGGGTACATCTGAAATCTTTTATTAGACCAACTAAAACAGTTGGAAAAATGCTTCTTAAGCTTTCAGGTACAAACACCCTTCTTCAGGCAGAGGATGTGCCTGCAAGTGCTCCTTCTACCTCCTGAGAGCCAGAGGTCCAAATGTGGGGATGGAAATTCCAGAGAAATTTCTGTGAAACAGCTGGAAAGAAGAGGTGAAAAGGCAGAAGGGAAGGGAGAGACAAACAGAAAGAGAGCTACCTGGGGAAGAAATCACACAGTTTAGCACCTTACTCAGTGGCCCTCATTAATAATTGCCATTTGCTTACATGGATTTTCTGTTATTCTGATGAGCCCATCTGTAATTTGAATACATTGTTTGCCGCCTAAAATTAACAGAGCATTAAAAATGTACTGAAACATCTTTTCTTTTCAGAGGTGATTTTTTTACTCTCTTATCCTGATGCTTTCTATTATTAAAGTGTCCTAGAGTGGGATTAATTTTCATGTAATTGAACATGAGAAATGGCATGAAAAAGCAGTCAGTGCTTCTGGCATGCTATAATGTGCTGCTACTGAGCCTGCTCTACCACCGAGAGTCAGTTCCTACTCTTGGGTTCTTGTTAAACTAGTAGCTCTCACCACCTAATTGGCACGTGCATTTAAAAAGAAAAAAAGCCTCCGCTGCCTTCCTCTGTCACTGTTACAAATCTAACTCCCTGCATCCTGTTGTAGCAATGGCCTCGTGCTTCTGGTGTTTGCTTCTTCTGTGCCAGAATGAAAGGAAGGAATGACAGGGCTGGGGAAGAAAAGAGAAAAAAAGATAAATGGAAATAGAGGAAAAGGAATCTGCGGACATATACGGGGGGAAAAGATTAAAAGGTTTGATCCAAAGCCCATTGGAAAAAAAAAGAAAAATCAATCCATCCTTTGGTGGACTTCAATTAGGTGCTATGGCAGGGAGGAAAGTTAAGTTGCTCTGGGAGATGAAAGAAAGCAGGGCCACAGATATAAAGGAAACCCTGACTGACAGAAGAGAGGGAAGTGTCAATCTGGAGAGTGCAAAGAGTGGGGCCCTGGGCAGGATTTCTCAACCAGCAGGTCATGACCTCCAGTGAAAGGCATTCATGGGACTTGTGAAGGATTGAAAAATTATTGCAAGTTAAAGCAAAGAGAATCTTGCTCTAGCTTGTCTCTTCAAGGTCAAATATTCTCTACTGACCCCCTGGAACATACAAGGAACCGATAAAAGCTAAGCATTGTTATTATTGACACTTGTTTTACTCTTACTGTATGGTGGGTTATGAAAACAGAGGGGGCTTGCCTGTATTGCCAGAGATACTAGAACTCAGGGGCTTGGTACTAATCCTGGCTCTGCCACTGCTCAGCTTTGTAACCTTGGGCAAGTCTTTTCCCCTCTCTCTGCTTCTGTCTCCCCTCCCACCCGTTGTCTGGCTTGTCTATTTAAACTCATTTGGGTCAGCACTTGTAAGCTGCGCTAGGTACCTGACAGACCCTACACCTCTTTCTGCTCAGGTCCTGGGCATGCAGGATGCACCTGGCCACCTTATGGTGCTCCAGATGTAACAATACATGTGAAAAGCAACCTGCCTGGTGGATGCGCTAAGCCAAGCATACAATCTGCTTGCTCGTTCTTCCACTTTGATGGCTGAGGATAGTGGAAGAAAGGAACAATAGCACATTTGGCCATCCTAGGTGGACTGAAGGCAGAATAAGGTTTTACACATTGTTATAATCCCTGCTACAAATGCAGCATATGGACAAGACTAGCCCTGCACAGACTGCCAGCAGGTTTTGCACCCTTCATCTCCAAATATAGAGTTGGACTACTCCAGCTAAAGGAGAAGCCAATCGTCAGTTTTGTATAGATACTCCAGCTTTGGTATATGCTTATCCAGCACCTAACACAGTATGGTTGGGGACCTATAGCTGAAATTGCAATAAGATATTATTACTCTATTAATATATTATTACTCTATGCTGTGGTCCCAGCAGCAGTCTCTCTCATCTAGGAGAGAGTGTGGCACCTCCTTTGCCTGGGAGCAACAACCTGTAGTCTTGGATTTTCACAGGAGCCTAAGGGACTTTGCTACCTGACTTCCATAGGACTTGAATGCTTAACTCCCTTGGGCTCTTCTGAAAATCCCAGCCATGTGTGATCTGCACAAAAAGAAAGCTTCACTACCTGAGGACACCCTACCTGGTTAGAAAGTCTCATTTAAACTGGCTTTTCTGTTGAGAGTATAACCACTTGAATTTATGCAGATTATGCATTCCTGCCAGGTGTTTATTTTATATTCTTTCTTCTTCTTTGCCACACAGAGAAAGAAAAATTGGGTAATATCTGCTAATGAGGCAAGTGGGATATGCCTGTGCCCCTTTAACTTATTGGGAATAAAATCTATTTTTTAAAAATTGCTGACCCTTTAAACTTCAATAGTTAGTTTGTCCCAAGGAGATGTTTCATAGTCAGCAATGGGTCCTTCCTGGAGGAGTTATTTGTAATTCATTAGTACAGGGGTAATGGCCACAGTCTTAAATAATTCCCATGCTTATAAAGTGCCATCTGGCATCATGGTTCTAGGGTCAGATGCTCCCTTGGTGTAAATCAGGATAGCTCCATTGACTTGACTGAAGCTACATTGACTTACACCCTGCCGATGATCTGGCCCACTAGGTATCTCTCAGAGGTATCATGTACCCTCTTTTACATGAGCTCTCACATTGTTCCCAAACATGGTGCACTGAAGCCTGCACTGCATAGAAAATGTGGCTGTACATAAAAGCAGGGGGCTTGGTTCTGTTCCCACTGACTTCAAGGGGAAAAAAATCAGGGCCTGGGTTAAGTGCATCTCTTGCAAGCTGGATTTACAGCTATTTGCATTAGCCTGAGTGGCACATTTTCTGTTTTGATTAATAAAACCTGTCAGAAAATCTTAAACAGAAAAATAAGTTCTGATTTTGAAATCAATGCTTTAAAACTCAGAGTTGAGCTTAACCAGTTTGTTGAATTAAAAGCCAGGAGATGGATTTACATATGTTAGAGTAGAATTACTGGGGTTATTTCCCCCATAGGTTAAAAAAGTGGATTTACAGGCAACTTCTGATGAGAAAACACAGTTCATGCTAATCAACCCAAGTGGAAGCATTTTGCATTTTCAAAGCCTGCCTCCGAAAGCTGCACTGACTTCAAAAGTCCTTGGTTGCATAGCTCGAATCTAGTCAGACACAGGGATGATCCTGAGGTGAGATGTGGCCTGACACACCAGAAATCTGGCTTGGTGCCTAGTTCTTTCCATGGCTTGGACAATGTTGAGCTGCTCAATGGGGCTGAACAGAGCTGAATGCTTCAGACCAGTGGTTCCCAAACTTTTTTGGATCAGGACCCATTTGTAAACATGGATGACCAGTCCTGACCCAGTAAATAGTTTAAGTAGAAAACAGCCCACTGGCCCTGCCGGTGCCCCTCACTCTCAATGTATAGCCCTCCATCCCCCTAGCCCTGCTGGTGCCCCTCATACCCAACCTGCTGCCCCCTGCCCCCAGGCCTCAGATCTCCAGTGTGTGGGGCAGAGGGTGGGTGTGTGAGGCTGGGAGGGGGGCGGGTATGTGTAAAGCAAGGGGAAACTTGCAGTTTGCCATTTTTTTCCTTTAAAGGGGAAAATCCATGATTATCCCCTTTAAAGGAGAAAATCTGCATTTTTCCACAGGAAACAGAAAACCCAGATTCTTGTTTATTAATATACACCGTGTTAACATAGGGTGAAGCACAAGCAGCATCTATTTTTTCAAAAATGTATGATCCACTTTTAAAGTTTGTTCACAAACCTTTCATAAATTCTTGTGATCTACTTTTTGGTTTGCAACCCCTGGGTTGCTTTAGACCACCCCTCTAAAAATCCCAGCCTCTGTCTTTCTTTGTCCTTTTGTATAACAGAGGTAATAACCTTTTCTTTTCCCTACCTTGCCTGTTTGAACTGCAGGCTTTGTAAGGCAGGAGGCCTCTCCTATTATGTGTATGTAGAGAGCCAAGCACAGTGGAGGCAAGATCTCATTTAGGACCTCTTTTTGCTCCTTAATATAGACTATACGTTATACTGCAGTGAGGCACTTAGGGACCCCTGTAAACTGTTAAGGAGAGAGGAAGGGAGCTCAGCAGTTTTGCAGAACTGGGCTCCTTTCTTCCTGCAGTTTTGCTCAAAATCTGTTTTCCCAACCCTGGAGCTGTTTAATCTTGTCTCTGATACTCTCCAGGAATAAAGCACCAAGAAAGATTGGGTAATGTGCATCCTGTGGTCTGATAGCCTGGCCAAACTTTTATGCCAGGATGGACAGCACCATACACAGCATATATCTTTTGAAGTAAAGTGAAGGCTTTAAATCAGATCTCTTTATTTAGGGTCTATTGTCAGAATTTGACCTTGGACAACATAAATCAACAGATTTATATATCAGCAAAATGTTTTGCAAGGGGAGGTTGTTAGTGGTAGGAGCAATGGTTTGTAAAATCCTTGCATTTTTAGGGCTTTACTCTTCTCTCACTTGCACTGAGACTGCAGCACTGGGCTCAGGAGACCTGGCCTCCTTTTTAAAGCACTTTCCTTCGCATGTGCTGCGTTCATGTTCTAATTACAATGCGTCGGAGCAGATGCGATTAATCAAGACTGCACCGCTTTCTAGTTAGAACGCTCCAACATTGCTGCAGCGTCATGTGTATAAGCCCCTGTGGGTTTAAAAAAGGCTGCTTCAAAAGTGTCCCATGGCCAGCTTTAAAAATGCAGGGGCTTAATACATGTGACACTGTGCCATTTTAATTAGGGTGGCTCCTCGGGAACTGGTCTAATTAAAATGCCCCCCTCCTCAAGCATGTGTATAGGCGCCCTTTGAGATCTTCTGATGGAAGATTTCTGTAAAAGCCAGGTGTTTTTTACTATTCTCATTACTGCAGTAAGCCAGCAGCTGATTTACACCAATCAGTTGTGTAACTAATTGTAGACATCCACACCGCAGTGATCCATAAGTAGAGCTCATAGATGATAAATAATAATAATCAGAATACTTCGTTAGAATTATTTGAGTGGGATAGAAAGAGAGAGAGAGAGAAGAGGAGATGAAACAAAGGAAAGCAAGCAAGGGGAGAGAAAAGTGACCAGAGAAAGTGTAAGCTGTCTGTGCTTCCCACTCTGTTGTTCACCTGAATCCCAGAGAAGACTGTTTTCTGCAGCCTGACTTCTTCCTTTTCTCTGTTTCAGATAAAGCCCCATTCAGGTGCTGTTGTCATTGGCAATAAAGCCATGCAAACCGTGCCGATTTATTGGGGGCTCTTTCTTTCTCCTACATCTTTCTCAGGAGTGTTCCAAGACGCTGATATTTGCAGAAGGTGCAGTGTGCCTGCTGGATAAGGCAGAAGAATGAATACATCATAACTCCCCCCAAGCACTCCTGACAGCTTTGAGTCATAAAACTCGGGGAGTGTGAAGCCTTCTCATTGAGACAGGCAGCCTCAAGAAGGCGGTCAATATAGCTTTGTATCCCATTGCCATTAGGACAAGCTTATCAGCAGGGTGCCAGAAGCACAGAGCACACAGGCTGACAGGAAAATCAAAGTTTTATTCTTTTAGCAATTCAGGTCAGGGCCACTTTTCCATCATAGCGGGAACAGGCTCTGATCCTAACTTTAATGTGGGCCATGGGTGTTCTTCGTTTGCCCATGTCATTTCACAGAACCAGCGCTCATTTTACTTGGGGGGTTTTGTAGTGTGCCTCACAACTGCCCCCCAAATTATTTCAATGTTTTTTTTTTTAAATGTCATTTTCTTCAGAGAGAAAGAAATGATTTAACCTCAAAATGATAAAACTGGGATATAGAAAGAAACACTGGCTCAGGGGAACGAGAGAGAAAGAGGACCTTTGGAGGTTATATTTGCTCTCCCAGCATGGGATACCCAGCATGGGTTTGTTGCGGGTAGGTCTTGCTTGACCAATCTCATTTCCTTTTATGACCATGTGACCTATCACCTGGACAAGGGGGAAGAGATCGACGTCGTATACCTCGACTTTAAAAAAGCCTTTGATCTGGTATCCCATGATCACCTCTTGGCTAAACTGGCTAACTGCAGCCTTGCCATCACCACGATCCGCTGGCTGGGGAACTGGCTCCACGGTAGGACCCAGAGGGTGGTGGTTGATTGTAGCCAATCGCCGTGGTGTGCTGTGACCAGTGGGGTCCCACAAGGCTCTGTCCTAGGGCTTATACTGTTTAACATCTTCATCAATGATGTGGACATTGGTGTCAGAAGTGGACTGGCCAAGTTTGCCGACAACACCAGACTCTGGGGTAAAGCATCCACACCTGAGGACAGGAGGGTGATCCAGGTCGATCTGGACAGACTCATGAAATAAGCAGATGAGAACCTGATGGTGTTCAACACTGAAAAATGCAAGGTTCTCCACCTTGGGAGGAAAAACCTGCACCATGCTTATAGGCTCAGTAGTGCTACCCTGGTTAGCACTACAGATGAAAGGGACTTGGGGTCATGGTTGACCACAAGATGAACATGAGCCTTCAATGCGATGCTGCAGCTAGTAAAGTGAGCAAAATGCTGGCTTGCATCCATAGATGCTTCTCAAGCAAATCTCGGGACGTCATTCTCCCCTTGTACTCGGCCTTGGTGAGGCCGCAGCTGAAGTACTGTGTCCAATTTTGGGCTCCACAATTCAAAAGGGATGTGGAGAAGCTTGAGAGGGCACAGAGAAGAGCCACGTGCATGATCAGAGGTCAGGAAAACAGACCTTATGATGAGAGGCTGAGAGCTATGCGGCTCTTTAGCCTGGGAAAAGCGTAGGCTCAGGGGGGACCTGGTGGCCACTTATAAGTTTATCAGGGGTGCTCATCAGGATTTGGGGGAAAGTCTGTTCACCAGAGCCCCCCTAGGGATGACAATATTGAATGGTCACAAACTCCACTGTGACTGGTTCAGGCTGGACATAAGAAATAACTTGTTCACTGTCCGAGCCCCCAAGGTTTGGAATAGACTGCTGCTGGAGGCGGTTCAAGCACCCACTTTGAATGCCTTCAAGACACATTTGGATGCTTATCTTCCTATGATCCCTGCTGACTTCCTGCCCCTGGGGCAGGGGGCTGGACTCGATGATCCTCTGGGGTCCCTTCCAGCCCAAGTGTCTTTGAAATTCTATGAAATTCCATGGTTCTCACGGTATCAGCCCTGACCTATTGAAATAAGCTGGGGTAGTTTAGGAGGTGCTCTAACTTGCTCCACCTGGCTCCCGTCTCCCAAGGACATTATGCCTGTTGTGAACTAGCATAGCACAGGCCCATTCTGCCCTCCACATGTTCGAGGGGGGTGGCGGGGTATAGGTATAGAGAGCTGCACTGCTTTATATCAGCTCCGAAAAAGCCTGAGCAGCAGGCAGCACCCACCATGCTTTGTTTGGGAGTTTGTGTCGAGGGACCTTCAGCTCTGGAGAGACAAAACAGGCTCAGGGGAAGCGTCAAATGGGGGCTACCTCTGTGGACGGCATTGCATTTTGCCATCAAGCCTCATACGCAAGAGTCCTTGTGATGGACAAACCCCTACAGTGGGTTCAGGCTCTGCCCTGCTGCTCACTTGTTTCTAAATAGCTGAAATCTCTGGATTACCTGTGGGTGCCATTTCCAGTGGGTCAGGTTGAGGCCTGTGCCTGCTAGGTTCTATAAGAGCTGAAATCGCTGAGTTTGCTCCAGGTCTAAAAGAGCTGGGCTGCATCAGCAACTGGAAGTGGACCAGCAGCACCAAAGCAGTACCCCCAGTGGTGGTGTGGAGCAGTGGAGCAGCATGCCTCTACCTCCCACACACACCCACAGCCTATTGTGGAGCGACTGCAGTGGTGGAACAGCACCCCCCAGGCAGCAGCGAGGCAAGGGGAAAGGTTAGGTTGGCCACTATATTGGCCCCACTAGCTACTAAATTCACCACGTGTGGGCCTAAGGCTCCAGGCAGCATTTATTTCCCCAGGTTTCTAGATGGAGGCTCAAGTCAAGAGAGAAAATTTGCATACAACTTCTACGTTGAACTCAGTCCTTGAAACTGCCATCCTGGGCCTGGAAAAAAAGGGTTACATATGCAAATTGCATCATTTTGAGCATGCAAGCTTTTGAGTCTACAAAGAAGAGGCACAAAGCCAGAAAGCTGGTGAGGTGGGTATGGTAAAATTTAGGCCAAGTAAGTAGAATACTGAGTCAAAGTAACATCACTGTACAATGAACACCAACAGTAAGAGGATGAAAAGAACCAGCAGAATTTAGATGAGGAAACGAAAAGCACAATTGCACATTACAGATCTCTGAACAATAGCACCAAGGCCCCCGACAATAATAAACCATCAAATAGTGAAAAGGAAAAAAAAAAAAAAAAAGCATAGTCACACAAAGCTCTAGA
>NW_017729015.1:7529876-7541716 GCF_001723915.1 Gavialis gangeticus | reverse complement strand
GCATAGTCACACAAAGCTCTGGCTGCTTCCACTGCCCATCTCCTCATAGTCTGAAAGGGAACTTTCTATAATAGATTTCAGATTGCTTATAATGTAATTCCCTGTATACAAATGTAGCTAACAATACGTTATTCCACCAAAAGGACTATAACAACTTTCTTCCCAGTAATTAAAAGGCTTTGACAATAGCATCCAGAATGGAAATAGACATAAGCAAAAGCATTGTGGGGGTTTTTTATGCACCATGGAGATTTATTTTTGTCCTCACGTTTGCTTTTACGTCTTCTAAGAGAATTTTCTTGGCTGTCCATTAAGACCTCATGCTGTGCAGCAAAGACTCTCCTCCCACTTAGATGAAAATCAGTCGTGTCTGCACTGATGCCAACAGAATTGCACAGAGCTAGAGAGGGTGCAGGGGAGAGGAGATATAGGCCCCTGAACTTTATTACCCCAGCTCTGCAATCTCTTGTTGTTACCAGATTAATGCATTTTTTTCCCCGTCCTCTCCTTTTTATTTATACATTACAGCTAGTTAAAAAACGTACACGTGAAGGTGTGACATGTTGCATGCAGATTCTTGTTCTAAACCCCCCCCAAAACTTTCTTGTCTTCACAAGTGTCATCACAGTACTGCTGTCTGTGAAAGTGCAAGGACCCTCATTTCTCCACCTCCACCCTGGCTGGTTTAAATGATTCAGTCTCTATGAATCCTACATGTAATGTCCTGATTTCACAATTCTCTTATGTTTAATGGGAAATCCCCTGGGAAACTATTTCTGTCCTTTTGTGCATCAAGGGCATAAGTGCCAAAACCCAAATTCAGTCTCTGGTTGGGGAGCCAGGCTTTGAATTACACCACAGATGTGGGGAGGGGAGAGGGGGAAAGAGGAGATAGAAACAGATTGCAGCTGACTGCACCTTTCAGCAGGCTGTCTTTGTGTATTATACAATATTTAAATAAAATTGAATGAATTGTTAAATACAGACTCGCCATACCTTAATTAGAACACCACACGCTCTGCTGGGAGAGATAAGACAGGGAGGAATAACGAACCATTTAAAAAAAATGCATTCACATATTTGTAGTACATTATATTTGTAGTTGCTCTCACACACCGCACTAAAAAGGTCCTGTGAAAACAGCAGCATTGAAGATGTAAAAACTCAGCGGCTGCCTCCAGAAACTGCCTGAGGATGTTCATTTGGGAGTCTGCGCAGCCAGCAGAACAGATCTGTGACTTCAGAATAAGGTTTTGGACATTTGGAGTGAAAGGAGTTTCAGCTCAGGGGCTTACTGCATATTGCTCCTGGCTGTTTTTGGTTTGGCAGCAAGACAGTTTGCTTTTCAGCAACGGATCCAAAGCAGCACTGATTCTTAGGATCTCGTTTTAATCTGTAGAGTTGGAAACTCCACATACGGCAGTAAGTCCTCTGCTGCTCTGAGAGGGCTTGGCTGGCTGTTCCTCCATTAATAGTCAAGGTCTCTGTTATCCCTCTATCCCCACAGACCCCATCTATTTAAGTCAATAGTCAGGGTCTGTATTTATTTAATCTAATTTAATACATAACCCTCTATCGCTCTATCTCCAACCCCCACGGTATCTAAGCTCTGCTCCTCTTCTCTCCCGCTTTTAACAGTGAACCTTACACTCCTGCAAAGTGCCAGATAAACAGCTGTGCAGACCAAACACCTTATTCCCCAGATATCTTGGGTTCTAGCTCCCCAACATGCTCCCTGCCCCCAGCATGCCTCCATCCTAATCTGGAGAGACCTCTAGAGGTGAGATTAGGGTAGTACAGCCCCTTCCTAATCTCAGGTGAATGATCATCAGGACTGTGCTTCCACATACACACCGGCTCCTCGCCCTTAGCAGTATTTAGGCAAGTAGGAGCTCACATCCTTCTGGCGCACCTGCAGGCAGTGCTTGCTCTTGCTCAGCTGAGATACCACTGTGACAAAGGGGGTGAAGAGGAAATGTCTTCCAGGCACAGGGAAAGAGGAAGGGACGACAGCATTAACTTGCAAATCTCAGAGGGAGAAAGCAAGCAGCCTGGATCTGAACTCCTGGGAGTAGGGAGTGAGACCAGAGGTTTTCAGGAAGGCTACAAATGGGGTTAGGGTTTCAGGAAATCCCAGTTTCCAGAGAGGCCATGTCTATATTACTGCTGTTGCCAAGGGATGGGCAGGGATGGGGTTTCAGACTGCCATCACTGCACCAACAGACCGCCCAGGGCAGAAGCAACTATGCCAGTTTTCCTTTGGTATCCTGTTTCAGGGCAGGGCAGGGTTTATTGTGCTGTTGTACACCACAGATTTGCGGGTGTATCAACACCACCAAAGTCTGATCTAGAACTTTTCAGCAGCAGATCTCAAAGCACTGTACAAACGAGGTCAGCATCATTGCCCTCCTTTTACAGGTGGGGAAAATGAGGCACAAAATGATGAAGTGACTGGCCTAATGCCACATCGCAGTTCAGTTACAGAGCCAGGAACATCACCCAAGTCTCCCAAGTCCCAGTCTACTGCTCACTCCATTACACCACACTGAGTGCATCCACACATGCAGGCACATGCACTTGCAGCAGCTCAAATAGCAGTGGCACAAATTTGTGCTGGAGATGTGTGTCTAAGTGCACGCATCTGAACATGGACTTTGGTGTGGGGCAAACTGACCCTGCCCAGCTCCTCCCACATGTTCAGCCAGGGGGAGCAAGAGGCTGTGGCCACCACCTGTGCTGGCCCCAGCAGTATAAAAAGATGCCCTGGTGAGTAGCTCAGGGCTACTCGCCCTCAGGAGCTTCTGAGGCCCAGCCAGTTGATATGTGGGATCACTAGCCCCTTGTGCCAGCTGGACTGCTGAAGCCCTAAACTAGACTGGCCCCTGCACCCTCTACCCACTGCAGCACTCTGGCAGTGGGGGCTGCTGCCTGGCTGTGACCTGCTGCCATCTGTGACAGCATCCGTCCCCTTGGACCTGTAGCCCCATGGCTGCATGCCTGGCAGACCCATGTGGGGACCACATAGCCACCTGGGCACTGCAGCAGAGCCTCCTGCACCTCTGGGCCAGTTGCCAGTGGGCCACATTTGTAAAGTTGGCCTTCGGGGGGCACTGATGTCATGTCTTCTGGTGCCCCTGCTCTGCCATCTGGGCAGTTATCACCTAGAAAATGTGCTCGTTGCAGTGGCCCACTTCAAACTGTTAAAATGTGTCGTCCTGGCCCCAAATGGACAGGTCAGCTACCTCATCTGCCCACCAGCTGGGTCTCCAGTGCTGGCTCTGGGCAGGCTCCTCTGCCTAGGTCTTGCCACTTGTCTCACCAGCAGAGATCCTGGTGTTCCCTGTTTAAAAATTGAAAATTCTCTGATGAAAACCGCATATTCTCTCATTAAAATACGCAAAATCCATGTTCTTCTGCAATTAAAATGAGACACCACTATATATAGAGAGATCAGTTGCGCAATGTTTTATTGATATATTTACAATTTTAAAGCAATTTGGAAGCCTACCAGTGCCTCTATCATCATAATAAAATACATTCTAAATATACACTTTGGCATTTGCTTTTGGTTATTTTATCATAGAAAATCAGAGCTGCCCTTCTCTTACCAGGATGCGGGGCACTGAGCAGCACCAGTATTATGGAGGAGGTGGAGGGGTTGTGGAGGGTGTAAGGCTGGGTGTACCGTTTGTGCGAGTGAGGTTTAAGGGGGCATATGGAACTTGTGCAGGGGTTTGTGGGTGCCTTGTGAAGGGGTTTGTGGGTGTAGGGGGATTGTGTGAAGGTGGGGAGGACTGCTCAGAAGAAGTGGGTCCCCACCCGGTCCCTGGCATGGCACACAGCCCCCTCTGCAGCAGAAGCAGCAGCAGGCTGTTGGGGCACTCACGGCCTACTACTGGCAGAGCCCCCAGAAAGTGCAGCTTGGCCCTGGCTACCTGAGACCCAGTGTTGCCTGTGCCACATGGAAATGGTGTGTACCCTTGGTCAGGACCAGGCCAGTTCTTGTTGCCACCCAGAGCTCACAGAACCACACAAGAGCCATGTGTGAGAAGGCAGAGCTGGGCTGGGTCCTGCCTCCATGTGCCCCATGCACCATCGGGCTGGGCTGGCTCATGAAGGCAGGACCCAGCCTGGCCCATTGGCATGCAGTTCTTACATGTAGTCCTGGGAGCCCTGGGAGCCCTGGGTGGCAGCAAGAATGGCCTGGTTCTGCCTTAGGGCAGATGCCAGTGAGCTGGGTTGGCTCAGCTCCATGTAGCACAGGCAGCACTGGGCCTTAGGCAGCCTGGGCTGTACTGTGACACTATGGGGCTCTGCCAGTAGCACCATTTTTTCCCAGAATGTTTTTTTTTGATACTAGGATTTCCTGGTATCAAAATTAGAGCCTGTGCTGTAAATATGCAGCCCAGGGAAATTTTTTTCATTCTAGCATGCCTCTTGCAGCATCTCAAACTGTTTTGAGGCACAACAACAGTTTTGCTTGTCTGGACACGGCCACTGGGTACATCTAAATGTACAATTAATGCGAATGAATAAACTCTGGCACAGTTTGCACCGGAGTTTATTACTCCAAGGCACCACATTTACATGCATGTCTGGGACTGCAGTATGTTGATTTGGGTTGGAGCAGCCCTGGCTGGTAGGGGGGCCAGGGAGTCAGCCTGCCAGCTTAGAGCTGCTCCAATTTGGCTCAACATGCTGCAGAGGCACGCTAGAATGGAGGAGGAGGGGTTGTGGGGGGTGTAAGGGTGGGTGTACCGTTTGTGGGAGTGAGGTTTAAGGGGGCATATGGAACTTGTGCAGGGGTTTGTGGGTGCATTGTGAAGGGGTTTGTGGGTGTAGGGGGCTGGGGCACAAGGGTGCTCCATTGTGGAACTAGCTGGCAAGCAGCCCTCACACTGAAGTACCTTCATACCTTAGTCAGCCCCTTCAGCATCTGCCAGTGTGCTGTGGCACACTAAAGGTGATGACAGATGTTCAGGACCCCACTCTAACTTATGGTGCTTTATGTAAAGTGCCATGAGTTAGAGCGCACCCCCACCCCAACTCAATAGATGTTCACCTGTTCAGTCAAAGTATGTGTATGTGTGTGTGTGTGTGGGGGGGGAGTTGGGAGGGGAGGTTAGGGGGAGGCCTCCAATCCACATGCCCCGCCTCCAGCTCAGGCTGGCCAAACCCCAGCCTGAAGCTTGCTTCCGCTCCCTTTTCCCCCCTCCCTTCCTGCAGACAGCACAGGGGTTGGGATTGGGCTGCATCAGCCCAGCACCAATCATGTGATGGATTGATCCTAGGGAATGGAAGTTCCCCAAGGTGCTCCAAAGTGGTCTGCCTTCATCTGATCCCTCATTTGATGAGGGTTAATTTTTCACACAATTGGCCATTTTAAAACACACTGCAACTGTGCACGTGTGTCATGGCATGGCTATAGAACACATTCGGACGGCCAATCATGTGACAAATGTAACTTCTGTTTGAGCCCTAAATAACACCACCATAGGATAGTACTTGTGTTTACAAATACAGATCTACAGCGACATTTATTAGTTTACTGTGGCTGAATACGGTCACACGTACAGACGCTGAGACTTTATAGCAGAGCTAATTAGTCTACTCTGCAGTAAACGTATCATGTAGATAACATTGTCTACTCAGAGTACTTTGTTGCTAGAGTACCCTCATAATCCTGTTATGTGCCAATGGGGTGTGCTTTGCATAGCTGTGGCCTAGAAGAAAGCTTGAGCTTTTGCAGCATGATTACTAATGTGCAAATCACAGGGTAGACTGGAAAAGTTGTAGTTTCACCATGCAGTGGCTCACTGATATCCAATTTATTAAGGAGGTGGGGGTGGTTATTCTCATTTTTCATTAGCTAACGTGGTAAATAATATTTGGAAAAATACTAGTGAAGAAGAAAGCAATTTGTAATTCAGGTAAACCTTATGAGGGAGCCAAGTTTTACCTTTCCTCCTAACTTAAAGCAAATGCTAAAAGCATTCTTGGCTTCATAAGGATTTTAATTAGTTATCACATGTGAATTGACATGAAGTGAGAGCACACATTTTTACTTACAAGAGCTATGCCACTGGCTTTTCAAACTCATGCTAGATGCTGGAAAATCTGCCACTGAGTTCTTTTATTTCCAGCAATGTAAAATGGGAGTGAAATACTGCCAGGCCAGAATGATTTCTTTTAAAAGCCACTGAGCAATGGGGTAAATCAGGGGTCTCAAGCTCACCCCACGCTAGATCCAAACTGGCCAGATCTGGATGCAGCAGCAAGGGGCAAGAGGTGGTGTCATCTTCATGGGAAGTAATGGAGATGTTGCTTGTCCTCTGCCACTGATGCTACTGCAACAGGGCTCTGTGCCCCAGATTGCAGTGCCAGGCTCCACCCCTGCTCACCTCACCCCTGAAATCCTGGCCCCATGACATGGTGACATGGCCCATGCATTTGAAATACCTGAAGTAAATAATGAAACAAAGCCTAGGGCAAGAGAGTCAGGTCCAGAGTCTCATTTATTTGATTTTTACATGTTTCTGTATGGGTAAAAAGGTGCTAGATTAGATTAATAGGAGACTTTGGCCCTGTCAAAGAAACAAAGGAGCAGTGGTAGCAGGACAGACTTCTCATGTAATATCCTGGGTCTTGTCTGTATCGGGTTGGACCAGTTATAAACACATAGTAATCTCTTGCAGTATGATCATGAGTCTTCATTGCATGTTGGGTAAAAGTGTGTCTTTTCATTAGTTTTAACATTACAGCCTTTCAAGCCCACTGAAGAATCCATGGTGAATTTTTTAAAGTGCCCGCTCTGGGAATCATGTGATCTTACAAGACTCAGCTTTTGTGTTGAAAAAAAAACCGTCCCTAGCTTTTCTGTTGTGGCAAAATCTAGAAAACATCCTCCCCCCGACAACTCCAAAAGCAAAACAAAACTAAAGGCAGATAAACAGAGCCACTTTTTAAATCTTATAATATTGCCCATGTTGATTCAGAATTTATGAACACTAAGAGCTGGCAAGAGGACACCTGACAGAGCTTCAGGGAACTTGGAAGGTACCAGCAAAGAAAAGTGAGTAGGTAGTAGCTGAATAAGAGTCCTTCTAGCTACATAAGCCTGATTTTCTATGGTATCTGGACCCATAACACTTCAATGCATTTATTCTCATAACAGTCCATGACAGTAGGTAGGGCTGTGCAATTACACCCATTGTACAGCTGGAGAACTGAAGCACAGTGAAATGAAGGCCAGATGTCTAATTAACACTGGCAGAACATGCAGGTCAGTGAATATATCACTAGATTGTTGTTCATGAGACCTTGTTTTTAGCCCTTGGCCTGCCATTGGCCTGCTGGGGGTTGTTTAGTAAGTCACTTTGCATTCCCCTACCCTCAGTTTTCCCAACTGTAATTAGCACATGAGGATGATAACACCGACCACATCTATAAAGCGTTTTGAGATCTACCAGGGAAAGTTGTTACATAAGAGCTGGGTGCCATTAAGTACCTTTGAGGAACTCAGAAGTGACAGAACAGGAAACCAAGCCCATGTTTGAAGTATGAGTCCGGGGCTAGTGGGCTAGCCATTGAACCATTCTTCATCCACACAGAGCCTTATTGGAATTGGTAGAGCCCAACAAGCCATTTTAGGAGCAGAGGGCAGCTGCTTGAAATGTAGGAATTGTCATATTAGTTCACACTAGGAATCCAGCAGGGCAATCACAGCTGCAAGTTCCTCAAAGGGAGGTGCAACACCTTTACCTTCTTCCCTCCTTGTTTCTCTCTGGTGGACATTTCTTCTCAACCCCCTTCAAGTACTTTGAAGGAGGAGGGTTAACATCGCTTTTAAATATTTTAATTTTTTTTTTTTTGCATTTTGTTTAAGTTAGATGAAGATGGTCTTATTACCCATAAGTATCTCATCATTTTTATAAGCTATGTATGGAGCTGTAACTCTCGCTGGAATCATGCAAAGAGGAGCCCTATTAACTCAGGATAGTTAGATCTGTGGTTTTGGTCAGGGTCCTTCTCTGGTGCAAGACACCAAGGAGTTGTCTTCACTACATAGTGGGCATATTCAGAGGAATTTTTTCACAAATTAAATTTTCCTGCCCAGGAAAAACATACCATCTCAATTCTCCTGTGAAATATGAAACAACTTAAAGAAAAGAAGCAACATTCAGTATCCTGCCTACCACTGGACATGTTTCAGGTAAACAACATGCTTCTTCCTTTGTTCAAACCAAATTTGCATGCTTTCAGAGCAACTCTTCACAACTGAACTTTTCCAACCAGGAGACCCATAACACCATCCAACTCAAAAGGTGCAATACGAAGTTTTGTTTCTACCTGGGAGAAAGTTTACAATCTTTGATGTTTCCTTTGCCTGAAGAAGGGTGTTTGAGCTCTAAAGCTTGTAAATAAGTTTTTTTTTTTTTTTTTTTGCAACTATTTGTTGGTCTAATAAAAGATATCGCCTCTTCCTCAAGAGTTTTGGATGCCCATGTCTACATGAGACATTTAGTGTGGAGTAGACTAATTAGCTCCGCAGTAATCTCACATTTACGCATGTGGCCTTGTTAGGCTGCAGGAAACTAATTAACTCTCCAAGGGGTTAGTACTTGTAAATACAAGTACCACTTTGCTGTGGAGTTTTTTACTGCGCAGCACCACATGTCTAGATATTGATGGGGCAAGCTGAGGCACAAGGGGGCTTTAGTGCTGGAGCTGCTAGCCCTATGCTGGAACACCCTTGTGCCTCAGCCAGCCCCTCTGCAGCATGCTGAGCTGGGTTGGAGCAGCCCTGGGCTGGAAAGCTGACCTTGCCTCCGCACCCACCCCGGGTCCCTGGCCAGCTGGGGCTGCTCTGACTCGGCTCGATGCACTGCAGTCCTGGGCACATATTCAAACAGCATGCCTGGGAGCAATAAACTCTGGCACAATATGCATGAGAGCTTACTGCTTTGTATTAATAGCATGTGTAGATGCACCCTGTACGTGGAGTGCTGATCCTAACTTACATCTGATCATGTCCTAAAGCCCCTTAAGTTAATTGCCGTAGTGCTTTCAGCTCGATTTGGTGGTGCCTAAAGTTGAGTTATCAAAATTCATCAGTGGCTAATGCAATTAGTCAATGGAGTCACAGTGATATTTTGAAGTATGCCTGCTCTCAAGCAAGACTAACTTGAGGAGAGCTAATTCATATATTGATAATGTGAGTTAAAAACTTATGTGTTGAAAATGCAAGTTGCTTCTGCCATGATGGTGGCTGCTGAAAAACCTTCTCTTCTGAGGTTCTCACCCAGAAAGTTGGCTATTTTTACACAACCATAGTGCCTGGAGACCCTAAGCATGATCAAGGCCCTATTGTCCTCGTTGCATTCAAAACACAGAGTGAGAAAGAGTCTGTGCCCCCAAATGATTACAAACTCATTTAACAGGAGCTGGGAAAAGAAACAGACAGGAAGTGTATTGCTGCACATCACACAACCGGTCATTAGTAAGGTCAGGATTACAACCCATACCACCAGTAACTACAGGCCCATTTTGTACAGTCAAACAATTTGGAACAGCACTAAAAATGAACCTCTGAACTGAGACTTGTATGATGAGTTACACGGCACAGAGTACAAATGGTTGAGAAAAGCCATCTCCACTTGTAAGAAAAAAAATATACTAAAACTGGAAGATTTTCTATTCTCTAAACTTTTTTTTTAATACACTTCAGAGTTTTGCCCCAAGTCTTTTATGAAATTGCTTTTCTGTTTAGTAATGTGCTGAATCAATGGGGCCATTTCCCTTTCATATTTCTGTAATTAGCCTGTTTTAAATCCTTCAGCGGCTCATTGGAAAGATGTTGATTATTTACAGTATGTGCAATTCAGATGTCACTGGATTATTAACCTTCGCTGTGTACTTTTAAATATCTGGATTACTTGATATGAGATTTCCATCCTGCACTGCAGGCTAGAACAACCCATGCAAAAACAACATCAACAGAAATATATAACAAAAAATAAAAGAAAGAAATATCGAACTCCCTCCTGCAGTTTCACTAATATCTGCTAACTGCAGAGGAAAAAGTTCGTAGCTGTAGTACAATAGCACCTAGAACCCTAAATTCACATCAGGGCCTTGTTATGCTGGGTGTTGCGTACAGAAAGTGTCAGACCTCTCTCTTAAAAAGCTTACTGTCTACATAAAGAAAGTAGGCAAATGAAATCCTATTATCCCCGGTTCAGAGATGAGGACATAAAGCTTCAACTAACTTAGATGCATCAACTCTTTGCGGCAGGGACCGGGGTTTTATTCAGTTTTTGCACACCATGTAGTACACTGGAGTTCCCCAGAGTTGGGAAGTTGCCTGGAGCCAGAGACGCCTCCCTGCATTGCAGACTCGGCAGTCTGGAAGGCCCCAGAGCCCCATCTGGAGCTTGAGCCCCACCTTGTGAATGAGTCATCGTGGCAATGCTCTCGTTCTGCAGCTCTGGACATGGGAGCCCCCAAGGGCAAGCTGGCATGAAAACAGGCACATTTCTGTTGGAATCTGGTCTGTATTTCTTTGGAAGTTCATCAATACTCACAAAACAGCCACAATTTGGCTGTTTCTAACCAAAAAAAAAGTTCTGTTGTAAAGTTCCGAATCAGCTTTATTCACAAATATAAATGAGCTTTTGTAGTCACACAGTGGTTTTCAGTGTTTCGCAATGACTTTGGAGAAGAAGGAGTATGGAGCATACTCAAGCTCAGTTTGAAGTAGAAATGCTGTTCATTATCATTATTATGCTGTGCACTGTACAGACACAGAAAGACGTAGCGTCTTCCCTGAATAATTTGCGCTTGCTATTTCACATGCAGGTCCTATTTCCATCTCTGCCTTTAACTCACTCTGTGATCCTGGAAAAGGTACTTAACCGCTTATTCTCCCTCTTATTGTCTTGAGAGAAAATGGTGGAATAAAGGTGCCCAGATAATATGGTGTCGAATCCTAGATACATGGGTACTTTCTACATTACAGGAAGCTCTTCTTTGAATCCTAGGTGCCTACCTGGAGGCTGTGGGCAACTGAGCATTACACTCAACATCCATTAGGCTTCTCTCTTTTAAGACAGGAGCTGGACTGGCATCTACATCTTTCAAGATTTAAAGAGCATGAGGGTAGGTTAATTGTACCCTGGTGCCCTTTGCCAGTTTCACACCCACTGACTGAAGAATCAGTAGGGGTGGAAGTCTTGATATCCCATGATAACCATCCATTCTTGCAGGAAAAAAGATAACTTCTTGGGGTTGAATTATGACTTGCTCTCAACGCCCCTGTGTGGGAACCAAGGGACTTGAAAACTGTATCTATGTCTGCTGGCAAAATTTCAAGAAGCTCCAAGGCTGGCTGCTGCAAGAATGCAACTATATGAATAATGATATGAAAAACTGAATACTGGGTTTTCTGAATTTTCCAGATATTTTTTTAAATTCCTTTGGGCTCCCTCAAAATGAAAACTGAGTTTTTCAGTGCGCCATAGAGAAGTAGGGCGGGAAAGGACCTCCAGAAGTCATCTAGTCCGACCCCCTGCCTGAGGCAGGTTCATCTCTATCCAAACCATCCCGTACAACCATCACCTAAACTGTACTTATGACAACCCCCCATCCTGACACAACAAAGACCTAACCCCCTGACCTGCCACAGGTAAAGCAGGGGAGCCACAGCAGCCACTGTCCTGGTCAAACGTCTGAAGGAAATAAGCAGCATGTTGAACAATGTTATGGCGGTGTGTACATGAGACACTGACTGCGCAGTTGTTACTATGCAGTCATTTAGCACTTGCATACTCAAGTACTAAATG
>NW_017729015.1:7523293-7524876 GCF_001723915.1 Gavialis gangeticus | reverse complement strand
ACAGCAGCCACTGTCCTGGTCAAACGTCTGAAGGAAATAAGCAGCATGTTGAACAATGTTATGGCGGTGTGTACATGAGACACTGACTGCGCAGTTGTTACTATGCAGTCATTTAGCACTTGCATACTCAAGTACTAAATGACTGTTTGGTACCAGAGTTACTGCGCAGTAGCATATCTGAATGGCTTTTTGGCGATGCTGACAGCGCAGTAGCTTGTTATTACTGCACAGTAGCTCATTACTACTTTGCAGTAGCGTCACATCACGCTTTGTGCCACACGCCACTACTGCGCAATACTAACAAGCTACTGTGCAATCAACATCTCGTGTCGACGTGGCCTCATTCCTTGAATAAGCCTGAAAGCAAGTATTTCATTTTGATTTCGATTGTATTTTTAATCACAGAATGAAATATTGAAGGTACAAATTGTTTCACATCCCCAAAAAGCATTTTAGCTGTTACATTTTTTTTTTCATTTTTCTTTTTTATGATACATACAATTTGGCAAAATTGACAGAAGTTTGCAGAACCTTTTGATGTTGCCAAGTCTGCACTTTCTTCCAAAAATTAGCATAGCCTTTTATGAGGGAAAAGAAGCAAAAATGAGCATTGTGACCCAGGTGGATAAAAGTCTTGTGGAAGTCTGAGCACTTTCCCCACGTTAGGGAAAATATGAAGAAAAAAATCCCAGTCAATTATTCCTCACCTATAAAAGGGCTTGCGGCAGGATGACTTTTGAGGAATGCCAATACGAAAACATTTAAAATATCCACAAATTGCAGATCCGTAAGTAATGTGACATTTTTATAGTAATGCGCCAATTAAATATGCAAGTGAGAAGTGATGGCGCTTCTTTTTTTAAGTCTGAACATCACATTTTTTTACTATTGAGTTTCTGTGACTTGAATGGAGGATTTTTTTTTTAACAAGTAGAGGCCCAGTAATTTGTAGGAAGTGTTGCGTGGATGGCTGTGTGCTCACATCACATTCACATAGACAGAAGGATCAATATAAGCTGCCGAAGTTGTCCTGACCTCAAAGGAGCTATGCTGCATTTTACTGACTGGGGATATGGCCCTTTAACTGCAGTGAAATAAAGCCACTGCAAACTGCCTTGAAGTACCTGGCCCCGGTAACTTCAGTGGAGCTAAGCAGCTTTACACAAGCTGGAATTCAGACACATTGGTTTCATTGAACAATATGATTCACACATCTAAGGAACTGGTCTTTTGACTTTCATCAAACGCCACTGATTGATATAGTTTTATGACATAAATCTGGCTCTGGGTTTGGCCATCACGGTCTAATCCTGCCAGGTCTGAGTACTTCCTAAGAGATGCTGAATGTTTTCAGCTCATGCTAGTCACAGGGATTTGGGATTCGTCACTATTCACAGTCAGAGGAACTCAGTATTTTGGGAAACTGCAGTCCCTGGCCACTTACTGCATCATGAGCCAGCAGGGGAAGAACCTGTCCCTGCTGAGCTCCTGTGCTAAGATGAACTTGGAGGTATGGACTGGGGCTATGGGGCAGGAGGTAGCCCCAGGTCCTGGGCATGACCACTGAAACTGCACTCTGCCAG
>NW_017729015.1:7483028-7518293 GCF_001723915.1 Gavialis gangeticus | reverse complement strand
CAGGGATTTGGGATTCGTCACTATTCACAGTCAGAGGAACTCAGTATTTTGGGAAACTGCAGTCCCTGGCCACTTACTGCTGGACAAGTGCCCACAGCAGAAAAGCCACCATCACTTCCTTGTTAGCTTTCCACTCAACTCCTTCTCAGCTATGAGACCGAGGGCCAAACAGACCATGGATGTTCAACTCTCGTTTCATCTCGCTAGCAGAGATGGTCACTCCAAAGCAAAGCTGAAGCCTATCAAGCATATGGTCATGCTGAATCGACTTGCACTGCTGCTGACCTCTCATTGCTCTTTCCTCTCCAGAAAACACTGTTCTCCGGCATTGTCAAGATGATCCTTTTCTTCAGTATCAAATTCACACCACAAATGTCACTTCTGGTACTGGTAGATCATTTGTCTGACTATGGAACAAAGGAGGCTATGGCAAATCTATTTGCAGTGCAAACACTAGCTGTGACACCTGAAGGGCTTGAAAGTGAATGCTTGGATGGTCCAGAGCATGGAAGACAGTGAGTGGAGGGAGGATGCAGAAAACCAGATGCATCTGAAGTCACAGATTTGAAATGGCTGGAAGTTTGTTTCAAAGGACCAGATAAAACTGGGGTCAGGGATGTGCTCCATCCTCAGATCCACACAGGAGGCCTCAGTTCTAATAGTCTCTTTATCCAATACACACATGCTTTCGAAGGGAAATTTAGGTAGTGGCTGAAGCCGACTAGGGAGCAGTTATTGTCATCAAGGAGAAGAGCAGCCCTGACCTGCTTGAGAAGTCTATTTGCATTTCTGTTATGTGAATGACTTGGAGATTTTGATCCAAATTCACTTTAGTTTCAAGGTGATAAAACATTGGTATTCCTACTGGACACTGAAAGTATAAGAGAACCAGACCAGGGGTCAGGTATTACTCAGCAGGTGGTCACAGTTGCATACTGAGCCTGGACAAAGCTACAGAAAGCAAGGAAAGGAATTCTTGTCTTCTGGTTAGACGGCACAGTTCAGAGGCAGCAGGCCCAGGCAATGTTGAGGCAGTGTTTGCTGAAGCTTGGTTGAGGAGCCATGCTGAGGCTGTCCCTACCCAGCAATCAATGGGAAATGTCGTTGCTACTGCTGGGTTGAATCACTTTCTCTGCCCTCCTCTTGAGCGTAAGCCTTGACTGAGCTGAGAGAATAAAACTTGCTTTGGGAGTCTGGAGTCAGACATCTGGATGATGTGGCCAGCCCAAAGTTGATGTTGGATGATCGTTGTCTTGATGCTTGTGGTGTTTGCTTGTGAGAGGATGCCAGTGTTGGTGCATCTGTCTTCCAGCTGGATTTGAAGGAACTTCTACAGGCAGTGTTGATAGTAGAGTTCTCCAACAACTTGAGGTGTCTCCTGTACGTTGTCCACATCTCATCTCCCTATGATAGGGTGGCGACCACAACTGCTTCATTAAACATCAAAATTGAGATTGATGGGTATGAGAAGAGGATTCAGTAGCAGATTTGAAGTGGTCGTGGACAGGGCAGATTAGAGACAGTAAGAGGATTGCAGAGGGAATGGAAATAATGACCATATTCAACTGCGGCATATATGGATTCAACTCTCATTCACTTCTGAAAGCATAGACTTTGATGGGTAGCTCTGAAAAATCAGGCAACTTTCCTGTAAGAGCCTGAATGAGTACAACTAAGTACTTAGGGGCAGGGGCCTGTTCTTGCAATCAGTATAGCAGATAGTACAATAGGGCTCTGGTTGGTGTTGTAATACAAACATCAACTACTACAACTTTCAGGTACCTGGGTCACAATGTTTTGGCCAAAATTTACCCGTATTCATAGAATCATAGAAAAATAGTGGTGGAAGGGACCTCAGGAGATCATTTAGTCCACCCCCCTGCTCAAGGCAGATTCTTCCCCATCTAAATCATCTTTTACAAATGTTTTTCTAACCTGCTCTTGAAAATTTTGGAAACAAACACGTGCAAAACTACCAGGTATAATGCCTGATGGCAAACCACTTTAATGGGAAACCAAAGCGTCGCCAGAAAAATCAGGAAAGATTTGTGGCAATAAGACTTTTTTGAGACTGGGCTCATTTGAATCCCCAGGCCATGGCTTAAGGGCAACATATTGCCAGCAAGACCCTCTAAGGTAAGCTCACAGCTACAGGAAATTTAGAGGAGAAAATTGTGGGTGATGAGAGGAGCAATGTCTGATGCTACCTGAAGCACATTATTTGCTTGGTATTGTAGCTCCTGGGTCACACTGATCTAAGGGAAATATTTGCATCCCTATCCCAGTGGACACATTACATTAGACTAGATAGGGCGCTAGAAGGGAACAGCCTTGTAGAATCCAGGGGAGTGAAGTAGATACATTTCCTACGTGTTTCCTTTCTCCGTTGCTAAGAGTGCGTGAGCACATTTCACCCCCCTTCTCTCCCAGTATAGGCCACATCCGTATCTACCATATAGCACGGCACTCTCCTCCTCCACCAATGAATAATTTTTGAGTCCATCAGCCATTATTAAATAATAAAGATTCTTTGCTAGCAGAAATAATTGAATATTGGAGCTGAGAAATTGAGGTCATCCTGAGCTCTGCCCCCTTTGACAAAGCAGCTCCCACTAGCGCGTCAATTCTGCTTGGTGCCGACAGAGCAGGGTGATTATCAGAGTCTCGCAGCTCGCCCCGGCTGGTATAATCAATGCTCATCTTCTCACCTTGGGGAAGGAAGGTGTGCATGTGAAGGGGGGGAAAGGGCACTGAGGGAGTGAGGGGATTGCCAAGCCTGCCTGGTTTTTAGGGCCATGGTAGCTTATGAGCCTGTCAGAAAGGAACTGCTGAATGCAGTAGTGGATTAGGAATTAGTTACTGCTGGAATGGCACCCTTGAGTGCCATAGACAGACAGCAGACATTCAGATTTCTGTCTCCTTGGAACGCCTATGCGCTAAATCCTGTCCAGACCAGTAACAAAACTGGCAGTCCCTAACCAATAAAAATGTCAATAAGGGGCACTGACTTCCCTTGCCTGTGTTGTAGTGGACACAGAAGCATAGGGATGCAGCTGGGTGCCTGCCGGCAGCAACTTCCAGTTGCCATTGCACTGTCAGAACAACTGTGTGGGTGGTGGTGGCAGCATTTTTGTGCATCTCCCCTCCCCTCGTGTTGGTGTCTAGGGTGCTCGCCCCTCCTTAGATCTGCCACTGGGTGGATGCCCACCTCTGTGCAGAGTCCCATGACTCTGAATCAGACCTCTGAACTCTTAGGTCAGGGTTGCCCAATTTTTGCCTGGTTGCAACTCCACTTACAGTCCAGTAATTTCATGCAACCCCATACAAGAATAAATTCAGAGGCCCACGGTTAATTGGGGATAGTGGCTTCCTCAGCCCTACCTCCTCTGTGGTTACTATTCCAGTGTCTGTACTTGTCCCCTAGTGAGAACGGAATCAGGGTAACTTGCTCCTGAGTGAAACAGGGTTAAGTGGCACAGGTTTAGCTTGTACTTACAGTAGGTAATAGTGGCTAGACCACAGAGCAACAGACCCATAGTGGGTCCATGCCCCTTGATCATTGCAGGCATGCAGGAAATTGCATTTCTTCCCCTGCCCCAGGGTTGCAATCCCTGGGTTGCAAATTGTTGTCTAATAATAACCAATTTCTGGTTTGCAAATCATTCTCTAATAAGACCATATTTATACACGCAAGTCGTACCACTTTTACTACTTTGGTATAGTTGAAATGGTTCGATTCCCCCTGTTTAGGAACAGGTTTCCCAGTAATAAGTGGGCTTTTATTGGTATACTGAAAGAAATGGGAAATAAGCTATGCTAGCATAGGCACCTTTTTACCAGTCTCTGTATTGTGAATGGCACCTGAATTGCTATCCTGCTAAAGGATCTCATCCCTAACTGAAAGAGTTAAGTGGTACAAAAGCTGCGCAGACCAGGTCTTGCTCATTATCAGCAATGGCTCTCCTTTCTGAAGCCAAATTTCTCTGTCCAATACAAACCCCACTGTCATCCTGCTGTTTGTTGTTGGCAGCGGCGGAGAGCAGATCTGTGGAGCCTCATAACAAAGACTGGAGAAAACGAAACATCTAGGGATGAGTCCCTTGTTATTGCAAGCGCTCTCCCCTGCTGCTATTTTTTGTTGTTGCTGCTGTGTCCCGCAATTTGTGGTTCTTTGTCATGGTGTAAAAGCCTTTGTTACACGTTGGTTCCTGGCAGGTGGAAAAGGTATGTCTGAAATGTGTCCTCTTGTCTTTACAATTCTGTACCATCCACCCACACAAGGAATCCTTTGTGCAATGCAGAACAAGCGGCCCTCTCTTTCTCTCCATTCTTGCCTTCCCAGATATTCTCTTACCTATAAACTAAGAAGGAATTCACAAGCTCAAGTAACATGCACATTTCCAACTCCAACCTTATCAGCTAGTTCACACACAGGCAGCAATACGCAGAAATTTCTTACTAATTGCCACTGCCTCTCACTACTGTCCCTGCAGTAAGAACCAGATAGAAAATTGCTAAGTATTTTAATATTCATTAAGCCAACATGGGTCTATCCAAATTATGCTAATCACTTGTAGAATTTAGCAGGGAGTGAGAGCACTTTTCTGGAGGTTTGTTTAAGTGGGAACCGTTAACGGTCAGAGCATACCCAAGCTACCATGGCTAATTCTACACAGCGCTGCTTTGCTTTATATAACATACAGCCTGCCTTTGTAAGTTGTTACTCACTTGAGTAGTGATTCACCTACAGAATACAATAAGATTACTTGTGTAAGTGAGCCCTCCTAGCACAAATACGGATTTATAAAATGGAATCCTAACCTGCGGTAAATAACAGATGATGGACCTGATCCAAATCCGGAAGACAAATAATTGAAGAACAACGGAGAAACTTGGATCTAGGTGCAGAGCCAAACATTGTGTCTGGGGAAGACTCTCTGGTAATTAGGTACAATTAAAACTACTTAAAAGAGTGCTAATATATTTGCCATGCACTGAAAGTTTGTCATGTGCTCATAAATACATCATCTAGGACTCTGTTTATGACAATACAATGACTAATTCCATCAGGCTGAAGTGAAAACTTCCCCAAAGACCTGGGCTCAGCATTTTTTTTTAAAGTAAATGGGACTGCATTCCATTGTTAATGATTTTTCCATCATCCATTTCCAGTAGGTTGCCAGGAAGGATAAAATGCTCTCGTTAAATCACGAGACAAGTAGGATTGGTGGAAGATGAATTTTTGGGGGTTCTTTTTTTCCACATCCTTGCAACTCAATGAGCTGAGAGATTCTTAATGAGGTTAAGAGTGAATGTAATGCTCATGGATGTGAAGGACTAATTGGATCCCAGGCCTGGGATAAAGTGCTTTCGTGCCAGCATGCTTCAATGGCGCGATGGTTGCATATCTAAATATTCACTGAAGAGCTGGAGGAAGCCATTAAATTGCCCCATCTTTGGACGGTTCTAGCAGTGCAAGTCAGTGCTGGCCTTGGGGACATGCATCTCTTTTAAATGTCCCACTTGTGACAATACAGCCTAGTCTTATCTAAGCCATAATACTACATATAAATTAAGTCATTCCCTCTTGCCTCTCAAAGGTCCCTTTCTATCAAGACCTCCTTTGTAGTTGTGCATACTCCCCTCAGTCCAGACCCATAACTGCCTTTGGGATTCAAGAGGCAATTCTCTAGCAGAGACTGCTGAGCTTGTTGAATTATTGCAGGATGTCTTGGCTTTTTTGAGCTACACAAACTGGCCACTGGAAATTAAGAGGAAGAGCTGGTTGATACAGTGCTAAAATATTGCATTTAAACCTAGAAATCTCTCTGAAGAGTTTCAAGCAAATGATTTAGCAGATTCTCAATGAACTAGGTCAATATTCCTATTCAAAATGAAAAGATATTATTACTAATTACTTGGGAAAGGCTCAAGATGGGAAGAACTGATCTGGTTATGAGGTCTCCCCAAGTTATGAGGCATCATGACCTGCCATTGCAGCTTCATACCCATCCTTGGGGTGGATCTCAGTTCCCTTTTCTGATCCAGATCCAAATGTTTTTAAGCTGGAAAGGGGTTCTAATTCATCATTAGCTATTGTTCATTACTGATTACTCCATGTCAACTGCCAACCATCCTTCAATCCACTCTTAGCTATTAGTCATTGATCATTAGGAAAGATGGACTAGACCAGGATTGAAATGTATGTCTCCACAAGTGCCAAAAAGAGAGACATTAAAAAACTTGTTTCCTCCTTTGATCAGGAGTTGAGCAGAGCCTTTGAAGATGAAACTGCTTCAGAATTGAATGGAAGTCCTGCCTTTCTCCACTGCCACCTGCTTATTAAATGAACATTTCTCTGGCCTTCCACTCAGTCTGTTCAACTGTGTTGCTTAGACTGTCTGCCAGCTCTTCATGACATCCTTTTCATTTATACAAGGTTTCATTTCTGGAGGTGCCTAATCTTAGCTGCTTCAACCAAAATTACCTTGTAGATAAATCAATCAATCAATCAATCTCAGAGAAAAGGGGGGTGAGGGGGAGAAACAAAACCGAAAAAAAAAAAGACCCAAAACCCAACACATCCTCCTGCAGGAAAAAACACGCTGGAATTGTTATGTGGTTTGTTTGAGCTTTCAGAAATTGATTTCATTATTGAAAGAAGTCTCTGCCTGATGCGTTTCTCATCTCTGCCTGCCAGTGTGCAGCATTTTTGTCTTGGTTGATAACAGAATTTTTAATTATTGTAATTATCACTTGAAAATTGGGTTCCTGCCACAGACAATTGAAATTAGATTCTGTTACTTTTTATCTTTGTTAATGTCTTTTAATCTGAGGTTTCATTTCCTATCAGCAATAAAAATATATGCGTTTGTATGCGTGTGTGTACATCTCTCTACCCACAAACACACCACTAGAGTCACAATGTAGATGAGCATATACATGATGCATGCACACACACACGCACAATCTACACAACAGATGGTTTTTAAGGCCAGAAGGGGCCATTAAAATCACCTAGTCTGTCCTTCCATAGTATATGGACCACATCCAGCAATTCCTATTTCAAGCCTGTTACATTGAGCTTTGATTTAAACACGTCAAGCAACAGAGAACCCATCGCAACCTAGGTTGACAGGGAGAGAAGACTTATGAACTGACCCACAATTTTGGGAGCCTCAGTTTTTGAGTGCCCAAACTCACTTCCTGTAAAGGGTGCTTGATTTTTAGGCATATTTGCTCAGGGTTTATATTCTTTCTCCATCCCTCCTTTTACAGTTATTGTCTGTATACAAACATTTCTCAGGTGGTACTCTCAAGGTGGAGTATGGCTCCCATTGAAAGCACAAGGAGTTACTTGTGCTTTGCTGTGCAAGATTTTGGTCCTGGATCAGAAGCTATCCCAACATAGGCACAGTGCAGGTAAAACCAGGGTGGGCTTCCGCATGATCACCTTGCTAACAGGTCTTCAATCCTAACCAAAGGGGCAGTCTTTAATTAGGGAAGCAGGAAAGCTAAATTCTGTGCTCCAAGGTAGATGCCTCCTTTGCCTCTCTGCTGAAACTGTTAACTAAGTTGTCATGTAGTGACTTCTTGAAACTGGACTGAGATCCCAGTGACCTCTCAAGCACACAGCTGGAAGTAATTGTAAAAAAACTGCCCATCAGAGTTGCACTAAAAACTGTGACTACACATGGTGGTAGTGATGCGGATATAGCGAGTCTCTGCATTGTCCAGTTCCCTCAGGGTTCCTCTTGCAGGAAAATACTATTAACTGCAGGGCTAAGCTCCAGTAAGACCAAAGTCCAGATTCTGATCCACCCGTGTCAATCCAGAATACATTTGCTGTGGTTAGGAAGTTCCTTGGGCTCAGATTCATCCGGCAAAGATGCACAGGATTTACAATCAAATCCCAGTGGCTCTGAGCTGCTGAACATGGCCAGGAAAGACAGCTGAAGCTGTTGATTTTTCTTAGGAAATTTTCCAAGGATTTCTTTCCTCCAAATCTTTTGACATAACTGCTTAGATGAAGGCTATGACTCCACTGCAGTCTAGAGGTCTGATTGCAGCCTGTGTAGACATCCCTGAGCTGGGCTTTAAATTAGCAGAGTCCCAGCAGCGCAGGGTTTCGCATGACTACAGAGATTTTGCTAGTGGGTGAGACTGTTTCTCTAACCCTTTCATCCACTTCCCATTAACTTTCCGACCAACACACAATGAATCAGCCTTGCACAGGCTCTAGAATGTGACCCCGATGGAAACTCAGTCTTCACCTCCTTCTTGCCATTGTTTCCAACGTGAGTGTTGGGGGAGACATTTGAGTGTTTCTTATTCAAACACAGTTGTTCTAAACGAGGAAGGAAACTCGGAATGAAACTAGCCAGAAGGCAGGAAAAAAAAAAGGGGAAAACTTCTAGAAGTTTTATTTATTATTTGCCATATTGCAAATATCATTCAAGACACCACATGTTTTAGATGTGGCAAAAAATAAACCTTTCTGTTCTAATCTGCCTGCTTTGGAAAGGAAATAATCAGATCCTGCCTTTTGCATAGACAGAGTTTTAATTACCTCTGAAACTTGCATGGTCCCATATGAGCAGCTTTTCAAAAGCAATCTATTAACAAACAATAACCCCGCTGCTTGCTGCCTGGTACAAAGCAGATGCTATCACTTCTCTTGCGCACGAAGGCTTGCTGCCCTCCCCCCCCACCCATCTCATTTCTCTCCTGCTGAAACATGGATCAATTAATAAACTCCTCTGTTCAGGAGGAGATGAGCATGGGGATAGGAAATGCCAGCACTGCTCACCCATCCAGGACCAGTGTCAGGAACAGGCCATAAACTTCACAACAAATGACTGTCTGGGGCCCGAGCACAGCACCAGTATTTGATACCCAGATATACTTCTCAGTAGAAAATGAAACCACGCACTGACACGGTGAGGATGAGTAAGCTCTGGCTGGAAACATGGTTGCAGTGCAGTAATAAGCTAGCCAGTAAGTCAGTGCAGTGCTGCCGTCTACTGGAAGGAGTTAGATTTGTAAGGTCGTGTGCCCTAAGCCCTAGGCTCCTATTGTAAGAGAGAACAAATATTCTTCTTTAACACAGATGCAAGGAAGGGGCCAGGGCTTTGGACTTCTGCATGTGTTGCTGATGTCTGCTTGCAAAGGGGCAGGACTGGCAATGTAACAACTGTGAAATCCTGTGTAGGCACGGAGCTGGAAACAAATGATCAAACAAAAAACAGGATGTTGACAGAGGTGTGTTAGCCTGCATGTTTGCTTTGTGGTTTCCCAAACTGTTTTTCCTGTGGGAGTGGCTTGGGGAAAGGTGGAATTTGGGGAATTCATTGATATACATGAAAGTGACTCTATTAACCCATGCGTGTTTGTGCCTCTGGGTAATCATTTACAAGAAAAACTGCAGAAAATCTGTTGCACAGATAGTGATGGGAACAGGAGGAGGAGGAGAAAGAACATGGCTTTGAATTGCAGAAAACCATCCTAAATGCTGTTTTCAGGTTGATCTCAGAATTTTTTTTTGATCTATCCAATCCTGTGAACTAGACTGGCCACTGTTGGGTAAGGTGCAGAAGTCCAAAGTGGGGAGAGCTTCAGAAACAAGGAGCCCAGAGGATCATAATGTTTTTATTTGCTCCCCTTCATGGTCCAAAAGATCCAAAAGTCTCCCCTTCATGGTCCAATTTACTGTGTTCCTTTACAGAACACGTTATATTGCCTCTCTTGGACCTCTGGCAAAACACAGGAGAGAAGCCCCACTTGTCTGCTGTATAAGGGAAGGAGATAAATAAGAGTGCAAATCTAGCTTTCCCCTTCATACATGCACTCACAATATAGGAGACCTCTCTATGGCACGAGAAGCTCCATATTCCCCTCTATCAGTCAATGCAGACTGATGTCAAACCAAGCATAACTTTGCTCCATGTATTTTGGAGGCTGGTTGCACTGAGAACTACCACCGTAATGTGGTGCTATAATGTTAGCAATGCTCTGGACAACACTTGCCCTTTTCTGCATACTGAAGGGACTGAAGAACTTTTCTGCTGGTGCTGAGCTTCATAATTGCCAGATATAAACATAAGGATGACCCTTTGGAGAATAGCTTTTTTGACTAAGCACTGGGTACAGTGCTGCTTGATTTTCCTACTAGCTCACTAGACCTGGAAGACCTAGGCTTCTAAGATCTTCAATTCCAGGGCAGCCACACCATGGAAACACCAATAAAACCTCAAAAATGCCACTCCAGAAACTCAAATCCATTAGCATCAGCCCACTACAAATGAATCAAGTTGTCCAAACCCTTCCTGTTCCTCTCCCTGCCCTTAAATAGGGGAAGTGATTGGTCAGGTGTTTCTTGGCAGCCAATAGGTAACAGGGAGGGAGGCAGAGTTTCATTTGCTTAGGTAGGTCCTTTCTACCTTCCAACAGCAGCAATAGGTAACCCTAGCTGGCTGGGGAAAGCTGGTGACCTGAGATGGCTAAGGTGTCAGGTTCAAAGCTGGGGTCCTACTAATTTTTTTTATTCCCTTCAGAAGCTTTCAGCTGTTCCTTTCCAGGGGGAGATCTAGAAACCCCTTCTCCTTCATGAGTCTCACGCGAGCCTAGATCCCTCCTCTTCAGCCCATTCTGATCCTTTATAGACAGCACGTGCCCTCTGTTTACTCTGTTGAAGGGTCCTGACTGGTCTCAAATGGAATGGGCCTGCTAATTGCACAGAGCTGGCTGGCTCTAGGTCTTCTGGCTGGGAAAGGGGTAAGTAGGGTGACCATATGTCCCATTTTAGCTGAAACAGTCCCAGATTTCAGAGGCTGGTCCCAGTCAGTTATTGGGAATTATAACAGGGATCCCAGAAATGCAGGGGTGCAGTCAGCCTGGGAGTCAGAGTGGCATGGAGCACCTTGCAGGCAGTAGGGTGGCTATCATAGAGGACATTCCAGTTTTCTGCTAATCTCTCCCCTGTCCTCTACTGATACGAAACCCTAATCTCCTAATCTGGCCTCTGTCCTCTATTGATATGAAACCCCACACCCTTTCTCTTAAAGAGAAAAATAGAGGACATAAGGGCGTTGGGTTTTGTATCAATAGAAGACAGAGGCCAATTGGACTGTCCTCTATGGTGGCCACCCTAGCAGACAGGCAGGCAGGCACTTCTGCTTACCCATCATGCAGCCCTGCCCCTGGCAATTTGTGAAACCCCAGAGGGGTGCGTAGTAGTGCCCTGGATTTCCTGGATTTCCATATGGTCAACCTAGAAGTAAGCCATCCCACTACGCCAGGGCTCTAGGGCAAGTAGCTGTGATAGGGACACATGTAATGTCTTGCAGTTGAATATGCTAGAGCTTCTATGTTTCCTATCATGCAGCTGAGAGTCCAGGAGCCTGGAAGCCCTGGGCGCTGGGCCTGTGGGGCTGTGAGGTCTCCTGTATGTGGTTCGTGGGATTCCCCAGATTGTTCTTAGCTTGGGGAGAGGACTAAGGGAGAATTCAAGGTGCCCTCACCAAATGAGGCATCTGGTTGCTCTGTTTTATTTCAGAAAAAAAATGATTAAAATGTTGCCATGGGATGGCACTTCCCGGTTTCCATCAACTCTAAGTTCCAGCACTTCCACATCAAAATAAACTAACAGTCAATAAAAACTGGCCTTTCTTGGCATCTTTACTGATGGGTCTGTATGCTTCTGATTAGTAGCTAAGCACAGCAGGTCTGGGGGCTCATTCAAGTGAAAAATGATCCTTGACTGACAGGAAAGCCAGAGAAACCATGACAGGAAAACAAAAGAGAAAGAATAATTTAATCTGATCTAGGGTAGCAAATAAATCACTCTAAATAGGTATGGTAATATCCAGCCCCTCCTGCTGTGACATCACCTTTACATCCCACCCTCAGATACTCAGTGTTTGTGTCAGACTTGAAGATGTTGTAACAAAGCTGATGGCCCTAATCAATAGTATCTCATTAGGGTTCTGATAACGAGCGTATGAAGACAGCTGCATTAGCTGACTCTTTCCCTGCCGGGTCCGGTTGTTGATATGGGGTTTACTGTGATGAGTAACGTTGCTGCTAGGAATTTCAGTAGAGGCAGAGATGTGCCCATGACTTCATAATGTCCTTAGGCTACTTTGGAAGACCCAACTCAAGTGGCCACATGATGGATTCTCCTGCCCTACATGGGCAAGGTGGGTTGGGACTGAGATGGAGGTGGTGGCAAGTCCCAGGAGCGAGGTGGGGCTCTGTCAGCAGTTGTGGAGGGGCGAGCAAACACTGACCAGGGGTTGGCAACCACCTGCAGATGCCGCTGGCAGCAGTGGTGGCTGCCAGCCATGATTGCTGACTGCCCTCAGATGCCACCGGCAGTGTTGGCGGCAAGGGGTGGGGGTGGCAAGCGGCAACTGCCCACAGGCGCCACCAACAGTGTCTTTTCATAGGGTGTGCACTGCCATACTCAGGGGGTGCATGTGCACCTGTGTGCGCCCCCTGTGCATTGCCAATGGATTCAGCTTTTGTATGTGGCTGTCTCACTAAGCACCTGTGGGCATGTCTACATGAAACATTTACTGTGGAGCAGACTAATTAGCTCCATAGTGGCTGCATCTACACAAGCGGCAGACTGTGCAGTTGTTACTGAGTAGTACTGTCCTTGCACAGTTTTTTTTCTGATGCTAGTGCACAGTACAACAAACCACTGTGCAGTAGCTCATTATTAAAAACAAGTACTATCCTGCTACAGAGTTTAGCACCACATGTATAGATGCTGATAAGGCTGGCTGGGGCATGAGGGTGCTTCAGTGTAGGGGCTGCCTGTGGGCTACCCCAAAACTGGAGCACCTTTGTGCCCCAGCCAGCCCTTCCACAGCACAGTGAGCCTGGTTAGAGCAGCCCTGGTCTGGCAGGATGAACCCTCAGGACCTCTGCCAGCCATGGCTGCTCCAGCCTGGCTCAACATGCTGCATTCCCAGGTGCACATGTCAGTATGGTACGCAGGAGCAATAAACTCCTATACAATAAGCACCGGAGTTTATTGCTCCGCCTTTATAACACATGTAGACATACCCTGTGTGACCTCAAACAAGTCCTTGTTTCCTTTTTTACTCTTGGTCTCCTTACATTGTAAGTTCTTTGGGGCAAGAACCTTATCTGTGTACAGGATCCTAATCCAGCTGACAGGGACCTTTGGGTGCTACTGCAGCACAAATAAAATAACACTGATCAGAAGCTACCTTTACCGTCATGCGTGGCCTCTGTGAACACACTGGTGTGTCAACTTCCAGGAAAAGAAAAATAAAACAACGGTTTTGATAAGTTTCCATGAGGAGCATCAGGAAGAAAACGTGTTGCACAATTAAGGGAAGCAAATGAGAAGGTCAGACAATTCATGTGGTTGTTCTTCTTTCAACAGCAGGCACATCTAGGGGAATCTGCATTTTGGAAAGTCCTTGAACTATGTATAGAATGGACAGGGAAAAATAATGACAACAAGGTAAGTAACTGCAAAAGCATCCTCAGGAGATTAAAAAAAATTACCTTGGAGAAAGCCTTTTTATTATAAGTAGTACCACCTAGTTGACCTTGCCTGATTCAAGCAATGTAGGAAAACACAAATTGAATGATATGCAGGCCTGCATTCAGCCCTCCCCTCTCAGAATTTAAATGATGACATTAGTATTCAGGATCTTTGCATGTGTTTAAAAGTGGATTAAAAATGCATTAATTGGTCTCATTTTAACAAGCTCTTCTCTTTGTATATCAAATATTTGAAAGATTTGGTATTATCACCTCTTGTCTGGGCTGGAATTGAAGAGGAGAAAAGAAATGTAATTGAGGACTTAAGAAATGTCTCCTTGTGTTTGTTCAGCTCCGGGATATCTGATTTAAAGCTCTGGGGAAAATGACTTTGATAAGTATATGAACAACATCTAAAGGCAATACAACTTGGCAAGTGAGGGCTGACATCCAAGCAAGTGCAGTTTGGCAAAGAAATCAGCTTCTCAGTAAAATGCTGTATCATGGGAATTGCCATAACAATTGGGACAACAGGTCCCTCTAGCCTGGCATTATTATTTGTCCAACATTAGCCAGTACTGGAAGGATGGTCCAGTGGTTATTGTAGCTAGCTTAAGGTTCACAAAGACCGGGCTTCAATTACTTGCTTTGCCAAAGGCTCCTTCTGTGACCCCAGGCACGTAACCTAAAGTGGGTTTTCCAAAGTACATTAAGAGCACACGTTTCATTGATAGTCAAAGGGACCTATGCTCCTTCATCACCTAGGATGTTTTGGAAATCCCACCAATTGTCTGTCATTACCAACTGCTAAAATGGGGGAAAAAACTCCCCTGGTTCACTGGGCAATTTGGGGATTAGCATGTGAAAGATTTCGAGGTGCTCAGGTACTCTGGGAAAGGCAACTGTGTCATAGTATCATAGTACTTAGGGTCGGAAGGGACCTAAATAGATCATAAGGTCCGACCCCCTTCCCCAGGCAGGAATGGGTGCTGAGATCATATAACTCCAGCCAAATATCTGTCCAGCCTCCTCTTGAAGACCCCCAGGGTAGGAGATAGTACCACCTCACTTGGGAGCCCATTTCAGAGCCTGGCAGCTCTAACCATAAAGTAATGTTTCCTGATGTCCAGCCTGAACCTTCTCTCTAACAATTTGTGGCCGTTATTCCTAGGAACCCTGGGTGGTGCCCAGGGGAACAGAGCTTCCCCCAGTTCCTGCTGGTCCCCCCTGGTGAGTTTGTAAATGGCCATCAGATCTCCTCTCAGCCTTCTCTTGTGGAGGCTGAATAGGTTTGGACCTTTAGCCCCTCTTTGTAGGGCCTGCCCTGCTGCCTCTTGATCATGCGAGTGGCCTTCCTGTGGACCCTCTTAATGCTAGCCACATCTCCCTTGAAGTGCGGCGCCCAGAACTGGATGCAGGACTCCACCTGTGGCCTGACCAGTGTTGCATAGAGGGGAAGGATCACCTCCTTGGACCTGCTTGTGATGTATCTGTAGATGCACAACAAGGTGCCATTAGCCTTACTGACTGCTTCCTCGCATTGGTGGCTCACGTTCATCCTGGAGTCAACAATGACTGCAAGATCTCTTTCAGCCACTGTATTGGCAAGAAGGGTGTTCCCCAGCCTATAGGTGTGTTGCTGGTTCCTTCTGCCTAGATGCAGCACCTTGTACTTTCTGCGTTGAACTCCATCCAATTCTCATCCGCCCACCTTGGCAACCTGTCTAGATCTAGCTGGATTCTGTCCCTCCCCTCCAGTGTGCCCACTTCTCCCCACAACTTGGTGTCATCAGCAAATTTGGACAGCATGCTTTCCACCCCCACATCCAGATCACTGATAAAGTTGTTGAACAGTACAGGTCCCAGGACTGAGCCCTGGGGGACTCCACTGCCCACATCCCTCAGGGTCAAAAACGACCCATCCACCACCACTCTCTGGGTGTGACCATCTAGCCAATTTGCCACCCATCTGACTGTGTAGGCATCAATGTCACAGTCACCAAGTTTTTTTAAAAGAATGTGGTGGGAAACGATGTCAAAAGCCTTCTTGAAGTCCAGGAAGATGACATCCACCCCGACACCCTCATCCAGGGACTTTGTGACCTGATCATAAAAAGAAACCAGGTTAGTCAGGCAGGACCTGCCCTCAATGAACCCATGTTGGTTGCCCCTGAGCATGACTTCCCCTGCTGGGCTCTTGGAGATGTGCTCCTTGATAATTTTCTCAAAGGTCTTCCCAAGGACTGAGGTAAGACTGACTGGCCTATAGTTGCCGGGGTCCTCTTTTCTCCCCTTCTTGTAAATGGGGACCACATTGGCCCTTTTCCAATCCTCTGGTACCTGGTCAGTGCCCCACAAGTGCTCATAGAGCTATGCCAGGGCCCCGCTATGACCCCCACCAATTCCCTCAGCACCCTTGGGTGAAGAGCATCTGGACCTACTGATTTAAACACATCCAGTCCCTCCAAAAGTTCCCTAACTAGGTTGTCCCTGAGCCAGGCATGGTGGTCCCTCCCCTGGGCCCATCCACAGTTTTAGTGGGGGAGAAGTCCCAGTCCCTGTTCAGGAATATGGAGGCAAAGAATTCATAAAGAGGTCAGCTTTTTCATTTGCCACAATCACCAGATTGCCAAGCCTATCCTGTAGGAAGCCCCACATTACCCAGTGCCTTCTTCTTACTTCCTATGCGTTTGAAAAAAGGACTTTTTATTATCCTTAATTCTGGTTGCTAGCCCTAGCTCCATCTCTGCCTTGGTCTTCCTAACAGCCTCCCTGCAGTCCTGAGCAATGGAGGTGTAATTCTCCTTGGTGGTAGCCCCTTGCTTCCACTGTTTGTATGCCTCCTTTTATGCCCTCAGGCATCCCTGGATGCCTTTGCCGAGCCATGGGGGCTTCTTAGCACTTCTGTCCCCCTTAGTGCACATTGGGACTGACTTGGAGGAACATCTCCTTGATGGAACAACCACCTGTCTTGGACTCCCATCTCATTGAAGCTCCAAGACCCCAATGCCTCTCCTACTAACTTTCTTAGCTTACAGCGTAGCTAGCCTGAGGAGGAATGAGCATTACATCACCATTTTTCTGACCTGGGACTATCACTGAATAACAAATTCTGACTTGCTCATGCTCCATGCCTGCCTAAGATGGCCTTAAGTATGTGCTCCCATGTTGCTCTCAAGCTCTTTTGAGAAAGATTGCCTTAGAGTAGTGCTGTAGTGCATGACCAGGACCCTCTAAACCAGGGGTGGGCAAAACACGGCCTGTGGGCCCCCTAAAAAACATAGAAAATTAATATTTTTCTGCCCTTGGTTCCTGTAAAAAATGACAGGAACCAAGGGTAGTAGGACCCAGGGGAAGCCCAGCAGGCTCTAACAACAGTGGGGCCCACCCAGCTCCACCCCCCCAGCCAGAAGCCCATGGCTGCCCCCCGCTTGAACCACAGATAAGTTGGGGGGGGAGACGGGCGGGGGGGGGACCCTGGGCAGGGAAGGAGCATGGGGAGGGGAAGCGGCCCCTTCCCCACCCCATGGCCAGTGCCCGATGCTGCAGCTGCTTACAGCCCGCGTGGGGCTGCCTGTGTCTGCTCCAGACAGCCCTGTGGGCTGCAAGTGGCTACAGCAGGGAGTGCCAGCCATCAGGTGGGGGAGGGGCCACTTTTTCCCCCTGCGCTCGGCTTTTCCCTGTGTTTCTTCCCTGCACAGAGAAAAGTGGCCCCTTGTCCACTCCAGGGCCAGTGCTGCCTCCTGCAGGGCTGTCCGGAGCAGGCACAGGCAGCCCCAGGTCTGCTGCGAGCGGCTGCAGCATGGGGCACCAGGCATGGGGTGAGCAAGGGGCTGCTTCCCCCCGTCCCATGCTCAGCACCACCTTGTAACCCGGCCCCATTGCCAGGCTGGCAGTGAGGCCAGGTTACAATCTGGTGTTGAGCTCAGGGAAGAGTGGCCCCTCATTCACCATGTGGCCGGTGCCCCACACTGCAGCTGCTTGCAGCCCGCATGGGGCTGCCTGTGCCTGCTCCAGACAGCCCTGAATGGGCTGCGAATGGCTGCAGCAGAGAGTGCCAGCCACGGGGTGGGCGAGGGGCTGCTTTTCCCTGTGCTTAGCACCAGCTTCTTCCCTGCTGGCAAGCAGGGGGTCAGGGCTGTGTGCTGCCCCCTGCCTGTGCCGCAGGGTTGGAGGGCACTGGGTGTGAGTGGGCAGGGAGCCAGTGGGAGCACAGGGCCCACACTGGTGCCTTGGGGCCAGTGCCGGTGGGGCCCAGAGCATGGCGGCAGGAGTTCAGGGGTCCCAGCTAGCAGGGACTCTATGGAGCCAGGCCAGCTCCCCGCTCTCCCTGCTGCTGCAGCCAGCCCGGCTCCACAGACCCCTGCCAGCCTGTGCCCTGCTTTGGGCTCCACCGGTGCTGACCCTGGGACATTGGTCCCAAGACATTGGGACATTGGTCCCAAGATGGTGACCAGGTGGCACCTGTCAAGGGGTGGGGCACCTGTCAAGGGGCAGGGCTACCCCTGTGGCCCTCCACAGTCTGCCAAAACTGGATAAGCGGCCTTCTGTCCAAAATAATTGCCCACCCCTGCTCTAAACCATTAAACTTGCCTGCTTGCTAGCCATGCATTAAGCTGGAGGGAGTAAGTAGGGCTTGATTCTCAGTGATGGCCCTAGGCTCAGTAGGGAGGTAGTGTAAAAATGCCTAGAAATTTAACCAAGGTTATAGAAGAAGTTAGTGGAAAAGCTGGCAACTGAGCACTGATTTCCAGTCTCAGCCCAGTGCAGTAGTCAACAAGCCTTTCTGGGTTTTTTTTCTTATTCTTATGGTCCATGCCTAGGAGAGACATGGTCGCTTTATGTCCTGAGGCAGGAAGGCAGATACTGCATTTGAATGTTTATGTCTGTTAGTGCAAGTGCAATTCTTGCTGTGGATAAAAAAGGTCTAATCCTGCCTCCCCCCCGCCCACATTACATTCTAATTTTAAAATCCCTTTGGAATGACTAAAGAATTAGAATTAGGGGAAAAGGGATTTGGATTTGGAGAAAGGGAGATTTTACCTCAGCTCTCATAAAAAAATGCAAGCCCAAAACAACCTATGGAAAATTTATGAGTTTGAAAAAGTTTGGAGAAGGTTAAATATTGATTCTTGTCCTCTTCCACTTTTTACATGTGAAAATATAATGACTATCATATTGTTTTAGGAGGGGCTAAGACCTCCAGAATTATGAGTGACAGACTCTATTGCTTGAATTAAGGAACGACCCTTTAGAAAATGAATGGACCAGACTCATCTCTGTGAATCAGGCACTTAAGGAGTTTGTGGCACCTAGTAGGCAGAACAAAGAAAATTTGTCTCATTCATTCAAGTCCATAGAAAATCAAATTCAAGGACTTGTAGCAAAGCAGCAAAGACATCTAAGGGCCAAATCCAAAGCCCATGGATGGCAGTGGTGGATGCATTTTGGAGCTATGTCTACTTTCTTAGGTCAGCCAAAGATGTGTGCACAGTGAACAGTGGATTACAGCAACACCAAAATACCACCTGAACAGCTGTTCTTCTGACATTTCTAGCCTGTTTGGAGTGAGGAAATCTCATAACAAAATGTGCCAATGTGAGATGGTTGGGACAGCTTTGCAAACACCAGTTGTTCAAATAGTTTACAATAAGGCTGCGTTAAGAACCAGGATTTGGATTGTGTCTCAGCCTTCAAACCTTTGGGGATTTGCCCATTGCTCATCAGAACATTTTACAGCAGTGCCAAAAATACCAATGAGAAAGGCTGATCATTAAAACATTCCTACACACCAAGGTATACGCTACTAGGAAGCTGTTTAATTAGAGTTTTAGTGGTCAGCATTATGTCCCTTTTGATCTAGAATTTGAACTGTCATGGTTTTTATTATTAAACAGCCATTTAATTTAATTTTGTAGGAAAACCTCCCCATCAATGTCTGACTGGCATAAAATCACTCAAAACTGAAGGGCTAAACACATTGCTTTCTCTAGTTCTTGATATAATGGTCTGTGTTCATGTCTGTGTTTGCATATGTGTCTACACTCAAGGATTTTTTGGATGACGTGTCTCATTGGACCAACTGAATAGTTGGGATAAAGTAGACAAGCTTTTGAATGCAAATAATTTTTCTTTAGCTCTGGGGAAGAAAGCAAGCACAGTGATTTTTAATACCAGTGGGCAGAGCTGTGAAATTTGAAAGGGAAGAAATTCCCAGGGGTAGCAGTTAAACAATTAGCAGAATTATGTGTCTACACTAAGATATAGCATTTGTCCTTGACTGTCTGTAATCAGACCTGCTAACATTTTTGTGAGAACTCCCCAAAAGTTCAATTTTGCTTGGCTAGGGTTTGTGCGAATATGAAGGCACCACCACCCGGAGCCTCCGTCATGCCCCACTGCCATTAAAATTAATGTGAACTCTGTATCCAGGTTTTCTTTTGTAGCTTTGATAACATTAGGCCAGACTCAGAGTCAGAAAGATTTGTACCTTTACTAACTTTCACTTTGAAATTTAGGTTGGAAGTTTTTTTGTTTTTTGTTTTTAAATCAAAAACAGAAAAACCTGTCCCTTGGAGTTAAATTCTGAGCCACTTTCATTTGCGTCCAGGCTCATTTAAAGAACTTCTGTTACCTTTTTTGCAGGCCCACGGAGACCTAATTTCCTAACAAACCAATTATCTGTTGCAGGCATTTTTTATCTCTATGTGAAGTGCTTTTGTGGTCTTTAAGCAGAACCCCCATACCCCAAGACACCGTTTTCAGGGGGGAATGTGCTACTATCCCATTTCACAGATGGGGAACATCAAGAGGCTTAAGGTCACCCAGAAAGTTTGAACTGAGAAATAAATGCAGGTCCTAGATTAATGTCCTAATCACTGCCCTTCTGCACTTTCAAGCTTTAAAATGAATTTTGGATTCTGCTGAGTTCTGACTATACTACATTGCTGGGAGCCCTAAAAGGAGATGACACGACTTGGTACTGCCAGTCACTAATGGAGATTCTCCCTTTACAGAAGAGACAGAGGAAAGGGAGGGGTTAGTGCTAAAACTCAATAGTTGCATCTCCCAAGATGCCTTGGGGCAGCTCACCTAACAATCACGGTAGGTGCGGCATGTGGTTTACCTAGGACTGAAGTGGTGCAAAAAGGCCATATGCTGGACCATCTGCATTCAGGCGATTCACCCACAAGGAACTCACAGATTTAAATGTGTCTGATGAACAGAGACTAAAATACTTGAGAATCGTGCAAAACTGGCAAGATTTGAAGTCTGAATGCAATGATGGCAAATGAAACCTCTTCTTCCCCCCCTCCATGCGACACTTTAACAGTGAAAATATAATGTTTTCACAGTTTGGGTGAGTTAGTTACTATGGTGTGAAGTGGGGGTGGGAGTGTGTGCGTGTTGAAGAAAACAAAGCTATTCCTCTCGCAGGAGAGAAAAACAGCATCCAATAGACTGCAGTGAACATGCACTCACAGCTCTGTTTCCTTGCACAGGAGGTGAAATAATTCTTTGCTCTTATTTAGATTTAGAAAACCTCCATAAGAAAAGGCACCTAACTGAACTCCTGGTGCCCCTCTTCCACACCGGTACTTAAAAAAGTAATGAATCAGAGAAAGAAACAGAAACTCCCAGAAATATAAATAATAGAAAGTAACCAGCAGGGCAAAATAAACCAGATTCTGTTTCTTTAAACTGTCACCAACTGGAGTTGCTCTTATTTGCACCTGGCCTCCAAGGATCTCAGAGTGTGTTGCAAAGGGCACCTGGCAGAACTGTAAACACCTCAAGGTGATGCAACGAGCAAACCATCACGAACGGTACAGCCCCTCTCTCTTTCCACTCGCTGCTCATTCTGCTGTTTGCTAGGAGGTCAGGAAGCTGAGCTGGTGAACATATTAAAGCCCATTTCCACTTTCATCCGGGCACATGCTCTCTGGGTATCAGCCTGTCTAGTCCTTAGTGGCAGGCACCTTTCCCTGAGGCTAAGTGTATTCCCAGAATGATGTTTCCAAATGACAGTGCCTGACAGGCTGAGAAAATGTATAGGATAAAGCATTTAGAAAGGCAAGGACGGTAGCTTAGAAACCTAGCCACATAGCCAGCTGCCCACACAGTATGTGCAGGTACACAGGTACTTAGCCTGTGCCTTCGGAAAGGCTCTCGCATGGCATCTGCCGTTTGCTTTGAGTCCTGACATTCCTCCACAGCCGAAGAGTTATCTCCAGGGACTTTTATCTCCCAGACAGCCTTTCATTGTAAAAGGTGGGCAAATGTGAATTCAAATCAGCCATCAACTACACACTGAGTTCAAAACACCTCTTATACCATCTTAAATTATTTTTAAATGGATGTAATGTACTTGATCTTGCAGCTGAAATGACTTCTGCATTATCCACCTAACCTGAATCTCCCCCCCCACCTTCTTTCTCTCTCTTCATTCACTTCAGATAATTCAGTGGGAATTTATTTGAAAGAGCAATGCACTTAGATGGCAGGTCATAAATGAACTAAAACGCTGACAGCAAGAGTTCTAATACCTTTGCCGTTTATGCGGGAGGCCCGAGTGAACCTCAGCAGCCGGAGGTCAGGAGGCATGGAATAGTTATTTGCCCTGGCTAAAAAGAGTCCATTGAAACTTTCTGCAGATACTTTCCAGTTTTCGTTGGAAAAAACAAATGCCCCAAGTTGAAACTATGATGCCGAGTAGTCTTGGTGTCCCCCTGCCATGATGCACTGCCTCCCCTTTCCAAGAAGGGACATGGTAGTGCATCATGCAAAGAGTAGTCTGGCTGACGAGGGAGCTGGTCCTATAAAGCAGACTGGTAGCAGGAGCTGCCCAGACAACAGCTCCTGTGAGGCACCATATAGGTATTTCTAAGTTGGATTTTGGGGTAAAATAATTTAGATATCGGGTTTTCATCACACTTGTAGCTTTTTATGAGGAAAAACCACCAATGTTTGCCTATACACTCCAATAGCAAGGTTTTCTTTTTTCCTGCAGGGATGAAGGGAGAACGCAATTCCTATCTGCATAACATGCATCCAGCTTATGCCTGCAGATGTCACAGTGCAATACAGAGCAGGGCTGCCTAGGCGCAGAGAGGAGGCACAGACCTGTTATGGCCAACTTTTTTTTGGCCAGAGCATCACAAATTAAACCCCACCGTTTCCCCGAGTGCTGCTTTGTGCCTAATCCCAAGAGATGTACCTGATAGAGTGTGTACCCTGGGGTGCCAGAATGGGGAAAGGGGGGCTTGAGCGTCCAGCTGTGCATAGCAGAGCAGGGGCAGGACACTGCTGTGAGAGAGGTGCCACCACCAAGACCAGGTTAACCTTGCTGTGACTCTGTAAGCACTGCCGGTTTTTTATGGGGAGCAAAGATGCAAAGTCCTGAATTTCACAGCAACTGTAGGGCCAGGGAAGGGCTTGCATGCCCCATGCACTCAGTAAAGGGCACACAAAAGCTACCCATGCCACTAGTGGCCACGGGACTGCAGAGTGGCTACCTCTGGCATAGAGCCAAGCTGACCTCATTTGGGCTCTCTATGGACACCGGGCCCACTCACATCAATCTAGGTGCAGAATGGTATTTATAAGTGGTCATTCGCAGGTGCATATAGTCCCCTGGACTCGTAAAAATATAAGGGGTGCATGTTGATCCTAACCTGTCTTGCATGCATTGCCTACATCTTTTGCTTCTTCTTATGTATGAAGATGAGGTAGGCAACTTTTTCCAGCTGTGGCCCAAATAACCTACCCCTGGCCAGGTGCTAGCACTTGGCTGCTACCACCACTTGCTTCTGTGGTGGCAAGAAGGCGGCCCTGGCAGCTAACGCTGCCTCCCCTCTCCAACGCCACTGAAGCACCACATCCCTGGGGCAGATCCAGTGGTTCCATGGGACAGATCTGGCCTGCAGGTTTTAGGTAGCTGAACCCCTGCTTTAAGTTCTTCAAAGCCAGGGCCATCTTTTTGTTACACATGCATGCACAGGATTGGTATAATGGGGCTGGGAGCTCGAGGGCACTCCTGCAATAATAATGATGAGTACTCATGGGAGCATAGCCAGTCTCTGAGCAGGAACTGTATAGCCCGTCACACTCAGGATGCTGCATGCCAGGCTTTTTGCAGCTGACCCTTGTCGGTAGCTTTGCTGTTGCATTAATTATACTGAGAGGAACTTCACTGAGCTCTTCTGATAGATCCTTTCAGGCTGTTTGAAACCCACTGTGCAGAGCATTGTTTTTCTCCTTTTCGGCTTTGTCAAAGTCCTTTGTAATCTGCCATACTTCAGTTCACTTAAAAGTCTCCTCAGAATCCTCCTGGCTTCCCCGAGGCCAAGCTAGTAATCCTCCACACAGCAACCTGCCATTTCTGATACGTTACAACATGTTACAAAAGTTTGAAAGCATCTCCTAGATGTCAGCCTGATAAGCTCGCAAGAGGGATCTTCCTCTAAAGATTGATCTCACTGTTCATTGAAAACCAGTTCAAATCTGCTGCGAGACGAATAACACCGAGAAGTCCTTTTGTCTCAAACCATCTCAGATGCATACATGAATTAAACCATACCACAAGCACATATGGTAAAGGGGTGTTACGTGTGGTGTTAGGAGGGTTGTTGTGAACTTGAGCTTTCTCTCTCTTTGTGTAAGTGAAAAGGTAAAACAGAAGTTGGGCTGTCAGCAAGTGTAAGGACTTGTTTACATAGTGGCACTTTGGAAAAATAATCTAAATTTCCTAAAGAAGTGAATTTAAAATGGATTATTCAAATCATGTGAATTTCTTATTTGGACCTTCTCATTGTGAGTGAATTAAACTTCCAAAGCAAATTAATCTATAATGGATTAAGGCTATTGTAATTTGAAACCATAATACCCACAAAAGTGTTTAATGTGGTTTACTTTTTTTTAATTTCTTTTTTTTTTTTTTCAGTTGGTGTCTTCACAGTTTACAGAGGTGCTGAGAAATCCTGGGTCCTGGGTGACATCAGCTGTATATTTGAGACCTCTGAAAATCACAAGTAGAGGCACTCTAGCATGGGAGACTAACTATGGTTACCCACGCTCAGATTTTCAAAGGCATTTAGGTACCATAAAGATGTAGAATTACCACTGATTTCCATGGGTATAGCCCAGGAACTTCAAAAGTGGCTATTGATGTGGGGTTCCTCATTTTAGGAAACTCAACCTAAGATGGTGTAAAGGGGCCTGATTTTCAGAAAATGCCAAGTGTCCACTTTTTGCAAATGAGCTCTTTTTCAAGTATATCAAGGGACCCAAGAATTCTTCTTTAGAAAATCTTGGCTGAGGCAACTCACCCACTTAGAGACTTCTGAAAATCTCACTTACATCTTGAAGATCATATATACTTTGAAAATCTGGCCACTAATTGCCAGAAATTAGTTAAAGTATGGATTATCACTTGGAGGGCACATCTATGCACACAATTAATGTGAATAAATAAACTCCAGCACATATTCTTTTGGATTTTATTGCTCTTGGACACAGCATTTACATGTGCACCTAGGACCGCAATACCTTGAGCCAGGTTGGAGCAGCCCCAGCTGGCAGGGGGCTAAGGGGTTCAGCCTGCTAGTCCAGGGCTGCTCCGACCCGGCATAATGTGCTGTGGAGGGCTGGCTGGAGCATGAAGGTGCTCCATTGTGGGGCTAGCTGGCAGGCAGCCCCTGCACTGAAGCACCCTTGTGCCCCAGCCAGCCATGTCAGCATCTACACGTGTTTACAAGTACTAACCTACGGTGGTGTTTATTAGTTTACTGTGGCTTAACAGGGCCGCACATACAGACGCTGAGACTTTACTAATTAGGTAACTCCACAGTAAATGTCTCATGTAGAAGCACCCTGAATGTATTCATCCAGTCCTTGGTGAATTGCTGTCACTCCTGGCAGTGTTTACATCTCCCTGTAGTATAATTTTCATTTTCTTTAGTTTCATTGCAATTGGAGGTCTTTCTCCTCTAAGCTGCTGCCTGGTGATGTATTTCCTGACTGCTGCTTTCAATATTCCCAATAAGGATCTCTTTGTAGCTCCTTTTCAAACCTTTGCAGAACTTTCTATCTTCCCTGTAAACACCCCACGTTTTTCCAAGGGTTCTTTGACTCAACACTGCAAATGCAGCTTGTTTCCCTGCCCCTGGTACGTAAAAACAACTTGGGTTCTGATTCTCTTATCATTTTTCAGCTTTTGAGGTTAATTACACCAGCACCAAGTGGCATGGGTATAAAACATGGCAACCCCGATCCAGGAGCAACAGTACAAAGGCTGAAGATGGTAGTGAATTAGGCCTGTTCTTATTGTAATATAATGTTCTTATTGTAATGTAAAACCCTTTCACATTGGTTTACCTCCAGCGACTGCAGCAGTTATCTGTGTCAGCAAATGAGAAGTAGGCCCTCCCATCCTACTGTCACTGATTTATTGCTGCCTATTACTGACTTGGGAGTCTTATTTGGTGTAAGAGGTGGGGTTAATGGTACCCATGCCCCAGCTGGGTCAAGGAGTTTACAGGATTGGGTCCCTTGGTCCATACTGGTCATTGGGGAATGAAGGGATTTAGGCTAAACTAAAGAGACTTCCCCTGGGTAATGCCAGAAGAGTGGAGTGTGCAGGTGGGCTCAGGAAAGGATTGTATTCAACTGTCCTGCAGAGCCACAGAGGGTACAATGTGTTAGGGGAGAGGTGCTAAAGAAAGGAAAATTACAGTACCTCTAACAGTCTCACCATTTCTCTTTCTGACAGTGGGCTCAAGTGTGGTTGTCCTGAGCTATGCCTGAATAAAGGCTGGCCTGAATGCACCGAAGCCAGAGGAGTTATGCCAATGCAATTGGCTTAGTATGCCTTCCCAGGAAAAAGAAGCGAGCTGAGGCTCTTCCACTCTTTATCTGTGACATACTTTAGGCTGCACATTGAAAAATAATTTCCAAGTAATTAATTTTATAGGCATAGCTCATTAAATGATCCATGAAGGCTCCACAGATGGCAGAAAAGGGAAGAGCAAGGCCAGCATTAGTCCAAGCAATGCCAGAGTCTGCTTGGAGCCATTTATAGGCACAGCTACATATGGTGTGCCAGGCAAGGTCTGCAATACACAGCTGTGTCCTAACTCAGTCAGGACTGGAGGTGAGAGTTCAACTCATAGTTGCACGGGGAACCTCCCTTTGTTCTCATTCTGAGTATTCAAATGCAGCATTGTAGGAATCCTATCAACGTTGGGCATAATTTAGATCATCCCAGCCAGGGCTTTGTCGAGCTGGGCCTTAAAAACCTCCAAGGATGGAGATTCCCCCACCTCTCTGGGTAACCTGCTCTAGTGTTTCATCACCCGCCTAGTGAGAAAGTTCTTCCTAATATCCAACCTAAACCTTCCTTGCTGCAACATGAGGCCATTGCTCCTTCTTCTGTCATCTGCCACCACTGAGAACAGTCCAGCTCCATCCTCTTTGAAACCACCATTCAGGTAGTTAAACACTGCTATCAAATCCCCTCTCAGTCTTCTCTTCTGCAGACTAAATAAGCTCAGTTCCCTCAGCCTCTAAGAAGTCATGTGCCCCAGCCCCTAACTATTTTCACTGCTCTCCGCTGGAGTCTCTTCAACTTGTCCACATCCTTTCTCTAGTGGCGGGGGTAGGGGGAAAACTGGACACAATACTTGTGGGACCTGAACCTGTTCAGCCTTCACAAGAGAAGGTTGAGGGGGGACCTGGTGACAGTCTATAAACTCACTAGGGGTGACCAGAAGGGTCACCTGGCATAACAAGGAATAACGGCCATAAGTTGTTGGAGAGTAGGTTTAGATTAGACATCCGTAAGATGTCTGTCATGGTGAGGGAGTGAGTGGGACAGAGGTAGGGGCAGGGGCTGGGGTGAATGGGGGTCCCAGGGCCAGGCTGGGTGGTGGGACAACTGAAGCCTGGGCAGCTCATCCAGCGGCAGAGCTCCCACCACTGTGCATGCCCCGGCAGAGGCCTGGGGGGCATTTGCCCCTCCGATCTGTGTGTGGGATGGAGGCAGACCCAACCCTTTCACAGAATCAACTGGTACATGCCTGCTGTGCTGAGCACCCAGTGATCCACCTGTTGGGCTGCGATCCTGGCTGCATGCGCGTCTATCCCCACCCCTGCTTCAGCCACCTGGAGCCCACAGCTGGACCTACCTGCCCGACCTCATGTTCAGGGAGGCTGAGCCCTGGTACCCCCGGCCTTCCTCTACCTATGCCAGTTATCTCATCGTAGAAGGCAATCAGGTTGGTCAGGCATGACTTCCCCTTGGCCAATCCATGCTGACTGTTCCTGATCACTTTCCTCTTCTCCAAGTGCTTGGAAATGGATTCCTTGAGGACCTGCTCCGTGAACTTTTCTGGGGACTGAGCTGAGGCTGACTGGTCTGTAGTTCCCTGGGTCCTCCTTCTTCCCTTTCTTAAAGATGCACATTATATTTGCCCTTTTCCAATCATCTGAGACCTCTCCTGACCACCCCAATGGCCAGCAGTTCTGCAATCGTATCAGCCAACTCCCTCAGCACCCTCGGATGCATTGCATCCAGCCCCATGGACTTGTACATGTATAGACTTTCTCAACAGTTTCTAACCTGTTCCTTCAGCACTGAGGGCTGCATCGACCCAGTCACGCTGCGTAGACCCAGTCATGCTAAGGCCAAAGCAGAGGCAAAATGAGACAAATTAACGAACAGGTGCAGGGACTGAGGGAAAGGAATATTTTTTCTTAGCTGTATGCAGGTAGGTTTCTTTGATCTCTCCCTGTGCTCATCTCCTATGCCTGGTTTTCCCAGCACATTATGTTTCTACTCTTGTGCTTCAAGGAGCTGAGACAGACGGGCAGAGAGCTGTAACAGGGAAGGAATGATGGCAAGAAAATGAGATTATCTCTTTAGCTGAAGTTTGCTCTCTGTTTCAGCAAATTACCTTCCCTTTTTCACTTTGCTAATTATCTAGTAGGGAAGATTCACTAACCTTGATTAACAGAATGTCCTGGCTGGGGGGAGACTGCCAGCTGAATCACATGTACAAATCCATGCATAATAGATGACAGCAGGATGCGCGATTCCATCCCTCAGCCAATGCATTAATCATTTAAAAAATATTCCTCAAGTGCGTTCCAAGCGGAGAGTCTTCATGCTTTTGAGTACTGGCTAGGAATTTCTTCCATGTCCTACCTGCAATGTAATACAGGCTGGGTAGTTCCCTTGCTGCTTTCCTTTGTTAACGCTGTATTTTTCTTGTCTATGCCTGGAGCATGTAAAGGCTTATTATTGTTTTTATAAGCTGTGAAGTTACAGCACTTACTTTTGGTCATTAATGTCAAGAATCCCACATCAATGATGACCTCACATATGCATCTTTTCCTATCTTTCCCAGTGCCCTGGAATAATGATGATGATGATTTTTTAAAATTTTTTTTTGTATTGCAGAAGTACTAATAAGCTCCCACTGAGGATCAGGACCCAATTGTGGTGGGTGTTATATGAACATGGAATAAAAAAGCATAAACAATTTACAACCTAATTATAAGACAAGCAATGAGGTAGAGATAGCTGGCTGAACACAGGGGAACAATGAGGGAACATCCGTTAGAACAATAGGCAATGGGCTCAGCAAGTCAGCTGCTAACAGTTGCCGAGTAATGACAATCACTCTTTTGGGTACATGACTGATTTCTACTCTATTGATTGCATATACTCAAACAACAAATACATTTGTGGAATCTGTGCTTGCTCCCAATTATCCTGCAATTAAGAAAAAAAGAAGCTAAACTCATTATTCACTCAACTCCAATTACTGTTATTACGCAGCTCTGTATATTTGCATGGTGTTATGGAAGCCTTGACAAGGCAAGAAAGACACAAGCCAAATGTGCTAGTGCTTTTAGCTGCCTGACCTGAACTAGCTTAAAGGCAAAAGATTTTCAAAAGCAACAGCCCAATGGCAGCTTGAAAATATTCCCTGTTCCTGCCTGCACGTTTTGTGAAACATTGGGGTACCTAAAATAATAAATTTTGGGTTAAATTTGGCTGCAAACAAAAAAAGGAAGGCAATGACTAGTGTAATGTAGGAGAGACCTGGGTTCAAGGTAAGTGGATAAGACAATAGGGCTAAGCCAAAATACTCCTTCATATACGTAAGTGGCATACATATAACTGCAGTTTTTGGTACCTATGAGGTTCAGCATAGCTACATTGTCCCTGTACTTCACTCCTGAGCATGTTCACCTAAATGCAGCCATAACATGGGCTAATTTCCAAAAATTTAGTTACAGACAACCAGGCAGATGCTAGATGAAGAGGGGCCAAGAGGTCCTCCCACTTAGCAGTAGCCTAGTGCTTCCTTCCTCTTCAAGGCAATGCCCCATCTCAATAAGCCTGTATCTCTCTAGATTGCTTTTTTGACTGCTGTCACGTATCTTCCCCTCTCAGCTGCCCAGAGAGCCAGATTTAGTAGAAATGGTGAAGGATGTTCTTGGCAAAGCTCAGCCTACAGCTGGGTAGTTAGAGAAATTTGCTGGGAAGCAGGAAATATGACCTCTAACTATTCTGTGTGAGAACTAGTCTCCTGCTTCCTGGGCAAGTGGTTATTGGACTAAAAGGTAGGATGGTTCTCCTCCTCTTCTATTTTACTTCCAGTAATGTACAAGGCAAAACTATTTTGCCACATAATCAAATATAATCCTAAACTGTGCATAAGTGCTCAAATTGAAGTTATGTGACCATGTACATACCATTTGGGCACATGGTATGTGTGTAGATGAAACGGGGGCCCTAAATTGAAGCGGTGGGTTTTTAAGCCCACCGCTTCAATTTAGGGTGAAGTAAACCCCCATGTTGTGCACACACCCTGTACTTGCCTGGCTCTTCAGTGGTGGGGAGGGGAGGGTGAGCTGCCAGCAAGTGGAGTGGTCCCTGGGCTGCAGGGGAGGATGGTGCTTCCCTCCGTGACAGCAGCGGGCCTCCCAGGTGGCCCCCATCCACAGGCACCCAGGTTGGGTAGTCCTGGGGGGCACCACAGCCATGGAGGGAAGCACCAGGCCCCCATGCTGCTCAGGCAGGCGGGCAGGCTCTGGGGGGGAAAGGGGGAGGAAATAAAATCAGGCTCGCCACTTTTCTTGGACAGAGCTGCTTTCCTGTACAGGCTTTCTTTAGAGCCATGGAGCTGCACGGAGTGTGGTACTTCGCTCCGTGGCTCTAGGGCAGAAAACTGCACTCCAAGTCACTTAAGGTGCATTACACCGCTGAATTTCCTACAGTGGCTGGAATTAATGTGCAATATGCCATCAAGGCATGCAAACACTGACACCATTAAAGCAGTGAAAAAGTATTTTAGCTCACTTGAAAGTGTTATGCACACATGCCCATCACTTCATCTACACTGTGTGGGGCACGAGCCGGGTTGCAGCTGTTGCCCCGGTGGGTTCTATCCCCTGATGTTACTTTAGCGAGAGGGAGAGGCGGACTCGCAGCGGTTCCAAGATATTTTCTTTTATTTAGTCTCTTTCTTACATGCGCTCCACTGATGTAGATATGGCTGCGCAGGCAGTTACACTTGGTTCAGTCCCAGTCCTAATAAGGGACGGATATAACGAAAACAAAAAAATTGGGGATCCACTTGTTTACGCATCACCTGGTGTTGAATGTGGCTGCGCGTCCTGTCCCGGCTTGGGAGACGGACGAACGAACGACAGACAATCGAGGGATCCGAAAACGATTAAAGCAAATCGATCTGCCCCGGTTCGGGTGAAGGACAAAAAAATCGAATCTTGGTTTTGGGTGAAGGGCGAAAACAATAAATTGGTGGACCTTCCGAGATTAAATCGAACCGATCGGCAAATAGTTACTTCGAAAATTGGAGAAGCCGTGGGAAGCTGGCCCGGCCTACCCACCGAGCAATGGAAGCTCCGGCTTCTGGTCAGCTAGCCGAGAGAGCGATGGATGCTCTGGTGTCTGTGCGCTACTCTGCTGTCCTCTCTGCTCTTCTGGGTGGAAAATTCCGCTTCAGTCTTTATAGGCCAGATGACCAGCCTCACCTCAGACCCCGATTGGTTGATTTTTCCCGCCAAAATGTTCACGGGCTTTTCCTCAGGGGACGGGGTTTCCCCAGCACATGGCCAGGGGCCATGCAGCAAACCAAACAGGGGCTTTCCCAGATCAGGAGGAGAGTGCTTGGCGGCACCTGTTGCTAGGCAAAGCTGGCAGGGCCCAGCTTGAGCGTGACATACACATGGCCATGAAGGATATATAAGATTTAGACCTACCTGTACTTCTGTTTTCCATCCATTAAATAAGGATATAGCAGTGCCCTACCACACAGGTGCTATGAGGATGGTTACATTCAAGATGATGCCTTGGATAGATAATGGAGATAATGGTTTAGGAGAAAAATGCATTGAGTTCATTATATTCAAATTAATTTTAGATATTAATCACTTTGCATCCTAAAGAGGACTGCTGAAGAGCTTAATTAGTTGAGGAAATGTCAGATAACATTGATGTTTCATCTCCTCCTAAGGTTTTTTTTTTCTCTATAAACAAAGAGCACCTGAAGACTTTCAGTTTAAAATGACCTTTATTTTTTACATTAAAACAAACAAGTAAAAATCAAAGTGAAGGCCTCAGGGGACAGCACAGTGTATGTGTGCATGTGTTTGCACTTGTGTGTCCATGCACACGGACGTGTCTCTTTTATAACAGACTGCAGGGACACTGATAACAAAATGGTCATAGAGCTCTGCAGCCACAGGCAATAATGCTTCGACGGCAGTACACAGTATCCAAACCCATCACAGTTCTGTGGCGACATGCATCACCTCTCTTCTGCTGACTGCTAAGTAACAGTATTCCTGAAGAGCAAACCGAATTCAACATGGTATCGATTATGACAGCTATTTAAATATTTAAGAAATTTTGCCTCCCTTGTGGATATGTATAAATACAACATAAAGGCCATGTTTTCAGGCACCATGGTGAGTCATTATGGATGAGACATGCTTGTACAATTTGAAGTTTAGACAAATGTTTCTATAGGATGGCTTAGACAAGGAGGATCCTGCTTTGAGCAGGTGGCCAGATCTTGTGAAGTCCCTTCCAGCCCCACTTTCCTCTGACTCTCTGATTCTCACACATCTAGGTTTATGTAGCTCTTTTTTGCCTTCCTCAAATCACTCTTAAGCAGAATGGGCTGGGACTTTGTTTTTCCCAAAGAAAATATTGATTCCCTGATGAAGTATTTTGGTTGAAAACTGACATTCAAGCCAGTACTGAAGTGCCTTGTGGAAGCTGTAGTTCCGTTGTCTTATGCTCTCATGTTCTTCAGGAAGCCGGGCTGGCTGGTTGGTTGATGCTTCCCATGATGCACCACCTCCTTTCTTCCTTGTTAAGAGGGTATGATGGGACTCCCAGTTGTTGGTGCGCCAGGCAAAATGGAGTCCAGTTAAAAATGGTGTATGGAAGCAGCAGGCTTGCAGATTACAACACCCTGCTTCTAGGCCCAAATGCCAAATGGGGAAAAATATTTCAGATTTTGGCAGAAATGTTTTTGGTTTGGGGAATTTTTGATGAAAGATTGAAATGTTAAATCAAAACATTTAAAAAAAATCATTTTTTTCCCATTGACAAACAGCTTTGAGCAGCCATATTCAGAACAAAGGATGAAGCTCCTCTCAGAGCTGAGAAGCCAGCCCAATGCTAATACACCAATTAAATCCTGCTAAAGTCTCTCTCATTGCATAATGAATTCATCCTCAGAGTTTCTCTTTCCTCATATGTTTCAAGGGATGTCATAACATGTACTCCCAAATTATGATGTTTCTCATAATCTTATTATTGCTTTTTTTTTTTTTTTAAGAATCAGTATTTTTGGTGTCCTGAACTGGTTTTGAGGCTGTGCTAGGTGTCTCACAGGATGCAAGCAATGGAGAATTATCAAAGTTTAATAAAATCCTGACATTACTTGCTGTTGCAACTGTAAGCAAACATGTTGACAACAGCTTTTTAGAGTAGCATCTTTCAGTCACTACGGATGTGCCTACACTTTCATCATGCAGAGACCCACAAGGCCTCTCATCCCCTGAAGTCCAAGAAAAGCCCTTAGTATGGGACATAAGTGGGATCTAATGGTGCATACTTCCTTGGGCTGCAATCTTCCACACAGGAATGATTTTTACTTTAGGGATAGCCAAGAGGTGTTGAGTATGGCTCCTCTGGTTCCATCGTGGTGAGGTTTGTTACAAGAGGCATCATGAGCAGAAATCATAAGGGCTTACAGAGTTAAAAAAATGGCTCCAGAAAAAAGTGAGCCATTGGTAGACTGTTTGACATCCTTTCTTAGTGACCACAATAAAGAGTACAGGCTCATTTCTTCTATGGGGTTTATTGCTAACTCTCTAAAGTGACCAGCCACCCTGAATTTTCCAAGATGATCCTAAATTCTGGGATATGAGATATAGTCCCAGTGTTCCCAAGAAATTCCTGAAACAGGATTTCTGTTCCAGGTTTGGAAAAATTGTTCCCAAGCCTGCTAACCTCATCCTCACAGGAATGATCCAGTGGCTCTAGGTAACATCCTGCTACATCCTTGCACCCGTTAAGGGGGTGCAATATAATGCTACAAAATGACACATAAACATGCTTCTCCATTTGCTGTGGATGGCACTCTAAAACCATCTTTATGCAGAGCTACACCTGGGTTAATTAGAGTTGCCCTCCATGGAGTGCCATGCTTAGGCAGCAACACTAACCAGAACCAGGAGGCTAGACTCCTTCCAGCTCTAGATGTCTGTGAAGCATCCAGAAACATGCCCTGGATTTTGGTCTCCTAGAGCTGCTTTCTTAGCTCTGGCCTCCCCTCTCTTTCAGGTCAGAGATGCTTTGCTGCACCGTTGTTTGATACAGCTTTAACAAAAAGAATAAACACCTTTTTTCCACGAAGTTGTTGAAGTTGGCAAATCAGTTCCTGGGGACTGAACACAGGTGCACAAACACTGGAAGATAATAATTTTAGATAAAGTATTGTAATTCAACCAACAGTTTATCTATTTGCATACAGCAACCAGCAGAATAATGTACTGGGTGGTAAGCTGCATGCACTTCACAGTTGTAATGTGCCTTAGGAGATCCAGTAAGTCTGAGAGTGGAGGGTTGGGGCATGGCCCGTCATGGAGCTTTGTGGAGCAGTCCCTCACATTTGGTGTCAGTGTGTGCAGATGACTGAAATGATTAGTAGAATCTGGATTGCAGCTAGACGTGGGTGGAGTCCTAGGGAACTTCATAGTTTCATAGTTTCTAGGGTCAGAAGGGACCTGAGCAGATCATCAAGTCCGACCCCCTGCCATGGCAGGAAAGAGTAATGGGGTCAAACGACCCCAGCAAGGTGTTCATGTAGCCTCCTCTTAAAGACCCCCGGGGTAGGAGCCAGCACCACTTCGCTTGGAAGTTGGTTCCAGATCCTAGCCGCCCTGACCGTGAAGTAGCGCCTCCTGATGTCTAACCTAAACCTACCCTCTGCCAGCTTGTGACCGTTATTCCTGGTCACTCCTGGCAGTGCTCAGGGGAACAGGGACTCTCCCAATGCTTGCTGGTCCCCTCTGACTAGTTTGTAACAGGCCACTAGATCCCCCCTCGGCCTTCTCTTGTGGAGGCTGAACAGGTTCAGGTCCCGTAGCCTCTCCTCATAGGGCCTGCCCTGCTGCCCCCTGATCATGCGAGTGGCC
>NW_017729015.1:7474631-7482726 GCF_001723915.1 Gavialis gangeticus | reverse complement strand
AGTGCACAGAACTGGACGCAGTACTCCAGCTGTGGCCTGACCAGAGCTGCATAGAGGGGGAGGATCACCTCCTTGGACCTGCTTGAGATGCATCTGTGGATGTATGACAAGGTGCTGTTGGCCTTCCTGACTGCATCCCCACATTGGCGGCTCATGTTCATCTTGGCATCAACTTCTTTCATTGCACACACCATCCAAAGACTAGTGACTACTGCACTCCCTTTGTGCATTATCAGGGTACAAAGTACCCCAGGAGGGTCTTGAAGGATGCAAAGCCAAAGACTTCCTGTACCTCCACACTGGATCAGCCAGTGAACTGGTCAGTAGGCTTGTGCGAGTCAGCAGTGATCCAATCTGGCTTCAGATCTGGCTGCTTCAGATGGCCGCAATCCCATCTGGAGCTCCAGACCGAGTTTCCACCTTGATTCGGCCGAAGCTTCGGAGCCGCCTCAGAGATACTGCCATAGGGTATAATGGGGAATCAATGAAATATCTATAACTTTGTTGTTTTTTGTCCAATTTGGATGACATTTTCAGGGGTGGTAGACTGTGCAGATAGGATGAAGTCTGCCAAGTTTCAAGAAGATTGGTGTAGGGGTTTGGGGGGAACAGCACCCCAAATTCTTGAAAGCAAAACTCACGTCACATCTAGGCGTTACAACATAGCGGGGTGAAAACTGCAGGGGTGGTATCACTTACTGAGGCCACGTTTCAAGCCTGCCAAGTTTCAAGAAGATTGGCCTCAGATCTCTGAGGCGGCTCCGAGGTGGCTTCAAACGTCAGTGCTTTGACCTGGATGTGCTGCTTCGGACCCTGAAGTGTCCAAAGCTTCTCCGGATCTGAAGCTCCGTCCGAAGCCTCGCGCAGCCCTACTGGTCAGGCACAGAGAGTTGATTTTACTTGTGATTTTCCTTGATATCGAGCCCTCATTAGGCTAGACCAGTGGTTCTAAACCTTTTCAGATTTGAGATCCCCATTCAGAACTTTTAGAAATGAAGTGGCACCTCATTTAAAAACCAAATATATTTATTACACTGCTTACCTCCTTGCAGAAGGGCTGGAGAGTAGGGGCAGGGCAATGGCCAGGCAGGGACAACCAGAGCCTGCCCTTATCTACTTATCTTTTCACACTTCCTGCAGCACCCTTCAAAGGATCTTGCAGCACCCAAGGGTGCCCTGGCACCCTGGTTAGGAATCACTGGGCTAGATATTACTACTACCCATAGTAAGGGGAGTCCCTACCCAGCACACTAGTCTCAGTAACCAATGTAACTCCATAATACTCCAGTGTCAGGACTCTGGCTAGCCACCACAAGTTAGCTCCTAGTGTCAGTTCAGTGGGTGTGCAGCCTACACAGCACTGGCCTCAAGATGCAAATACATGCAAATTGGGAATTTAGGGTGCAAACGGAAGTACAGCTCCATACTGTAACTCACGGCACTTCGCAGGAAGTGCCGTGAGTTAAAATGATCCCCCGGACCCAACAGATGGGGGTCCCAGGATTTGGGGGATCCAGCTGCAATTTGGAGCAGCTGTGAATGTGCAGTCACTCTCCCCTAGCCCTGCCCCTCCCCCAACCCCACCCTGGTACTGTCTTCAGAATGGGGGGGGCAGGGAGTGTGCGAAAGGGGCTCCATTTGGGGTTTGCCCATCTGGCGCTGGAGGGTGGTGGGGTAGAATGGAGCCCCCCCATTTTGGGGGGCTCCAATCCACCCATCCTACCCTCCATCACTGGCTGAAAAAGCCCCAGAAGGAACTCACTCTGCTCCCTTCCCTGCCAACTCCCATTCTGAAGACAGTGCTGGGAGCAGGGCTGGGTTGTGCCAGCCCACCCCTGCTCCTGGTGCACAGTGACACAAGTTAATAAAGGTGCTCCACTTTGGAGTGCCTTCATCTGAACGCCCATGTAATGAGTAGTCAGGTTTTCACGGGGTTGGGTCCTATTAAATTGCTCTGCAGCCATGCACTTCTGTAAGGGCACAGCTGTACAGCACTTTCAAAGGGCTGATTGCAGAACAAACATAACATCTGTCTGCCCCCTTAACAGTTAACAGAGACTATATGGATCAGATGATGTAAAGGTGAGACTTGTGACTGAGCCAACAGCAGCCATTCCAAGCTTGTCCCTTTACATATGTAAGTTCCTCCATAGAGAAGGAACATGAATTTTCCATGTTTCTTGTTAGTGATAGACTGAGAGAGCACCGAGCAGATTTTTTTAGGCAATCTGCATATTTGCAAAAGAAAAAAAAGGGAATTTCAGAGAGGACCAAAAAGATTCAGGAATTGAGGTCAAATTTGCTCAACAGTTTCAGCTGTAAAAATAGAGGAAGAGATTTGGAAAACATCAAATCATTTTGCTTCACAATTTTCAAAGTGAGAGTTTTCAGACATACTGAAAACTTTCATAGGAATGTCTTCCAAATGAAACTTTTTCCATTTTTGTTTTAAATGGTAATTAAAATATTTTGAGTTACATAACCCATCTTGGGTTGACTGAAACTACAACTTCTCATCTTTTTTCCTTGTTGTCCCCCACCCAAAAAAATGTTTTGACCAGAACAGACTTTTACCCTAAATTTTTGTTTTGACTCCCAAATTAAAAAGTACAATATTTGCCCAGGTCTATAACAGGACATTTGGATCAATATTAAGTCTACATTTGGATTTAGACAAAACATCTGGATGTGATTTTGAATCAGAATTATGGTTTGGGTTGGGAGGCAGAGGCCCTGAAAGCTCATGGTCTCTTTTCATGAAGCTTTTAAAGCAAATGATTATTTTTATTACAGCCATCCCTGATGGCTCCAGTGGAGATTGGGGTGCATTGTGGAAAACACATATAGTGAGAGATGTTCCCTTCCGCAAACTATTGGCAATCTAACCAGACAGAAAACACATAGGAGAAAAGAGATGTTATCTTCTTTCTCATTTTTAGAAAAAATGAAGTAACTTGTTCAAGGTCAGATAGAGAATCTGTGACAAAACCAAAAACTGAATTCAGGTGTTTGGAGCCCTTGTCTTGATGACACTGTCATTCATGCCTTGTGAGATAAATCTGATAAGCTAAATATCCCAAGTGAGATCAGATAGCTGTATGCAACTAGAAACAGAAATGAGCTGATTTTCAATTTTGTGTCTGACCTGGAATACAACTGATACAGGAGGTACAAGGTATGAGGATCTGAACCCAGGTGCTTCAGGATTATGAAGGGGTTAAGATTCAAAGCTTCAGTCCCTTAGACATTAACACAAAAATAAAACTCTTGCCTCTAGTGTGGATAAGTGGTGACATTTCCCCAAGCTCAGGCCGTGATTTCATCTTTGGTCCTGACAGGAGTCAGCATCTTAGCAGAAACTGACTGTTCCAGAGGAAGATGAATAAAATGGTATATAATGGATTTTTGTCTTCATTTAAAAAAAATCAGCTTGGGTTTATGGGAAATGGATTTTTAGTTGGGTTTTTTTTTTCAGTGAAACAATCAATTAGTTTGAAGTTCATCTGAAATGGTTTCTTTGACCTGGAATGAAATATTTTGTTTTGTTTTCAGGTTGCTAATCCATTTTTGCCCTGTTAAAAGCTAATTCAATTTTCAAAAAACAAAAACAAAAAAAATCCACCACCATTTGGAATAGGTCAAAATGCTTTAATTTTTCTGAAACAAAAGGTTTCATGCTGAACAAGTCAAAGTGAAGTGATTCCCCCTTCCCAACTGTGTTCCTGACTTTTTTAAAGTGAAAACTATATGCCAAATTTGACCCAAATTTACAAACAGCTTTGATTTTTCCAATATTGCACTTTTTGGTGAATTTTGTCTATGACTTTGGTGCCTCTGGAGTACAGATTGCCTCTTATTAAGTCTATATACAGCACTTGGCATTAGGTGGTTCTAATCTCTGTTGGGTCCTGAGGCTCTATCATACAAAAATTACAATATTTGTCTGCAAATTGCAATTTAGCAAGAATCTCTGTGGGAGAAACTCTCAAAAGTACAAACGGCTTGTAGATACTTAACTCCCATTTAAAGGGGTATATACCCAACTGCATTTTGGGCCTTTGGAAATCTTTCATCCAGCTCTAGAGATGAAGTCTGCGGCATGGTAAATACAGAAAAGGACTACTTTCACTGCAGTGCTCCCGCCGCAGGTTGCTTTTATTTATTTATTTTAGTAATGAAACCGACTCTAGCCTTGTGCTTCCTTCTATCTGTCATCCCCACCAGACAGCCCATTGCAGGGCTCTTTCTCAATTGCACACATTTATCTCACAAAAACTGTGGGGCATATTTATTATTTCACTTACTGCCATGTCTGCTGTTTTCTCTCTGCCTCCCCACAACAAACCCTCTTTCTTGCATTTGCTTTGCCTTGTTGACCTTTGCATGACACTGGTCTTCCATCACCCCTGGCACCTGGGATCCAGACTATACAAGTACCTAGACAGTTGTTTAACTTTTATTTGTAGTCAGTGTTTGTGTTTTTTCGCAATACCCCTAAGTCATTTTTTTTTGTGGCTCTCTGCAGATGAGATCAACCCCTGTGCTGTGTTAGTACGTGGCCTGTGCGCCACTTAAGGCCCAGCTGAAGTTTGAAAGTAATACACCATGCTGCAGAAAAGACCCCCTAGCACTTGAATTAAAAGAGTACCTGGTAGTAATAGTAAGTTGTTAGCCCCTAAGGGAGCCAGCTATTAGGGATGGATGAAAAGCACACTTTGCCAATGAGATTCACAACAATGTGCCAAAAGGAGGAGGAAGGCTGAGTCTCGGGAAATTGGGATATTGTTCCACTGCTGGAAGAGCTGGAGTGGGCTTTAGTGGTTATAGACCAAGGGCAGGCAGTTATTTTGGGCAGAGGGCCACTTACCGAGTTTTGGCAAGCCATCGAGGGCCACATGACAGGCAGCCAGGGGCAGATAAATATTAAATTTTCTAAATTTTTTAGGGACCTCGTGGGCCAGTTAGAATGGCCTGGCAAGTTGCATCTGGCCTGCGGGCCGCATTTGCCCACCCCTGCTCTAGACCCTTTTGCTCAAGTCCTCTCAGCTGGTACCTTCTCCCATGTGCTCTGTGTCCTCCCTCACTGGCTCCTGGTACTGTTCTCACTTCTGCTGCAGTATCCATCTCTGATTCCTGCCGCTAGCTCCTTCTGCTTCCAATTATTTCTCACCTGTTCCTCCTTTACTCCCTTGCTCTTTGCATTTTAGTTAGGGCACTTCTACCTCACCTGATTTAGCATTAGCAGGGCATGGGGGTTGGGGATGCTGAGAACAGAGGAGAAGTAGTCTCTCTGCTTTGAGATTTCTCTGAGCTTGGTGGGACTCTGATGGATTTCCAGAGGGATGGCAAAGCACACGAGGGAGATTTTCCTTGCAGAATATTAGCATCCTCCTCCCAGGGATGGAGGCCCTCGAGCTATTCAGTGACGCGTTGTAAGAACGTTTTAACAAAGTTCATCCAATTTATTTTTCCCTAACCTTATTCTCAAAAAGTGTAACCATTTTAGTTGAAGCTTTAAAAAGAATATATATATCATATACATAATTATATCCTGTTAATAATTAATGCAGAATGATTTATTAATAGCAATGATATAAATAAAATATTAATACATTCTGTTACCCCAAATTATAATAACCTACGCGGATATAAATAATAATGTGAAAATAATGATGAATTCATCCTGAGGTGGAGAAATGGTGTGGAAAATTTCAGCCCAAAGGTTTATGGTTTATCAAAGTATTTTAAAACTGAAAACAGGCTCTAAAGATGGGAAATGCTGGACAGTCTTAATGATATGCAGCTCCACCTGCCCCTGACTATAATAAAGAGAAGGACGTGGATAATACTTTTATATCCTCTTTGTAAATGTTTTTTTTTTTCTTTCTCTCGCTTCCTCTCCTTTCAAGGCACTGTCTCAGTCCCATCCTTTTATTTTCCTGCATGTGTCTCTGAGTGCCTGTGTAGCTGTGAAACTCTTCTTCTGGACAGCTTCCCTGCCCTGCCTTAATTAACTCGGTAGTATTTCAGTTGTTCTGAAGGCATCTCCCAGAGGTCCCTAATCCTCTCTGTGTGCTGACTAACTGAACCCCGGGAGATCCTCATGAGAAAAAAACCATAGGATAAAAACAGTGATTTCAGCCCTCTGGTTTCTTAATTAGCAGCCTACACAGCAGAAGTGACTGCCTGACAGGGAGATTTCACACTTGTGCTCGGATGAGTGCGCCGCCTTTATTTTATTTTATTTTTTGTTGTATTCCCGGTGTCCCTGAACTTTTAGTCGTCTTTTCCTCTGTGCTAATTACCCCTGGTACAGCCTCTCCTCCATCACCTAGGTATCAGGAAAGTGGGTGATGTGTGCCACACACACACATGGTGTTCCTTAGCACACTTGCATCTTCAGAGATGCTGTGTTAACTATTGAAACATTAACAGAAAATGTGTAGAGGTCTGCTGAGATTTGCCTAAGCTGACTTTGTCCCCATCACACATTTCTCTCAGGCTTGGGTTGCCTTTGCGGTTGTCTTCAGCACGCGCAGCAGCAGTCCCATGGATTCCACTTGCTCAACACAATGCACATAATTACTGAAAGTACCTCATTGAAACCAGAGCCTGGATGGATGGATATAAGACTGTTCACACCTTGCCTTCAACTCTTGTACAGTGCTGTTGCACAGTGTTAAATAATTCCTGTGTTCTGCCCCAGAGATGGTTGCTTTTTGGTGATGGGTGAAATAATACCTGTGTAGAGAAATTCCCTAGGAGATGTTCAAAGCTGCCTAGAGAAATTAGCTGCATGGGTCCTGATAGTGGGGCTAAACCCCTTCCATCTTCCGCTTGAAAAATTTAAACCCGTGTTTACAAGGCTTCTTTTCCAGGACTAGAGGCAATACAGTCACAGAATCACTGGACTCATAAAATCATAGGGCTGAAAGGGACCTCCAGAGATCACCATAGTCATTCCCCTTGTAGAGAAGCACAATTGTAAGCTTATTGTCACCATCATCCAACTGGCTCATACACTACAAAACCAAACCAGCAGACCTTACATATTCAAAATTTCCCTTGATGTCAGCTGGAGTTTTGACAGCAGGAGGAATGTAGTTTTCCTAACACAGCCTATTCAGCCCACACAGATTCCAGAGAATCTGCTGCCACCATCATCCAGCCATGGTTTAGGATCGTATGGTGCTAAGTGATGACTACAAACATAGCAAAAAATAGTTTGCCCAGAACGACTTAGGGCCAGCTCCTGTTCCACCTATCAGATTATCTTAATCATTTAAGTGTGATCTCTGTCTACTTAGACAGTGTGATCCCTGTCTACACAGAAGGCAGGTGTGTCCTTCTCTTTCCTGTTTTTTGTGATTCAATCTTAAGGCTAAGGTAATGATGAGTTACACAAGTAGAAGCATGAACATTATTTCAGAGATTCAAGCAGGTTGGAGTAGAGTCACACTCTTAGGCACCAAATAGATGGATAGTGTCAGGTCCTTACAGTCTAAGGGTGTGTACAGAAGTGCTCTGTGCATATTTCACAGCGCTGTAATTTAGAGCACTTTTTACAGCAGTATAAAGTTACAGCACTCAGTGTTTGGTCTCGGGGGGAGTTTTGAGCCCCCCTGCACTTTCCAGACTATGCGGCAGGGGGCACGCCACAGCCTCTTGGGGCTGCAAGAGACTGTGGACAGCAGCAAACCAGTGGAGAAAGCGGAGCTGGGATGAGAGACTGTCGTCAATCAGCCTCTCGTCCCACCTCTACCTCTTTCCCTCCTCCCCCGCATCACTGGGAGTGGGCACATTGGCCATGAAGCCGGGAACCGTATGATACTGGCCAGGGTAGGCTGGCTGCAGCAGGATGCGATTTCCAGCTGCGTGACTAGGACCACACAGTGTGACAAGAGCCAACCTGGCTTGGCCCAGCCCCTGAAGAGTGGGGCAATCGCTGGTGATCCTTCCTTGCTCCCTCCGCCAGTTCTTACCTGAGTTTCCACTCTCAGACAGAAGGAGAGTGGGGGAGTCCCATGGTATCCATGCCAGACTCCTCCGCTAGGCAGAACCTTCTTTTGGGGGCTGGGGGTGGGACGGGGGTGGG
>NW_017729015.1:7456113-7469631 GCF_001723915.1 Gavialis gangeticus | reverse complement strand
CTGCTACCACTGAGTTCTGCTGCCGGCTCCTTTTGCCACTGGTGCCTCATCAGCTTTGACACACAGGCTCTGACAGTAATCATTTTCTAAATTTTACAGGTGCCCTGCTGGCCGGATAAAAGGGCTTGGCAGACTGGATCTGGCCCCTGGGCCGTATTTTGCCTGCTCCTGATCTCTACAGCTGGCGTTCAAGATAGGATTTTATCCTGGTGCCACTGGCTTCTTAACAGAACCCATTTTGGGTATGCATAGCAAGCAGTGCACTTCCATGTCGCTGAGATACCCCCTGCTCTTAGCATCAGCAATGCCTCCAATGTAAATCATCTCTAAACGCCTCCTTAGCCCCACTTCTCCTTATCTGCCTTGCACTTTAAATGACACAGCAGCCTGCTCATGGAAGTTGACATTTTCAAACTTGAGTTTTAAATTGTAAAATACATGGCACGTGTCCCAAGGAAATCAGAGGAAATCAAGTTACTATCGCAAATGTTAAAATTACCATTTATATTTATATCAGAAATTAAGGCAATAGACTGTAGCCTACATGCTTTGCAGGGATGCCAGTAAAAAAAACAAAAAAAAACAAAGGAAAAAAATAAAACCACCCCACACAACCATCCATGCACGTTCTAGTCCTGTAAGGACATTATTTAAATGCTGTACATTTGGTGTCTTAGTGCCTTTGCAATATTAAAAGTGACATTAACATGACAGGAGTGTAAGGTTTCAAATCATTACCAATAGACAGTGGGGGATACATCTCCATGAAGGTAGCTAATCTTCCTTTATGCCACTAAGTCAGATAGGGCATCCATAAAAGAAAAGGGGAAAACTAGTAATTCAGAATTAAGGAACATGCAAAGCTCAGGGGGTTTATTTTGATTGGGGAAGGGTGAAGGATTTCTTGAAATGCAGTGAACGTGTGTTCTTCTGCCAGAGTTTTGATTCAGTTTGTCTCCTGGAAAAGGACCTAGATAAGATTTCAAGTATATTTTTCAAAGCAGGTAGGTGATTTAGGAACCTAAGTGCCAGTTTCAAAGTGAGTTTATAACTGAGGGATCTAAGGGTCAGGGTTTTCAATAAATGCCTTAAGATGCAAATTCTAGTGGGATTTTCAAAAGCACTTTAAATTCCCATGGGCAAGTTTGAAAATCCTTTTAGACACCTATAAGCAGATAAGCCATGTCTATGTGGCAAAATTACCATGATCCAGAGTGGCAACTCCAAACCTGCTGCACTTCTCTGAGACAGTTGCTTCCTAAGCTGGACACAGTGTCACTGTTTGGCACTTCAGACAGGCTAATTAACACGGTGGGGGTATTAATTGGTACTGTGACTCAGCACTACTAATCAGTGGCATAACTAGGGGTCTTGACTTGGGGGAGGGTGAGAAAAAACAGCTAATACAGGAGCTGCACAACTTCAACTGCACGGTGTGGTGGCAACTGGAAGCTGCCCTGTGTATGGCAGCTTCCCTGGGAGCCCGGACTTGTCTTATGCCTTCAGTGCTAATTTGTCCATCTCAAGGCCTCTGCAGATCTGGCTCCACTATTTTGGCTTTAGAAAGCAGCCTTCACGCAGGAGCATAAAATGCTTGTGGATGTCACTTCAGGGCATGGTAAGTTTACTGAAAGGACATAACTTTTCATTCTTTAAAAAAACATCTAGTCTGAAAGTTCATTGGTAGTCACTGGAATTTGGGCTTCTAAGTGCCTAGCTCGAATCTTAAAGCTGGAGTTAGGTTCTTAAGTCATGTTAGATGCATTTGCATGTGATAGTTGATCGACTCAGCTTTAGATAAAAGCACCAAAGACCCCTGCTGAAGTGCCCAATTTATATAGACGCTGCAGAGCGGGATTGAACTAATGTGCTGCTGCTTCCAGTAAAGCATGCTGCCCCTCCCCTCCCCATGTCTGTCAGTGCCCTATATATTGATTTAATTAAATTGGTTTAGAATCTGATGTAGTTAAATTAATTAAGTAAAATAAGATCTAATGGATTTTATTTAACCTCGTCTTGTTTACCTGCACAGGGTGCATTTACATGTGCACTTTAATGTGCAGTAGATTATTTTACTGCGCTTAAAGCATCACATAAAAAAAAGTAACATTACACTAATGCACAGTAAAATGGTCTACTACATATTAAGTGTTGCTAAAAAAGGGCACAAATGCGCTATTGCACAGCATGGGGCAGCATGGGGCTTGCAGTGAGCTTTCCCCTCCCGGCCCTGCTCTGCCCTTCTACACCAGGTCCCACCTGCTGGGCTGTGGAGGCCTCGGGGGAGGGCAGCAGTGTGGGGAGCCTGAGCCCATAGCAGGCAGCCCACCCCTGCCCCGTGTACACATTTGGGGGGGACATGCCCCAATGCCTCCCTGGGGAGCGTATTTAGCAGCAGGGAGCCAGCCCTTCCCCACCCCCTGGATGAGCCACCTGCAGCTCTATCCCACTCCCTGCCTGGGGCCTGTGGCCGTGCATTCTGGCCCCAGGCCCCAAGCCCCATGCACTCCCTGGCTTAGAAGCAGCCCCAGCCCTGCCCAACTCCCTCCCTCCCTCCCTCACTATGGGGGCCTCAATCCCCACCCCTCTCCTGCCAGACTTATGTGTGGGAGCTGCTCTCCAGGCTGCCTGGCAACTGTGTGTGTGTGTACATGTGCACATGGTGCCCCCTGGTGTTTGCCCTCCTCCCACTCCCCCTGGCCTCTTGCAGGCTGGAACTCTGCCAGTTTGCAAGGGAAAACCCACCATTGCCTGATTTTTCTCCTTTAAAAGAGAACATCTGGGTTTTACCGCATTTTCCCACGGTGAATGGAAAACCTGGCTTCCTGGTCATCAGCAAGAAAGAACATTCCAAGGAACCTCTTCTGTTATGACCTGCATCAAGGTGTTCATTACAAACATAAACAAGGAGGGGCATAAAGCCCAGCCTTGAGGTAGGCCAGCCATCATGGGGGATAGCTCACTAGAGATGCACGTGCTTCCCACAGTCCTTGGGCTTTCATTACTGTATTTACTCAGTTAGAAGATGAAGCTCCCCCCCGACACCCCATTTAACATGGTGCGGGGAAGGCTCTTGCTTTACAATTCAACACGAAGCAGTGGGAGGGCAGGGGTTACAGCTAGACTCAGACCCGCAGCTGCTGCCTGCTCCCTGCTGCCTCTGCATACCCTGCTACTCCTCCCTGCAGCTCCAGTTGGACCCCTGTGCTGCTCTCCTCCTTATCTTTGCTCCATGCCAGGAGGCTTCATCCTTGCTGGAGCACATGCTCCAGTCTGACTGTGGCCATGATCCATGCCCCAGGCTGCAGCAGGGATGGAGCCTGCCGGTATGGAGCAATGGTAAGTGGGGAGTGGAGGGGCAGGTAGTGGGGAAAGATTTCAGGGGTGAGGGGAGATGGCAGAAAGAGAGCTGGGGACCTGAGCCTGTGGGGGGAAGAAGTGACAGGGAAGAGAAAATAAGACAGGGGAAGGGGGATTGGGGCAGCTTGTGGCTGCAGAGGGGGCAGGCACAATGTGGGGGGTGGGTAATAGCTGGGGGAACAGGTAGCAAGGTGCAAGCTGCCTGCTAATCCCGCTGTTTGCCCCACTGCCTGCCCCCTACCACCTGACCCCCTACTTCTTGTCCCCCACTGCTCCCACCACTGTCTGCCCCACTACAGCCCTGCTCATCACCTCTCCTTCCACTGCCTGCAGTAGTGGGGGATGAATTTAAGATGATCCTCAAATACGTAGATTCTATACATGAAAAATTATAATACAATTTTGAAGTTTCTATATACAGAATCTAATCACTGGGAGTGTGTTGGGGGGGTCATCTTATATTCAGGGTCATCTTGTATTTGGGTAAATACAGTATTATCTGCATGCAACCAGGATGCAGTAGCCTTTGTTCACTTTTCACAGATGTCAGTTATTTGCTGCAAGTTTTTTCCAAGGAGTGCCTTAGCTTTTTAATAATCTACTCTCTGAAGACTCACACCACCAGGCATGTGAGATTGGCCCTGTTTTTACAAACTGACTAGCAAGACCTGGTGCTCTTAGTCTGAAATTAGAGTTTTCTTCTTCTCAGTAGACTATCTGCCATGGATGATGAACTATCTGTCCAGAGTAACATGGTTTTGAAGAGCAAAACACCATTTGTGCCATGGCTTTTTGATCAAGAACACATCTACCATGAGTTAGCATGGGGTAGGAGTTCAGCTGTCAGATGTGGTGTGCTGTGAACACGGCTAATTTTTTAACGAGTTCATCTTATAACCCAGGGCAGACATGATGGCTCTTACGAAGGCAAGGTACCAATTTCAGCTAAATAAGGTCCATGAAAAACTCATCTGGCCTTAAGGTGTGATTTTAAGGTAGTTCATTTCAACTGGTGCAAAAACATCCACTCATTTCAGTTGAAAATAAGCTAATTTCACTGTAGCTTAAACAATTCCTATCTGACTTAAATGAGACTGAAGTACAGTAAAAACTGTGTTATCTGGCACTTTACCATCGGGAATGCTCTATTAACCAGCATCTCTCATAGACGGCAATTGTTGTTTATGGCAATGGATCGACGTGGCAAAAACGAAACTGGAAGCCCCACCGTTGTACTCCCAGTTTCAATGCCATGAGCCGAGTCCTACTTCTTCCTCAAGGACCATGGCCCGTGGCAAAGCAGCCTGTGCAGGGACCCCCTCCCTGTCCCCTGGCGCGCTGATGCCAGGGAGTGAAAGCCCTGGTGCACCGGACGTGGCAGAAGATAAACCGGATGGAGATAAGCTCTCAGATAACCGACAAATTTAATTAACTGGTGCGTCCTGTTCCCCATGGATACTGGATAAGAGAGCTTTTACTGTACAAGACACTCAAACTGAAACAATGATGTGCTCATAGTGCTTTGGTCCAGTTTCACCTTCCCTTGCTTAACTTCTTCATTTCCTCCATATAGACAAAATGTAAAGTGCTTTTAAAGTGAAATAAGTGTCCAAACAAGAAGATTTATCTAACTCAGTTAAACTTATATAATTTTCTCCTGTATACAAGGTCTATGTCTAGATACGCCTAGGGGATAACACTTCCGTTTCATTACAGCTTTCAAAGTTTCAAAATTTGTTTTCATTCTGTACTGGAATAAAAGCAAAAGCTTTCAAATGAAACATTTCTTTTTTTTTCTTTTTCTTTCCTTTTTTGTGAAAAGGAATTGTGTTAAAATGTATGTTTCCAAGTTGAAAGGTCCAGGTGTTCAACTCAGATTTTTCTGTTTTTCTGCTTCTGTCTTTCTCCCTGTGGAAATGACCAGATAGTTTCACCTGGGCCTCAGAAACTTTTTAATCAAAAACTTAAATAAAATCAACACATTTCCTGAAAATATTTTGGCTTTGATGAAACACATTAGGTCACTGAGAAGTCATTTGATTGAAAATCTTTCAACAAGCTCTCTAAGAGAGCTCAAAGGCCCCAAATGGTGCAACGCATACATTGAGAAAACTGGAATGAGGCATAGATCAGGGGTGTCCACTTGGCAGCACACAGGCTGCATGTGGCCTAAATGGGGCTAACATGTGGCCTGCAAGCTCTGGGACACCTCATATGTGGCCTGCAATCTCCCAGCCACCTCTCCCTCCATTGCTCGTGCTACTGTGGCAGCCAGGGTCCTTGGGTTCCCCTCTCTGTTCCAGCTTCTTTCCTTCCACATTCCTGGGGGCCTGATGGGGCAGTGGGGAGGGGAGAGGATCTGAGCTGTTCATTTGCATACACCTTGGGAGAGTAGCTAGGCTGTCCACATGGCATGAGAGAGGAGGTAGGGTGCCTGGACTGCATGACACAAAAAATCAGATGGGCTGCCTGTACAGTGGGAATGATACCTGAAAGGGCTACTTGTCATGGTGCGTGGCCCACGTCATGTATAACCTGGGCATCTGCAGCTCATGGGTGTACAGCCATCTCCTGCCCAGAAATTGGAGTTTCTTGTTTATCAGGGGTGCTCAACAGCCAGCCCATGGGCAAGATCTGGCCTGTGGAGCCAAAGCCTCCAGCCTGCAGAGCTCTGCACAGATCAGGACATTTGGTGGTAAGTAACAGTGGCAATGAATACTGCCACTTGACCCTGCTGACAAATTACTAAGCTCCACATGGTAGGGTCCTCCCATGTCCCCTTCATTCACAGGACTAAGCTGGGGCTAAGCCATGCCCCCTTCCCTCTGTGCAACTGGATGGGGGCCAGGCCAAGCCTCCTTCCCACTGTGGGGTTGGTTTGAGGCCAGGCCATGTCCCTTTCCCCCTGTGTGGCTGGATAGAGGCTGAGCCATGCCCCCTCTCCCTCCATGGCCGGATTAGGTCCTGCATGCCTGCGCTGAACTCTGGATTCGGCCCACCAGCTGGATGTGGCCCACAGACAGGCTGGGTATGGCCCACCTGGCCTGCAGAGCCAAATGTTGAATACCACTTGTGTATACTATGCCAACTTAGACTTTCTCTCTAGATTTATCTAGATAAAACTCTGGTGTGATCCAAATGCAACTGCTCCCCTAGGATGGAAGGAAGGGCAATGCTTTTGGATTAAAGACAATGATGAATTGAACCTGAAGAAAGCTCTATTTAATTTACTGGTGAAAACATGAATGACGTCAGGGGCAATTACCAGAGGTTGTGAAGGGACCACAAGGATTGCATGAAAAAAGAACATGAATTACTGTTGAAATGGAGGCTGATTGAGCCTCATATAGGTTAGAGATGGTTTGCACAAAGCATCCCCTAATCTTCCAAAGTGGTATATCTTGAATTCTCAGGACAGTGCTCGATATTTGGTAAGAACTGGTTTTCTTATGAGACTCATAGTTCTTCCTACTTTTTGGGTGAATATATTGTGTAAAAAAAACTTTTTATGCTTATCCCAGCCAGAACCAGAAAGTGTAAAGATATTTGTGAAAATTAAAATTAACAAGGAAAATAATTAACCAGACTATTTCAAACATCATAGAAACTTCAGGGTTGAGACTGGATTTGAACGTAGGGCAAATGTTCAGGCTGCTTTTTATTTTGTCCTTCTCATGTTCTCTTGAAGAACAAACATGGCACAAGAAAAGCAGAGAAGCTGTTGACCCTCTTTGATAATCTTTATACATCAGCTTTTAGTTTGAAAACGGTTCTTTGATCAAGGTTTGCACTATTTTATTTTTATTTTTTTGTAGATGTCAGATCAACCATTTCGCCTTGTGACTACAGAGAATAAAAGACGACGGGAGATCTCACACTTACCAGCTAAGTACTTTTGATCAGTGGTCAACATTGTGATGAATGCTTTTCCATCACATCCGTCATCCCATACATTTTCAAGGCTGGTTAGATGTTGGAAGGCAAGACGAAAGAATGCAGCTATCCGACAGAATTCAATTTCCTGAAAAAAATAAATCATATTTTCCCCATGACCTAAATGGAAAACATATTGTTCTGAAAGTGCTGTTCAAACAGAATTACCAAAACCTTTTATCAACAAAGAGACCGTCATATATCAGACATCTGGTGTGGATGTCAATTATAATAATTAATTAGACATCTCCCTAGATGCCTGACACTGCATTCTGTCAGCAGATTTTTTTACTTCAATCAAAACTGCTGCTGCATTATGCATGAAACTCATGGAGTTGTTGGGAGTAGTGGAGATCAGCTACAAATCTCAGCTAAACACACTAAAGGGCCTTAAGTTCTGATGCCTTTTGCCATATTTGAAGGCTGCCAAAAGAAGGTCACATGGAAATTTTTTTAACTAAGCAACAGTTTCCAATGTTATATTCCTCCTCCCCCTCACCCCCAACCCCTTTTTGGTGCAATTTCAAAGAACACAATTAATGAGAAATTAAAGAAATAAGTCAGAACTTCTACCATATCCTTGTAGAAAAGAAGTAAATGCTCACTTACTCCCTGTAATAGGGTGGATGGCTTATGGGCTAGAGCCCAGATGAAGGGAGTTAGGGGATAATGCCACTGCTTAGGAACACGGGGTCAGCTGATGGAGATAATTGGCTGGGCTCAGAGGAAGTTAAAAGCTGCCAGGGAGGGAAGCTGGGGGAGAAAGAGGAGGCTGGTCCATTGAGGGAAAAGCACAGAGCCTGAGTGGACTTTCTCTCTCCAGGTATGAAGAAAGACCCAAGATTTAATTTTGTGTTTGTTCTTTGCACATTTGCTAATTTTGTTTGCTTTGGTGAAAAGTTTTATGCACATGTAATAAATGGACTGGAACTAAGAGTTGACTGGCTTTTAGGAGGGAGCTGGCTCGAGTGTCAACATACTACACATGGTGGAGAATGCAGCTAGTCTACACCCAATGCCAGCCTTGGAGACAGGATGGAGGGGCTGCAGCACCAACAACAGCAGTTGTTCCAGGAGATCCAGCTCCAGCAGCAGCAGTTCCAAAGAGATCAGCAGCAGCAACTGCAGCAGTTTCAGAGGGAGCAGCAGCTGTAACAACAGGAGTTCCTGATGCAGCATTTGGAGTCAAAATGGACTTCCATCCAAGTTGGTGAGTCCCCTGCTTCCCTGAGCATAGAGGGTGGAAACCTTGAGATGGTTGGACCACAACCCAGATTGCACTGAGAGCAGTGGCAGATCAGGTGGGAAGCCATCATAAGCCAGAAGAAATGCTCAGGAAAGGGGGTCAATGAGCAATGCAATCTGGACTCTCCTCCAGACGATGCAAAAGGTTAGAGAACGTCTGTAGTGCCCCCCCCCCGCCCCCCTCCCCTGAGAGGGTACTGGGTCAGTTGGAAGAAAGCCAGGGTTTCGTTCAAGATCAGAGGGAAGACCTGATATATACCCCTTTGTATGAATGCTTGGGGCATGCCAATGGGACATAGTAGTTGCAAGTTTAACCACCCAGGGACCCACATTTTGAGCTGCAAGGAGATCTCTTGATGTGTGTGGCCAAAGACAAGGCGACAGAGGCCTGGTAGTCCTAGCATCCATTGCCAAAACAGTACTGGAGCCAGGTTTTGAAAATGGCCCATGGTGTACCATGGGTGGGCCAACTGGGGGTGGGAAAAAAAACCAGAACACAGTGCTGGTGAGGTTTTTTTTTGGCCAGGAGTGTACCAAGTAACCAAGGATTATTATGCATCCTGCTCCAAGTACCAGCTGGCCACCCTCCAGCATAAGGCTCTACTTGTACTGCTTCCCTTGGTCAGCATACCCCTTGAATAGGCTGGAGTGGACTTGGTGAGACTGCTGGAGCCTAGCTCAACAGGGTCTAGGTTTATTCTGGTCCTTTTCAACTGTGCCACCTGCTATCACAAGGCTATGGAAATCCACTTGGCTTCCACAGAAATGGTCACCTCTCAACTACTACATATCTTCTCTTGGGTGGGTACTCCTATGGAGGTTTTAACTGACCAAAGCATGGCTTTCATGCCCAGGTTTCTGAAAGAGGTCTGGGGCTCACTGAAGATCCATTTGGTAAAAAATTCAGCATACCATCCCCAAGTGGATGGATTGGTTGAGAGGTTTAATCAAACATTGAAGGGGATGTTGAGAAAATTTGTCTCTGGAAAACCTCAAAATTGGGCCCAATTGCTACGACACTAGCTGTTCACCATTTAAGAGGTTCCACAATCCTCCATGGTCTTTTTTCCCCTTGAGTTACTATATGGGAGGCAGCCCTGCAGCATGTTAGATCTATTGCAAGAATCCTGCCAGGCCCAGGAGTCAACAAAACAGAAGGTGATGCAATATTTTCTAAAGTTATGGGACAGACTGGAGCTGGTGAGCACCCGTGCAAAGGAAGATCTCAAGGCTGCCCAGCATGCACAGGAACATTAATATAACAAGAATTTCTGGGTCTGGGTTTATCAGCCAGGAGATCCAGTCTTACACTTTTGCTCCCCTCCTCAGTGAGTAAGTTGCTGATGAACTGGCACGTGGAAAGGTCCTGCAGAATATAGGCCAGGTAAATTATGAAGTATGCCTAGTGAGGAAACAGCAGGGGTTGCAGGTATATCATGTTAAACTGCTGAAGCCCAGGAGGACATAAGAGGCCCATATGATCTCTATGAGTTTGATGGGAGCTGATCTGTGGACTTCGGATCTCACCCCAGGTCTGATAGCTGACCTCCAACTAGGGGAGGCTTTGATTGCAACCTAATGGGTGGAAATAACAGATCTTCTGGAAGAATTTAAAGAGGTGTTTAAAGTGGTGCTGAGCAGAAATACACTAATCAAATACTGGATCACCCTCAAGCTGGGCTGTGCAATTCAAAAGGGATACTCAAGAATTCCAGCATGGCTGAGGGAAATAGTGAAACAGGAAATTAAGAAGATGCTAGACTTAGGAGTAACAGAAGAATCAGCCAGTGAGTGGAGTAGCCCAGTTGTGTTGGTGCCAAAGCCCAAATGCACCATCCAATTCTGTATTGACTTCCACAAAGTTAACACAGTTTCAAAATGTGATGCATACCCTATGCCTAGAATAGATGAAATGGTGTAAGGGATAGACAGTGCAAGGTATATAACTACTCTGGACTTAACCAAAAAATACCTTTGGACCCAGAGTTCCAGGAAACCACAACCTTTGCAACACCTCAGACTCTACCTTTTGGTCTCCATGGAGCTCCAGCAATCTTCGAGTCTAATGGAGAAAGTACTCCATCTACACTGGGCATATGCAGCCACCTTTCTGGACAACATGATGATATCAGCCAACACATGGGCGGACCGCCTGCAGAAAGTGAGAGAGGTATTGCAGTCAATATGGGCTGCTGGTCTTAAGGCCAACCCTGCTAAATGCCACCTAGGGTATATAGAGACCAGGTGTCTGGGATATATACTGGCCCATGGCAAGATCAGGCCCCTAATAGACAAGTAAAGTCTCTGGTAGAATTGCTCATGCCCACAACCAAAAAGAAGATGAAGTCATTTCTGGGCTTAGCAAGTTATTATCAGTGATTCACCATGCAATTCACTGCCATCACAGTGTCGCTAACTGACACGCTGTGGAAGGGAGCTCTGCAAAGGGTCCGGTGGTCACCTGAGTGTGAAGCAGTGTTTTGGACAGTAAAACAGTCCTGTGCAGCCCAGACTTAGTAAAGGCATTTGTATTACAGACAGATGCTTTGGAGTGGGGCCTGTTCTCTAACAAGAATTTCAGAATGGAGGTCACCCCATCTTATATCTTAGCAGAAAGCTCCTTCCCTGGGAGCAGCAGTATGCTGTAATAGAAAAAGTGTGTCTGGTGATGGAGTGGGCAGACCTTCTACTACTACCTTCTAGGGGCATAGGTGCTGAGAGAAAATATTATTGGCCGGGGGGGCTGACTTCCACCCTCCTGCCCATAGGGCAGTTGCGGGGATAGCGTGAGATGCTGCTGTATGCAATGGCAGTGGAGGAGCGCGCAGCAGGGGTGCTGGGCATGGCGCTGTGGAATGGCAGTGCTGTGGTGCTGCTGCTGTTGCTGGCTGCCATGAGATTAGCTTGGGGGAGCTAAGCCACATTAGCCCCAGCCTTCTGCTGGCTATGCCTAGGAACTGATTTCCAGTTGGTTATGGACCACATCCTGTTAACATGATTCAGTGCTATGAGGAAGGTGAACCCACTGTTGATGAGGCGGCGCCTGTCCTTGCAGGCTTTTTGCTTTGCAATATGCCACTACCCTGGGTCTGCACATGCAAATACAGATTCTTCTCCCTGGAAGGAGTGGAGGCATGGTGGAGGAGGATTGGAAATGGAAGAGTGTACCCTGGCCTCCACTCTTGGGAGGGGGGATGTGTAACAAACGGCATGGGTCAGGGCTGAAGCATGACTGCAGTGAGGTAGGGGATATTAGCCTACCTGCTTAGGAACACTGGGTCAGCTGGCAGAGGTGCTTGGCTAGGCTCAGAGGAAGTTAAAAGCTTTCAGGGAGGGAAGTTGTGGGAGGAAGAGGAGGCTGGTACATTGAGAGAAAAGCACAGAGCCTGGGTGGTCTCTCTCTCTCCAGGTGTGGAGAAAAACCTGAGGTTTGATTTTATGTTTGTTCTTTTCACATTTGCTTGTTTCGTTTGCTGTGGTGAGAAGCTTTCCACCTGTATAATAAATGGACGGGAACTGGCTTTTCAGAGGAAGCTGGCTCCCGGGTCTGCCTAAGGGAGCATCAACCCGCTACATTCCCCAATTCAAATAGGCAGGATGCCAACACCCCCTGCAGCATTGAAATTGTAGTGTAGCATTTTTGGTCATGCTGCAATTGTAGCAGGTAATTTTTTAGTGAAGACATTCAAAAAGCATTTAAGAAGATGACCTCTTGATTTAATTGCCTTGCACTCTGTTTTCTGTGGCTCGTTCTCAAAAGCTGGTAGTATGTCAGATGCTACTGATACCATGAATCAGTCATGGTTAGGGAACTTCTAGCATGCACTCAGGGAAAAATGTCCATTGATCTGAATGTGAGTTTTGCCTGAGTGTGGGTTTCAGGAGGGAGTTGTGATTTGATGGCAGTTAAAGCCTGTACTGGAACTACTAAGGGCCTCCTGCTCCATAGCCAACTGAAATGGAGGTGTGTTTTAATGAAAATACTCTCCTTATTCAGTTTTTTGGCCAAGTTGGAAGACCTTGAAGCTTTCATAAAAAATGAAGTCACACGTTATGTTTTTTGCTTAACATTTAAGAAATTAATTTTTATTCATTTGAAGCTAATTTACTACCACCATACTGTTTTGCAACAAAAATTAAAAAATTATTTAAATAAGGTCAAAACAAAATGTTTTGACTTTTTCAAACTATTTTTCAGTGCTTTTTTTAGTTGAAACAATGAAAGGAATTAAAGGTGAGTTAGCAAATAGTCCCAGTTCAACTCAAATCAGCATTTTTTAAACATAAAATTATCTAACGAAAGAAATTCACTTTTTTTCCCACGTGAAATGTCAATAAATTGAGTTGACTTGAGCTAACTTTCATGAACAACCTCTGCTAACTAGAGCTGTACAACGCTTTGATCCTTGATTTGATTTGGTGGAGTTTTGGCCCAATTTGGTGGCCGAATCTCTGAATCCAAATTGAATCAGAGGCCCCTTTAATCTCTCTGAATTGATTTGAAACCTTCTGAATTGATTCAGAGATTCAGACATAGAGACAGCTTTAAATGTTTTTTCTACATACCACTAGGTAGCAGGGGCTCATGAGTGCTGTGATTCTGGGGGGCATGGAGCATCCCACAGAAGCATGGGGGGCTGCCTAGCATGTTTGGCAGCAGACCCAGAAGTGGACTAGAAGCACTTCTGGTTCACTTCTGGGTCTGCTGGGGAGTGCGCAGGGGAGCTCACCTATGCCTCCCCAGCTCGGTGACTTGATGATCACCAAGCTTGATGATCACCAAGGCCAGCTATGCAAGGCCTTAAATGCCTATATACCAATGCTCGTAGTATGGGGAACAAAGAGGAGGAACTCGCCCTCAGAATAGTCAGTTCAAACCTAGACATAATAGGGCTTACAGTAACATGGTGGGATTCATCCCACAACTGGGCAGTTAGCATTAGGTTCTATAGGCTTTACAGGCGGGATAGTGAAGGAAGG
>NW_017729015.1:7450759-7451113 GCF_001723915.1 Gavialis gangeticus | reverse complement strand
CTCACCTATGCCTCCCCAGCTCGGTGACTTGATGATCACCAAGCTTGATGATCACCAAGGCCAGCTATGCAAGGCCTTAAATGCCTATATACCAATGCTCGTAGTATGGGGAACAAAGAGGAGGAACTCGCCCTCAGAATAGTCAGTTCAAACCTAGACATAATAGGGCTTACAGTAACATGGTGGGATTCATCCCACAACTGGGCAGTTAGCATTAGGTTCTATAGGCTTTACAGGCGGGATAGTGAAGGAAGGAAAGGCGGGGGGGTGGCGCTTCATGTCAAGAAGCCATACATATCTTCTGACAGCATAAAGGGGTCAGAGGAGGGGCAAGCTGAAGTGCTCTGGGTCAAG
>NW_017729015.1:7450503-7450748 GCF_001723915.1 Gavialis gangeticus | reverse complement strand
GACAGTGATCCGAATCAACGAATCGAATCACTATCCCTGATTTGGGCTGAATATGAACCCGTATTTGAATTGAATAGGGCCCGCTTTGCACACCCCTACTGCTAACTTATTGAGTGATCCTGTAATGGGATCATGTTGACTTTAGTGGGCGTGTGTAACAGGGAACCCTAGTCCTGTTACCAGAAAGCAAGCCAGTCCCTTTAAGACCAGAACTTTCCCGGCACAGCCTGCTGGCAGGGTATGGA
>NW_017729015.1:7435968-7445503 GCF_001723915.1 Gavialis gangeticus | reverse complement strand
TAGTGGGCGTGTGTAACAGGGAACCCTAGTCCTGTTACCAGAAAGCAAGCCAGTCCCTTTAAGACCAGAACTTTCCCGGCACAGCCTGCTGGCAGGGTATGGATTAAAAGCTGAGCCTTGCTGGCTAGTCAGGTGACTGGAAGGGGGCAGGTCAGAACTATAAAAACCCTGGGCTGAGCTGGCAAAGGGGCTTGGCTTCAGAAGGGGTGAACTCCTGATGACTCCCAGAGAAGCTGTGGCAGCCTCACAAGAAGGAGCATAGCAGATGGTGGGAAGCAGAAGCACAGAGCCATGGGAAAATGTGAGCTAGCAGACTTCCTTCCTTAATTTTAGTTGTTGGTTATAGCCCATGGGCTTACTGTTTGCGTTTGACTGGTAATCCAGTGGTTTGTGTTTGAGGCTGTAGGGGAGGAGGAGGCCTCATTAGTGCCTTGGGGAGCAGTCATAAAAGGCCAAAGGGCCCAGTGCACTAGTGGGTGCAGCTGTATAGGGCCAGTGGTCTAGGGCTGGTGGCGGGACTTTGAAGCCAGGTCACAGTGGGTGGATCTGGACTAGTAGCCTGAGCTATAAGGAAGGGACCAAGCCTGAGTAGGCAGAAGACCCAACAACTCAGCACCCAGGGGCTCAGGGTGAAAGGGGGGCAGAACGTCTAGTGCCATAATGAGCACAAAAGGAGGGCCACAAGCCCAGAGAGTATTAAGGATCTAGAGCCTCAGAGTCAAACCCTACCTGGTGGGTTTAGGCTGGTAGGCCTAGTTTGAGAAAGACGGGGAAAAGCCCTTGGTGGCTGAGAACCCCAGCACAGAAGTACAATGGGCAGTCTCCCACTTGTAAGAACATCTAAATAATATTTACATTGTAGCAGGCTTGCCTTTTGGAGCTTGGATTGAGTTCCAGGCTTGAAATCTTGCTGTTTTGATTGGTGGAGCTCATCCCCCAATCAGGAGGCAGCAAGAGGAATTTAGTCATGCCCTTTCCTGCGGGGAGGGGGAGAGGAGTTCTGCCCCCCACCCCCCACCCCCCTGACCTGATTGAAGACTGCAACACTCAGATACAGAAGACTTCAGGGGCAGAGCCGTGGAGCATATAAAAGGAGCTACATGCCAAGCATGGGGGGACACATCCAGGACAGAGAATAGGAAGAGTTGGGGCTTAGAAGGGCTGAGGAGAGCTGCTCATCAGGGCACAGCAGTAGCCCACAAGCGCCCCTGAAGACTTCCATCAGCAGGGAATGGCAGATGGCTCCAGCAGCTAAGCTCTCGGTGTACAGCATGGCACATGGCATCCAGACCCTGGGAGCTGTGTGATGCGGCTCAGGTCTGCAACCTCTGGTGTGAGGCCAGAGACACGGTGCACAGGACGGTGCATGGAGTAGGATCTTTGGAGCGCTTGGGCAGCTCAGGTCCTCAACCCCCAGAACGAGGCTGGGAGCTTGGTGCAGGAGGTGCTGCACTGCGGGTCCAGGAGCAAACTGAGCCTGGTGCTGCATGAGGCAAAAGCTGGATAGCAAAAGGTTGAGTCCAGAGAGCCAGACAGTGAGCGGGCTACTGAACCAGCAGACAGGGCCAAGCCAGAGGCCCCAGAAGCCCTGCATAGCGGAGCCCTATTCCAGGGGACAGCCCCCCCCTCCCCCCGAAGCCCACTGCAGGTGAGAGAGCAGCCTGGTTTAGAGGACGAGGACCACCCTCCAGGCCTGGGAGCCTTGAGTTACAGGGAAAAGAGGATTCCCACAGGGGAGGGGAGTGTCCCCCCCTGTTTAGTTAATAGCTCCTGAAAGGGGAGGTCCCACTGAGAACGCCCCCTTAAAGTTACCAGCTTCTTTATAGGGCTTGGGAAAAGTTCAAAGGCATTGGGGTTTCCCCTCAGGATTGAGTTTATCTTTTGGGGTTTATCTGTTTCAGATCAGATACTTACCTGTATCTGGAGCACTGGTATAAAGTTTTATATCATTTACCCAGAGGGTACTGTTTATGTTCCTGGTTTAGATATCTTTTTATTTATTTATATATATAGTACTTATGTTTATATCCATGCTTTCCCTTGTGATAAGTTAATGTAATAAATGTGTATACTTAAGGCCCCTGACTCTCCTGGCCTGGTTCTGTAGGGATGGAGGGAAACTGAGAGGTCTGCAGTTCTCCCCCCCACAACAGCACACCTGCCAGCTAACAATCCCTTTCAATTGGAGAAAGGGAGTATATACCCAAGTTACCTGAGCTACAACATCAAGACATAGCAGATGAATAAAGGCAGGATACAAGACAAAATACAGAAGTGAAGTATAAAAGGACTTCAGGGGTGCCCCTCATAGGCGACTAGAATGCCTCTGGGGAGGGCAACTTGTTACAGCATATCTACAAATTCATTAATGCACTCTTGTTACTGAGCATTAAGTTTACTATCTCTAATATGAGACACTACATAAAGGCATATTAGACTGTCCTAGTGAGCAGTTGTAAAGACAAACACCTTTTTTAGTGATGCTTAATGCACAATAGAGTAATTCTATTGCGCGTTAGCATATTAGCACTGTTTTTGCTGTAATACTTTAATGTGAAGTAGAATAGGCTACTGCATGTTAAAATGCACGTGTAGACATGCCCAGTGAGACTTTGTACATGGACATATATCTGCCTGCACTGGTTTATTTGCAGCATCAGGGACTTCAGCCTGGGCAGTCTGTGTGGATGAAATTCTGGCTGTGTTGAAAGCAGTGAGTTTTCTAAAATATTTCAATAGGGCAAGGATTTCTTCCTTGTTTGGTATTTGTTCTGGGAAATAACAGACATAGCAGCAGCATAGCATGATAACTTAAATAGCTATCTACCATCTCATGGTTTGTTTCGCCCTAGAGCTGTCTGAAATATTGTAGTTTTTTTTTTTTCAGTAAAAGTTTCTTTGGTGAAAAATGGCTTATGAACTTGTGCAAATGGTCCAAAAAATAATTCCAGAATTCAACTGTTTATGGAATTTCACCAAAATAAAGTGTTTTATTTCAATGTTAATACAAAACTTTAAAAAGTGAAAACAAAAGTTTTCATGGATTTTTTTTTTTTGTTCACTTCTTCTTTTTACCCTCTTCCTTTTTTCATGGGAAAAAGAGTTTAAAATGGGAAATGAAATGAAAACTGTTTTTGCTTTGATTTAAATTGAATCAAAGCTTATTTTCTCTTTTGAATTGAACCAATCTGTAACAGAGTCTTTATTTCCATGACACATTTTGAATAAAATGAAAATTATGCATTTTTCTTCTAAGTTTCATTTTAAAATGGCAATTAATGGTCATGTTTTACCAACTGTAGATCATTCACAACACATGGTAGGCAGGGCTGAGTGTGGTGTGAATAGAATAGATTTGAAAACAAAAAAGCTGAAAGCTTTGTAGGCGCAGCATTGTTTTCTCAAGGGAGAGATCATGAAAATGATTTTACAGTCCTTGAAGTGGAGTGCACAGATGATCTTGAAGAGGCCCAGGGTAGTTTTATACTACATTTTCATTTATACCTACGAGCCAGTTTAGCTACAAGGATGGAGAGTTCAGAGAATGTTGTCATCTTATTACTTACTCCTGTGGGAGTAGATAACACTGAAGTATTTGAAGACATCAAGATAAATAATCATGATTCCATTTGACAAATTCGAAGTATGTTTTCTGTCTTACTTGAGAGGTGCATGGTTTAATATAATTTACAGAATGATTATGAAACTATACAATGCATTGCATGCAAGGATTTTCTAAACTGGGATACTCAGGAGAGCTATGAATTAACTATATGTATCACGTATCCAGGTATCGAATTTTAGATATTGAATTTTAGCTGATTTTTAAAATGAAATCATAATTTTACAAGGAGGAAGCAAGTTTTACCACCTGCAACCCTGCTCCTGCCTTTGTTTGAAATAATTTGCCTCATCACAGAGCTCAGAGATACCCCGCTACATAAGAAATTCCTGCCCAGAAAATCATTCAATTCTTTTGCTTTTCTGTGAAATAATATGAAACTTCATCAGCAGAAGGAAATATGACCACATCCTGCTTGCCACCAAACAACTTTGAGGTAAACAGACTATTCCACCTTTTTTCTGAGCCTAACCTGCATAAAATGAACTGTCCCAAACAGGAGATTTTACCACACCTTCAACTCTCCTATGAAATATGAACTTTCATTTCTACCCAGGAGAACTTTTCAATCTTTTCTGCTATGCCTGAAGAAGGGTGCTTGTGCTTGTGCTTGAAAGCTTGCAATTAAAGACTTTTTTCTGCAAAAATCTACTTTGTCTAATAAAAGATATCACCTCTATCACGAGTTCTGATTCCCTATATGTGTGAATTTAGAGGGGATTAGTCAAATTAAACACTTGTGTAGACATTTTTGTTTAGAATTAGTGATGTTAATTCAATCTGGTTTACTCCACTTTGTGCTGGCTTACATAGGGAAATTACTACAAAACAAGCCTGGGTATAAGTGTAGCCACTCAACGTTAAGTCCGTGTCAACAGTTCAGGTTAAATCCTATTTCACCAGGTTAAATCCTATTTCACTTTATGTATCTAAATGATGCATACAGAGCTGTGTAACTGCAGGTCTTGGTACTTATACCCAGCTGGAGAGTCGGCATTGCTTGTGCTAGCCTACCAAAGTAAAATAGGACTTAGTCCTTTAAGTGTACTTTTGAATGCCTTTGTTCAGGGTAGCTTGCTTCCCTTTGAAAGTGCAGTAAGATACCTTGACCTTAGATTATGCTAAGACCATCTGCACAGATAATTAATGCAGAAGACTGAGTTCACTGTAAACTAACACCGTAGTTTCCTGAGTAAAGACTAACCCGTGCTGACAAGCCCTTTGGAAATGAATTAATTTAAATTGAATTAAGGCTACTTTAATTCTGAATAACAGTGTCCACAGAGGGGTGTAATGCAGTTTAAGTAATCCACTTTAGAAGTTAATTCAAAGTAATTTTCCCAGCAGTTCCCATGTAGAGAACCCCTGAATTAAAGTTGAAGCATCTGGTGCTGGCCACCATCAGTGGCAGAGTACTGGACTAGTTGGGCCAAGGTCACATTCAATATGGCAGCTACTATATTCTTCTAAAAAGCAGAGATTTTGGTGTTGAGTGGCTTTTTGATTCAATGTTCAATGAGTGATTTTTTTTTCCAAATGTGGTCCATGACAACTGGTGGTTCCTGAGGCCATGGTAAGTGATCTTTAATTAAAAGTTTGATGATAAAGATGCAGAATGATCCCCCAAGAAAATCTGCATGGTCCACTGGTTCCCAAACATTTTGGGAAGCACTGGAGTAAAATTATACAGAAGAGACAGAGATGATTAACTGGATAAACATGGCAAAAAGGTATAGAAGAGAACAATCCAAGATAAGATCTTTGGAAAGACCTTACAAACCCCTTCAGAGCACAGATGTTTGCTCGTCTGATGTGATGGGCAAAGGCTAAATTAATAACTGGATTCTCCCATGGTTTTATAGTAAATTTCTTCAGGAGACTGGACTGAATTTGAACTGGTTGGACTTTTGACTTGGAGCATAATAATCCTAGGAGCAACATCATGACACCTTCCAACCAACACTTAAGCTCCAAAATTGCCAGGAACATTATTAACATAATAGTAAGTTTTTCTGGACCCTCTTCCATGCATAGGTCTCAAAAACACTTCATAAAGTTAGGCAAGCTTTACTGTTATTTAAGAGATGTGTCAACTGAGGCACGGCAAGGTAAAGTTCTAGGTTTCCTATGTTCTCTCCTAGTGGCTTGATTAATATGAGAGCAGCTCACAAAATTGAATGTGCTTCATTTAGTTCTCAAAGACAGTTCTTAGTTTCAGAGGCACATGAAGCAGTTTTACTCTTGTTTGGTCTTCAGACTGAGGGGAATGAGCAGTACAAAAATGCCACTGAATAAATAAGATAAAGCAAATATAAGATGCAGGGTAGGAGATTGCTTTGGTTCCATTGGAATAGTGACTTAATGTAGAAACTGCAAACAGTCAACATAAGAAACCATATTACACCAGTAGTACCATTTATAATATAATGAACTACATATTTGTTTTAGCTTTCAATCTAACAAAATGGATAAACATGCCCCCATTATTTGTAACCCAAAATCTTGCCAGCCAATTAATAACCTTTGCCACTGGCTTCCATTCCCTTGAGGTTTTCATAGCTATTATTTTCAGTTCTTAATCTTAACATGATTTGTGTTCTCCAATGACCTGTAGGTTATTTTGCTGCCAGCCAGCTCTAGGATTGTTGTAACATCACTCCTGGTAAAGTCTTATTTTCACCTTGTGGCTTCAGTTACTATTTTTGTTTACTATATATATTTGTTCTTACAGTTTTATTACTTAAGAGACAGACTTGGGAGAAAAAGAGAGAGAGAGAGAAAGAAAGTAAAGGTCAGAAAAAGTTTAAAATGTTGAATGAAACACAAGCATATGTAGAGAAAGCTGTTGAGAACAGGAGAATTTTAAAGTAGGTTAGAAGACGGAAATTACAGATGATTTTTAGGATGTTTCCAGGCATTTTTGAAAAATTTGATTTCCTTCCTTGCCCTTGGTTCTCATGGGAAATTACTCAGAATTATCTCTCTTAACCTGTCAGGGTTCCACTATGAAAAACCAGCTTATGAAATGTCAGACATTTATACAGCAAGAAGGGACCATAAGTGAAATTATTGGAAGACAAGGGGGCTGGACTTTACAGCTTTCAGTCAACATGTGTCAGGTTTAATAATGCCTTACTATCAATGGCTTGGCCTTTCTAATATCAGTTAGTCACATACAGGAGCAAATAGCACTCATGAGTAAACCTTGAGCAATAAGTTTACTGTACTATAAAAAAGTAGTATGTGTATCATCCAGTGCTCCCGAGCAGACCTCTGATAATAAAGCAATATGTAAACTGCCCAGCACTTGCAAGTAACCATATGATAACAGATCCCGTGGTGCTCTCATGAGCAGTCTTATAGTACCAAATGGATGCATGGAGGGCAGAATTCATTAGAAACACTACAGCAACAAAAACAGCGTACCCAAGAGCTCATTAGCAGTCTTACCATAACACAAAATACACCCGATTCTGAGATGCCATTAATAGGGATCAATAGGATTCCACTGATGTCAAAAGACCTACTCCTCATTTCAACAGCCCTTATCAGCCCTAATTTTTGCAAAGCCCAATGATTCCAAGCAATATTCAATTAGACGTGCAGTGCAATAAAAGCCAGTGGGTAAGATTCAGAGGGCCAGCGCATGGCCATGCACCATTTAAGATGGAGATGTAGGTGGTACGTGGCTCCTGTATTGGATCTCTGCACAGACAGTATGTTTCAGCCCTTTGTATTTACTTCAGGACAGTAGCAGAATAACAAACTAGTATTGGGTTGCCTGTGAGCAATCTCATAAAAACAAATACATGTGGATGAGGAATGATTTCAGCTTCTTTAAAGAGGGTTTGCCTGGAATTTTCAAAGGGGCCTAAAGGAATTTTGGGGATAAGTTTCAAAGGCACTGACAGATGTAGGTACAGACAACTCTAACAACTGTATTACTATCAAAGGATACCAGTGGAAGGTGTTAGGATCCAAATGGTTCCATCTGTGTGATTCTGCAGCAAAACAAGCCGTGTGGAGCCAAACCAACCTTAACCCTGGTTCATCCGCATTTAAGTAAGGAAAATTTAGCTTCCTTGTATTGTTACAGGGTCATGCAGATGACAGCATTGGAGGACAGCAGCTGCTGTCTAGAAGCAGTTCCCCCTTCCCTTTTAAAGAAGTTACAAAATGTTTTCTCCATACCCTCAGGCTGATTTTGAAGGAGAAGATATAGGTTTCTGCATATTTAAGTCATTTCTATAAACAGGACTGAGGGCTGGATGCAGTCTGATATTGGAGTTACGTACATTTAAGTGCCCAAGTGGCTAAAATCTACGCACCTCAATTCAACCAAATTTAGGTGCTGGGGATATTTCTATGCCACACTAAAACAGGCTCCAAGGAATAAAAACCCCATGTGTTTGCTCCTACTCTGGGCATGTCTATATGTGCATTTACTGTGCAGTAATTTATGGTGCAGTAAATTACTGCACAGTAAGTGGTTTTTAGGCCACCATTAATGCCTTAAGGCGCCCTAAAGCAGCTGGCTGGGTGACTGCCTCAGCCTGCCCTGGTCGGCACCCTGCACAGCCCCTGCCCTGGCTCCAACCTCCCCGTGTTCCTGCCTCCTGTCCAAGGAAAGCGAGCCACAGGCCAGCCCGCAGGCCTCCCACAGCTGCCGAGTGCCCAGCGTGTGCTACTGCAGACACTGGAGCACTGGTTCTGGCAGTAGGGAAAGGCCTCCCCAACCCTGTGACTTCCTGGAGGGGAAGGGGGCAGCGTGGCCAGGGCTGGGACTGCATCCTCTGTCTGCAGTGCCTGGTCCTGCTTGCCCTGCTCAATGGAGTGAGATGCTGTGCTCAGCTCAGCCTGGGCAGGATTGGGGCTGCGTCTGCTCCCAGCTCCCAGTGCTAGTTTCCCTGCAGCACCTACCTCCGTTCTGGGCATGTGCCAGACTTCCCTGCTGCCAGGACACTGCTTATGAGAGAAGTAGTGTGAGCTGCTGGGGGGGGGGCCTGTGTGGCTCAGCTCCTGCTCATCCTGTGCCCACCTTCTCTCACAGGCAGTGTCCTGGAAGCAGGGAAACCCAGCATGTGTGTAGGACAGAGGTAGGTACTGAGGGAAACCAGCACCAGGAGCTGGGAGCAGATGCAGCCCCAACTCTGCCCAGGCTGAGCTGAACAGGGGATCTCACTCTGTTGGGCAGGGAAAACAGTGCTGTGTGCTGCAGACAGATGATGCAGACCCAGCCCTGCCTGTGCTACCCTCTTTCCCTGCAGGGAGTTGCACCGGGGTCGGGGGGAGAGGGAGGGCTTTCCCTGCTGCCGGAATCACAGCTCCAGCATCTGCAGCAGCAGTGCGGGGCACCCGGCAACAGCATGCTGCCCCACGGGCTCGGCTCCGGCCTGCTTAGCCCATATAGTGTTAAGGTGACTAATGCAATGTTAATTGTCTAATGTCGCCTTAAGGGTGCAGGTGTAGACATGTCCAGTGTACTGCGCAGTAAGGCGTTAACATGTGCCGTACCCTGCAGTAATGATTCGGGTGTAAATTTGATAACCAAGTCGGTGTACATTGCCATAGTTACTGTGCAGTACAGGCATGAACATGTAGACGCAATCTGCACTACGCAGTCATTTTTAGGTTACTGCACAGTAACTGTGCACGTGTACACATACCCTGTAAATACCACATGCTGGAAAAATGAGAACCAAGTACCACTTGCCAGAACACACTGGAGAGAGATGCATGCACCAAAGGAGAATGCATGGCATTTTTTGGGAAGCCGTGCACAAAGAGCATGAGCAAGGAGGGGTGGGGAGAGTGTTTTTTTATGCAAAATGCGCAGAGTCCTGGAATAGGGGAGAGCAACTCTGACTCTATTCTAGAGGCTATGGCAGCCCTCTGGCTGGAGTGCATGTGGCT
>NW_017729015.1:7424030-7430968 GCF_001723915.1 Gavialis gangeticus | reverse complement strand
AAACTACACAAATGACATCCTCAAACCTCAAAAACTCTATCATATGCCACTTACCCCTGCCTCTTGCCCAGGAGACCATCCCCCCACTCCATCCTGACTATGCTTCCCAACCTTCCCAAGTCTCCACTCACATCTGGGTCCCATACAGACAGAAACCCTATTCCCACATTCCTCCTGCCCCCATTACAGACCTGCTGCCCTCTCCCACAATGTTCCCCCTCAAGCCTTCATTCCCCTTCCCCCAGAGGGGCTGTGGCTTCCCACCCAAACCCACAAACAAACAAGAAAAACTCTGCAGCATAGACTGGAACCCAGGTCTCCCCTTTCTCAGGTGAGTGCTATAACCAGTGGGCTACCATAACATGCTCCCTTTTGTCCCAAGGCTGCTTTCTTTTTGAAGGTGCAGAATGCTCCCATCTATTTGTTTTGAGTTGGGGCACTCTCCTGGAAAGGGGAAAATGTGCATTTGAATCACCTCAAAGTGACGAGGGCCTAGAACAAAGATATGTCATTCCCTGGGTAAGTGCTCCAACCACCAGGCTGTTGGACACCACCACTGATGTGTTTATTCTTGTGCTGTAGCCCACAAGCGCTACCCATGAGCTGAAGTCATGCTGTGAATGTGGGTTAAGTGTGCCCAGACTAGGTCTCAAGGGTCAAGTCTCTCTGGAGACTTAGCTTCCACCCATGGAACAAACTATTGGAGTGGAGCATAGGTGGGAGGTGGGCACCAGGGTGATCAAACCGGATTACTTCTGGGCCTGCAGAGAAACCCAAGTATAGACCTGCAGAAGAATTTGCACAGAAAAATGGAGGCACTGTGCCAATCTGGGCTCCTACTGAGTGGCGTGCCTTGTGGAACAGGGGCAGACTCTTTAAATTCAGTCTTAGTCTCTAAGACTAAACCTGATTGGGCCTATGCCTTCTTCTAGGTATTCTTAAAATCATTACCTTGAATGCCTAATGTTCACTGAAAGCTAATGAGTATTTGGCTAATGAGTACCTACTTCAAAGGTAAAGATAGGCACTACATAGGATTTTAAAGAAAGCATCTAAGTGGGTTAGGTCCCTGACTTCCACTGAAATCAAAATGCAGCCATTTGAAAAATTCTGACCATGACAGCCATGTCATTTTTCTAATTTAGAATATATTTTACAAGCAAGCAGAACTGAGGGGCACAGGTCTATAGTAACTCTCTTTGAGTTCTTACCCCTGCTGCCTTATTGAGGACAACTTCCTCCATTGTACTTCTAAAGATCCCTCCTGCTTCCAATCTACCTGTCACTGGTGGGCCCCTGTGCCAATTACGACAAGGTCTTCTGATCCTACAGCTTTCCTAACCCAATAGAACTAGCTAAATACTTCTCATGCACTAGTGCTAATTCCATCAACCAGCCTGAAGTGTGAAGCTGTTAACAGAATGCCAGCCACATCCTGGGAAATGTTTAATTAATTATCATAATTGACATCAATAGCAGATGTTGGATCTAATGACTGGGAAAAAAATCCTTAAGAGGTCAAATCTTAGGGATTTCCCCTCCTCCAAGGTCTCTTATTTCTTAGTCAGGAATCTCTCTCAGGAGTTTAGAGCTCTGACCAATACGTAACACTTACATTTTTGATCAATAAACAAAGATACATATCCTGGGGATTTATTCACAGGAACAAAGTAATATTGTCCTTCTGCAGCATCAGAGGGAGGATTTCACTCCAGGGAGGTGGGGGGAATTTTTGCTCATCATCAGGTTATTAGAGGAGGTTGCATGCTAATCTCTGGTCATGTGGGAATTAGTGACAGTGGAGTGCAAAGAATGACAGAGGCAGTAGAGACCAGGGATAGCAGTAGGGGATATGAGAAGGATGGAGTGGAAATTTTGGGAAGACTGGCCCAAGGGTCAGATCCTGCACTTTTGACATGTTGGAACATTGCCAGCTACTTCTGTAGGAAGAGTCAAATCATAGATCATAGAAAGTTAGGGTTGGAAGGGACCTCAGGAGGTCGCCTAGTCCAACCTCTGCTCAAAGCAGGACCACCCCCAACTAGATCATCCCAGCCAAAGCTTTGCCTAGCTGGGTCTTAAAAAACTCCAAGGACAGAGCTTCTACCACCTCTCTGGGTAACCTTTTTTCAATGTTTTACTACCTGCCTAGTGAGAAAATTCTTCCTAATATCTAACCTAAACTTCCCTTGCTGCAACTTGAGCCCATTGCTGCTTGTTCTGTCACTGAGAACAGTTTAGCTCCATCCTGCTTTGAACCCCTCTTCAGGTAGTTGAAGTCTGCTATTAAATTCCCTCTCAAATCTCTGGACTTTTCTTGTGAACCTGGTGTAGGTGTTTGCACATCTAACAGGGCTGATAGTGTGTGGTACCCTGCAGCCCCCTTGAAAGGATTTTACAAGTATCCCAGGGTGCCACAGGTTCTGGGTTGAGAATCACCGTTCTGTGGATGTTGTATCTGGTGCATAAAGAAACAAAATAACTAGATAGAGAGCTAGCTAAAAAGGGGTTTTAGTATTAGTTCTGATACAAGTAAGTCACTTACCTTGTTTCCTTGTGCTCCTCTACCTGTCTTCATGTAATTCATGTTGTATCTTGTCTTATATGTACATTGGTAGCTGCTTGGGTTCCTTTTTTTCTGGTTGTCCTACATCTAACACAGTGGAGACCTGCTCCCAGCCTGCAAATCCTAGAGCTTGTCTACATGTATCCTGCCTGCTTGCTCCTATTGACAAACTTCAAACCCAGAGGTATGTTGGTGAGGTTGCTCTGAGGTCTTCTGCAGCAGCCAATCGCAAAAACAACAGGGTCAGAGGTCCCAAGACTGGCTACAGGAGGAGGCCGGGGGCATCTTCCTGAGCATATTTCCAGTTTGGAGTATGTTTCCAGACACAGGTCAAGGGGACAGGCTAGGAATGGCCTGGACAGGGCACTCTGCCATTGCAGTGGAGACATACCCTGGGTGGTACCACCCTGCCACTACTACTGCAATTGATAATCATCATTTTCAAATGCATCCGCAAGCTGTAGGTACCCCAGTTCCTGGTGGCCCAGTGAGGGACTGTTTGTGACTACAGTGAAAAAGAGAACATTATGCAGACCTATCAGCAACCAGATGCTAACAAACTGGCAAGTGGGCACTGCTCCACACTCCTGAACAACACAAGCTGGTGTGAAGACACTTGCCACAGAAATTTCCATGTGAGATAAAAACTAATTTCCATTAAAAATCAAACAAAACAACAGAAAAAAACCCTTTTTAATCAAAACTGTTGTTTTCCACCAAATCCTGTTACAAAAAGAAAGGGAAAAGTATGGTTTTGAAAAAAGTGCAGCAGCAGCTTCTTTTTTAACCTTCATGAACGAAAATTCAAATAATAAAAATAGCAATAGAAATGTCTTGGAAGAGTGGCAATATTTGCACTAGACTGTGTTTTTCTTTAGGCCAAGTGAATTGAAACCAAATATTTCCTTACTTTGTTCAGTTATTCTGTTTTTACACTTGGGATAAAAGTCTCATTTGAGCTCCCCTTAGGGTTTTCATTTCTGCTTAAAGCACACTTGATAACACTCGAACAAGAAGGGAGATACGCACTGAAGATGCCGTTAATAAAATTAATCCTCATATAAAATCTTATCGGAGATGGAACAAGCAGAGCACTCGATCTTATGTTTCGGGAAGCTCTGAATTCTTTCATTACTGGGTTCATTGGACCAGAAAGTCTACAAGCCTGTACATCTGAATATAGATGATATACAATTTACGGGTCCACAGGCCGCTCACTTAACCTAAGTTATTGGCCCATGATAGGGCTTGCCAACCTTGCTATTTCAGGCAGGAACAAACATTTTATATGCCATCAATTTAGCAAATCTATTCCCTTTCACCCACCCCAACCCATCCCCCTTCTGCCAGCCAGTTGTTTTCATTAATCATCCCTTCGCTGTCTCCTTGGCAAGATGTGTTAATTTTTATAGGGTTTATTCGGCAAATCTTAAATCTCAGAGCATTTCCCATGCCATGCAGCATGGCTGCCTTTGTGAGCTGATTGGTCAGCAAGAGCTGTTTCCTGCTGCCCAGATTGCTTGGTTATGGTCGTGTTGTCCACAGGAAAGGCACACTGTAGGGATGGACAGATGTAGAGGAAACTCAGCTACCAGATGGCAATGGAGGATGCAGTTGGTATATACTCATATGTTCTGCTCCTCCTTAGCTTGGCAGCCTCTTGCTGGTCCCTTGTGGCCAGCTGTCAATGTTGTATCATGGTAAAAATAAGAAAGACAGTTTGGTTGAAATGACACTTTGTGAGTAAATCAGGTCACCTGGTTCAATTCCTTGACACAGAGTGTGTCATCTTGGGGACATCACTAAGGACTACATTCTGTTTCACCCCCTAGATATCTCAAGATGTAGCTCCTAGCAAAGTCCTTATGAAGGCCTTCAGAGTCAGGCATGTATCCTATCTCTCCTGGGTAAATGCTTGTTTCTCCTTTACTTTCACCAGGAAGCAAAAACAAAGCTCCTGCACCCCTAGTGCACCGGGCACTGTCCATTATTTTCCTCTTGAGGCTGGCTCACTGGGCCCCCAAACAGGAATGAGTCTTGGGCCAGAAAGAGTTGGGGAGGGGGGTAACTTTGTGGCTTGGGAGAAGGGCACTTCCCTGGGAAGCCTAGAAAGTTAATGTCAAACACATCACGGACACTGGCATTGATTTGGATGCAGGCCACTAAGTCATAGCAATGAATATACTAGATGGCATTTTAGTAACATGGGCCAGTAGCTTCCCAATGGAATTGTTCCAGTGCAAGTGGGACGAGGCTCTGGCCTACAGTACATAGGGTTATCAGGAAACAAATGGGCCCACAGTCACACTCCCCCATCCTATGTAAGCTGGGTGTGTGATGAGAGTGGTCACATTAGAAGTGTGATCTCAGGAGAGATTTGACAGTGAAGGGAGTCAGGTGGTGTCTTGTAAGGCAAGATGGGCAGGTGAGAGAGGGCTAGAGAAGGCTGAGTATTGTACATTTTTCTGAAAGACCGTAAGGTTTGCTACAGTCACTCTGCTAGTTTGTCTTTCTCTCTCTCCTAACATGCACACTCACCTCCTCCTATGAGAGGTGTATCTTCCAAGAAACCCACAATGTGGACTGCCACTTGAAGGCAGTGCAGCATGGGCATCTATTTCAGGCCCCCAATGAAGGAATTCGTAGAAGGTGTTTAAGCCATTTTCCCAATGACTCTGTAGTGCAAAATCCAGAAACAACATTGAACAAAAGGGCTCACTCCCTCCCCCCTGCTCATGCAGCCACTTCCCTGAGCCACTTGCTTTTTTTCATAGATTCATAGATGTTAGGGGCTGGAAGGGACCTCATCAGGTCCAGCCCCCCTGAACTTGGGCAGAAAACGCTGCTTTTCTTCAGTTCCTGGGATTATTTCCCTCTTTGTTACCTTGTAGCCTGGTTTTCCTAGGCAGGCACCCTTAGTCCTGCCTTGCGATGAGGTTGCTGTTCTGTGATGTGGGAGATGAAAGCTCAGATCTTGTCAGGGGATTCCAGGTTTCTTGTGCTCTGGGCAGCTGGTCTAAGCACAAAAAGCTACTAGGTAAAAACAGGATGGCCGCGCACGTCCACGTTTCTTGGCTGACTACAGTTTTGGAGGTTTATGCAGAACTTCTGTGCATCCATGGGGAAGCTGAATCTCAACAAAGTGTAAAGGGATTTACATGCACCTTTAAGGAAGCACTGAATCATTCTCAAGCATGTGCAGGAGGCACAAACCTAATTGTGCAGAGTGAAATTGTACCTGTATAAGGCACTAATAATACATGTGATTCAGGCCCTTAAGTGAGGCACAGCAGAATAACATTAGGTGACTTAGACACCTAAATATTATGCAGGTAAGATTTATGGGCCTGAGCAGTGAAGCAAAATCCTGCCCTAAATCTCTAACACATGCTCCATTCATACATGGAGAAAATCTTTCGCTGTTTCTCAGATGTAAATTGTGAGGGTAGAATCCACTCTCAGTTGTAAGGTGCTCAGATATTGGGGCCCTAAAGGATGTATGTTTAAAGGGAGATAAAAGGACAAAAATGGCACCCCTGTTCCAGAAATTTCCTGGAAGAAGAGCAGCAATGATACTAAAAGCAGCACGATTCAGTAGTGAGGAGGACACCCCTGACCATCAGGGAGATCAGAGGTGTCAAAGATATGGCTTGTCGGCCAGATCTGGTATGTGAAGCCCTACTAGGATATGGCCTGTGAGTCTGAGACTGACCCTTTGCTTTGCATACAGTGTACAGCCTGGCGCACACTGCATGGGGTGCCCGGGGTGGACCAGCCTTGGGCATTAGCTCCGGGGCCAGTCCAAATCAGCCCCACAGACCAGCCTTATGCACCAGACCCAGGACACAGGGCTAGTCTGGCAAGGGAAACTTATGTAGAGCAGGCTCTGTGCTGGTTCTGTGCATGAGCCCCAGAACAATGCCAGTGTGTGCTGCACACAGCATGCAGGGCTGGTCCATAGTGCACACTCCCTGAGCTGCCCACGTCCCACCAACCATGCATGCTGGCTCTGGTGCATGGGGCCAGTCCATGGGTCTGATACATCCTGCTGACCGGCCCCCTGCACCCTATCTGGCCTACAGTGCTGTATGAGTTTAACGCTCTTGAGATGGATTATAATGGAACCTGAAGTCATTGTCTATGTTAAGTCCCTGGTCCCTGCTAAAAATATGATCAGTCTTTTAACATTTTTAAAAAAAAAATGGTATTTAAGCAATTATTTGATCACATTGGTGGAATGCAAGGACAATTCTGTACATTATCAGTACTGAGGAGCTGGATTCTGAGCAAGCTTGAGGTCTCTAGGACCTGAACCAAGCTAGCTAAACTCTGTGTGCGTGTGTGTGTGCGTGTGTGTGTGTGTTGGGTGGGG
>NW_017729015.1:7404402-7423762 GCF_001723915.1 Gavialis gangeticus | reverse complement strand
GGGGTGGGGGGGGGGGGGGGGGGGAACATGCATTTGTGCAGGTGAGAACTTGCCTGCTTCAAGTGGACTGGCATAAATAGGTCATTGATACTCCTGTCTTTAAAAACTCTGCTAGTTGATAATTCAGTCTTTTATGGCCAGCTCTTCAGCCAACTGAGTGTCTGGCACAAATTCTTTAAGGTGCAAATAAAAATTATTTCTCAGTAATCTCTCCAGACAGTCAATTTCTCCAACCAGAACAAAGTAACTTTCATTTCAGCTCCTGACATTCATCTCATTTTTTTTCTTTTCCTGAAGTGCATCTGCTTGGCACTTTCTCCCCTGCTGGCCTTTTTCTTCACACGTGGCCTGTAACAGCAGGTCACTGACCCAGCATGTAGCCACATTCCCTTTTCAAATGCCTGGCTAATAGCAGAAAAGTCATCCCACTTGTTATGATCTGACCATGAATGATCTTTAATGCCACAGTTTGGTGGGCTCTGTTGTCTCCCCATTCTTTTACTAAAAATCATGGGGTGCCTTTTATCTACCAAGGAGATTCAGGTTTCTGCAGCCTTGTACGGTGGCAACACATCTACAGTCATATTTTCTACTGATTCTGCACCATTCTGTTTGCTCGATTGGCATGATATCTGAACCACAGCGTTTCCTTTGGCATCCTGCTAAATTAATTAGGGGGTTGTCAATTAAGAAAGCAATATACCCCGAATGGGGTTACTCTCAACAATCCCGCTAGTGCACTGATTCTAGTACCCTGTCCAGAAAGCACCTAGGCTCCAGTTGTCTGTGCTGCAGCTTGTCTGATAGGCACCCTCTTCCATTCCTGTTTCAGGTCTGCTCTACCTTGCTCTGGGCAAGAGAGAAAAGAACCCAAGTACCTCTCCATGTCATATCAATCCAGTGTGTAATAGAAAATGCAGGATGATCCAGACTGGACCAATTGTGGAGAATGGACTAGATCACAGGAAGCAGCAGAAGATAGCCTGTCTGTTTAGCTTTGCTGAGTTTTTTATTTTTTGTGTGCTATGCCACCAAAGTGCCTGGTGGCTCTTTAGGACATCACAAAAATCACATTTATATGTAAAGCATTGCAAGGAAAAGGTACAACATATGCATATTCCCCATATGAAGGTAAATATATATAACCTTTTCCTTACATATTTTGGTTAAAGGGACAGTACTCACCTTCCTACTTTACCAGAAAATCTAACGCATCTAATGCTGCATGTGCTTCCCTGACTGATGATCAGAGCTCCACGGTTCCTTTGTTCCTATCTGAGGTTTAGCTACATTGCTGGTCTGTGAAGTGGAAGGATAAGCATCTCACAGCTGACTCTTACTACAGCAACGTGATGAGGATTCAGCAAGGGCTATGAACATCAAAACCTACCAAAAGTAAGACATACCAGGCTTAAACTGCAACTTAAGGAGATTTTAGTTAGGTATTAGGAAGAACTTTCTAACCCTGTGGGTGGGTAAGCTCTGCAATAGATTGCCTAGATTGGATGTGGACTCACGCTTACTTTATGTGCCTGCTAAACAAACATTTCTTGGATGGTTCATACATGAGTTATCTTGCCTTGAGTAGGGGTTTGGAGCAGAGGAGCTCTTGGGGCCTCTTCTAGCCCCATTTTCCTAGGATTCTATGAATAAGAAATGTCCTGAGAAATGGGTTGCACACTGCAGGACAGAAGCAAAGCAACATGGGATCCTTTCCATCAAACCCAAAGTTGAGAATAGGTAGAAGAAAAGCCCTTCCATTTTTACTTCTGTCCCTTTTGTGCTGATGAAAGTGGTCAGATCAGCTGTGGAGGCACCCAGGCCAGAAGCACCCACAAGGTACAGACAACATAAGCAGCATAAGTTCCCAGCTTGCTGTCTATACCAAACTATCACCTCTCACTTTGTGAGGCCACCTTGCAGGTGTGATGGGGCATTCAGGGTGGGATTGTCCCAAGGGTCTATAAGCACCCACTGCCCCTTGAAAATCCCTCTTGGGAAATCTAGACCTTAATCTCCATACTCTTCTCATTCTGTGGCCTGATGACAGGGTTCCCAATGAGGGGGCCAGGTGAGAGGAGCTGCATGATGATACAGAGATTTGTCTGCTCAGAAATAGATTGACATTGGGTTATTTTTCATGGGCCCCTACACAGCAGCCAAAGGGTCATGTTGGGCTTGAGATGTTAGTTTAAAGTTTTGACTGGTTTAAAAATTTGTCAGGCTGCTTTGGTTTTCCTATTACCAGCTCTCTCAAATTTCCTCATAGAGCAAATTTAGCATAATTTCCCAGTGGGCTCAACCCAGCAACCCGGCACTAACATATTACCAGTCTGGGGCATTCAAAAGTCATGAATTAAACCCCGCAAAGTCATGAGAATGGTTTAAAAAACTGCAAGGTTTTTAAAATGATATATTTTGAAGTTCTTTTTACTTATATTCTGGCTTCTGAGTCTTTAGGGTGAATGTGGGTCACGTTATTAAAGTTTTCGTTATAACTATTATCAAGGGCTGACCCAAATCACGATTTCACAGATTTTGTGAATTTTTCAAAATCTGGCATTGCCTGTGAAAGTGGGAAATGCCTGTAAAATCCATGGGGGGAAAAAATCTTACTGAAAATAAAATGCTGGTTCCCCAGAGGGAGCCAGCAGTCCTTGGGGTGCTGCGGCAGGCAGCCCATCATGGTGAGGAAGGGGGGCAGGAGAGCTCTGTTCGCTAAAAGGGCTGCTGGAAAGATGGCTGCCACCCTAACCCTCACCACTGATTGGCTGCAAGGGTTGCCTGTCATGTGGTCCCACCCCTCTTCAACTGCATGTCAGGAAGCCCTTGCAGCCAATCAGTGGCAAGAGGCAGGGGCACTGGGGCTCCTTGGCTAATCAGAGGTGCAGGGGGCCGTGCCACACTCCACCTGTGAAATGCCTGCCAGGCCTGTGTTCTGCCTGTGAAATCAGCAGGCAGCCACCCTGAATTTGGTAGATCTCTAACTATTAGTACCACTAACTTTCTTCTTTAACATGAAACTGAATCACAAATGTCAAATTTCAAAAGAAGACAAATGGACAAAAAAAAAAATCAAAATATCTGAAAAGTTTGATCAGTTCTACCTGCAAATATTCTACCATGAGTTAATAGCAAAACCACTCACATAAGTTATTCACTATGGGTGTTGACAGACATGGAATAAAAAGCCCCCAGTGCTTTACTTTCAGTCTGGTGCACCCCTGTGCCGAGTGCAACTTATGCCAAGAAGAGGATCACATCAGTTTGACTTGGCTCAACCAGCAACTTTATAGCTCCTGTGCTTCAGTGGGGCTTTTTGGCACTTTTATCTAACAGCTGATTAAATCAGCTATTAGATAAAAATGCCAAAAAGCCTCTCTGAAGCATGCAAACTACCTGGATGCTGGGGAGCTGGGTCAAACTGATGCTCCCCCTCTCCTCCCCATGTCTGTCAGCACTCAAGTTACCTTGTATTGTGAGGCTGGCCATCCAAATCACATATTTCCTACATTGGCTACCAAAGCAATCCTTTTCATCCTTTTTTCCTTTCTGATACAAATGTATAAGTGACTAATACAATCACAGGACACAGGGATAGAACTTGAAAGTTGTCTAGCCTTTTCTTCTGCCCTAAAAGCAGCAAGATCAACTAGACTTAGTATTCCTGAATGAACCTCCAAAGTAAAACATGAAAATGTTGGCATCTGTGAACAATTCCAGATCCATTTGTTGTTTAAATACTTGAAATAATGAATAGTATTAGATTACAAAGCACGGTGAGCCAACATAGCAGTTATGGTGATGAATTTGTCCTGGAATTAGGTCCCGATCTTGCAAAGCACTTATGCAGGTACCTTAACTTTGATTCCAGTGGGACAGTAATTGCGTGCCCTGTTGAGTAAGGGAGAATTTAAACACATGCTTTATAAAATAACCACCTGCTTAAGTACTTTGCTGAAAATATGCCATGGTTTTGTTGACCAAGTCTAATATACAGCTAAATACTCTAACAACCACACACAAGCACATTTTTTTATGCAGATATGGTTTGATAGCATTTTCTACTTTCATTCTTTAGAACTGCTTATTGCACAAATAGCGAGTGTTAACCAATTTAAACCTCATTTTGTCATTCCAGAGAGACCCTGGTGGCAAGAGAATCTACATGAACCATCTTAACTTCATGCATTTTTAAACAATGATTTCAAACAGTAAAGTGGACAGGAGTTTATTTTCATTGGTGCATCTCTAAAGGGCAACTTCCCATTAAATGAGTAAGCCTGTCACTTAAAAAAGAAAATAGAGGGTGAGCAGAATCACAAGTCATGAAGGAAAGGGGAGGGGAAGCAATCTGTAGCTAATTAAGACAGTATTTCCCCCTCCCACCCCCCATTAGGAGAAATAAAAAATGAGCCCTGTTGTTTTTCACCAAATTACCCTGAATGCACATAAGTAATTTTAGCTCCAATCATACTTTTTCAATGACATTGTAAAGAGATGGAGAAGGCAAGGCCTCATCATGCAGAACTGTGGTGAATCTCTATAGAAAGATGTCTGCTGAGTATAGCATGCACATTTATAGATGCTTGACAAATAAGCTCATTGAAAAAGTCCCGGAAACACAGTGCAGGGTAAGCAGAATTCAGCCTAAAGGAATCACAGTAATAGCACTGGATGGTGATAGACAACAAACCGTATGATACTTAACACTTATAGGACACTTTCCAAATATTCATAAAACAAGGTTCACAATTCCCATTGTGTAGTAAAGTCAGCATCAACATCCTCATTTTAGCAGATAGAGAAACAGAAATAGAGCGAGAGGTATATTTTCAAGCCTCAGTACCTAAAGTCAAGCATCCATATGGTGATGATGATGATGATGTATCACAGTACTGTCTCTAGGGAGGAAGACTGCATTGTGCTCAGTGCTGTGCATGCACAGTAAGAAACAGCCCCTGCCCTGAAGAACTAACAATCTATTATAATAGTGCTAAACCTTTTTTCCCAGCAGGTCAAATTGGCAATGCTCAGTCCATCCGCAGGCTGGATACAGCCGGGGTTCCCGATCCAGTACCCAATGCAGCTGCAGTGGGGCCTCATCTCACCAAGCAGAGGTGGGTAGGGGGCAGCCTGGTCCTGATCCAGCTGTGTGGGGCAAGAAGACTTGGCCCAGTTCTGTAGGAGGGGGGAACATGGAGGGGGCATGACCTGGCCCCAGTCCAGCCATGGCTAGTCCCTGCAGCGCCAAGTGCCAAACCAGCTGCGCAGAAGGTAGTGTGGTCTGGCCCTGCAAGGAGAAGGACATGTGGCCTAGTCTCAATCCAGCTGCATGGAGGAAAGAGGGCATCACCTGGCCCCCACCTAGTCGTGTGAGAAGGGAGAGGATGTGGCCCACCTCTGACCTGTCGTGCAGGGCCTGGGAACTTGGAAGTGGGGACAGTGGCAATACTAATTGCCACTGCTTCCTGGCCACCCAGTTTCCCAGCCTGTAGGGAGCCCTGCAGGCTGGATGCCATGGCTGCATGGACTACATCTGGCCTGCGGGCTGGAGGCTGAGCACCCCTAATCGAATATAAAAGACAGGCAAAAACAAATCGGTCACGGAAAGGTGAAGTGAGACCATTCCTGGCAGGTCCCTGATTGAACAGGAAATGGAAACCCTATCTCCTGACTCCCAGGTTAATTCCCTGTTCCCTTGACAACACTCTTATCAAATACTTTGGCACCTACATATGTGGCCTGATTTTCAGAGGACCCGAGCAGCTGTAGCTCTCACTGAATTCCAGACAATAAATCCTGGACTCCTTATCGTGTGTTCAGACCATTATGAGATCAAAGGTTCTAAAATTTGAAAATTGGAAAAGCAGCGTCAGGTTCACATTTAATCTATTTTTAGCCTTCTGTAATGCAGTTTATTGGCTGAAAACAAAAAAAGGAGGAGCCACAATCTACTGCCCAGCCAGCTCTCCAGAGATAAGCAGCAAGTGCTCTAAAGACAGTTCAGAAACAACGACATCTGACTGTGTTTCTCTCACAATTGTTTGTGGACTCAAGGACTTGAAAACATACGCCCCTTTTTTCTATGGGCAACAATCATCTACCTCGCTTTGTAATCCTTTCAACATCGCTCCTGGCATTGGCAGACCTTTCAATCTCAAACCCTGAATGAAAAATTTAGCTCCTTTGGGTGTGTTCCACTCACTGTGATTTGGAGTGCTGATGGTTTTTTTTAATAATGTCGTTCACACACCTGCATGCCTCTTATGTTTATTGGGCCTCTTGTTTCAGCTATCTGCACGCCATTGGGAAGTATAGATGCAGAACTGAATGTGGTTTTCCAAAGCTCTTTTTATCTTCCATTTCACTCTAAAGCACTTACCAAAGTAGCTGGCAATGAAGTGACTGAAACTGGAGGCAGCATATCCTCAGCCATAGCTCTCACACAATCTAAGACAGGAGAACCTGTGCTGAGAGAGGGGACAAGGCCTTGTTGGCATGCCAAGGTTAACCCAAGTAAGAGGAGCTCTTTATCTCCCATAACGATACCCCGGAGAATTGAGCGATGGTTCTTAGGTTTAACGTCTCATCTAATGAACAGCACTCCACCCCCAGCTTCAGTGTCCTAGATGAAGAACAGTTATCTATGCAGCATACATCTATCTGTTTGTTCATCTGTCTGTCTGCCTAGGGATTAATATTACTCTCATCAGTCCAGCCTCAGGAAATAGGCAAAAAGGATGCTCTATCAAACATTTAATTTGAAGGGATAATGACTCCTTTATTATAGCTTTCTCCTTTTTTAGACTCATCTAGTTTAGTAGATTATTTTATTAATCCCAATTGTTACGGCCTCGCTTCCACTAAATATCCTCAGGCTTTATTTGTGCACCTTTTTAAAACCATTATGGGGGCTCGGAGGAGTGTTTTCCTGCATGGATATCCTTAGATATTTCAAAACTGAAAGCCACAAGCTACATGGTGCTAATAGTCTATTATGGTACATTTTTTTATACTTATTACAATCAGCAATTTTTTACTTGATTTGACAATGAAAGTTAATGTTCTGGCATAAATTATATATGTGTGTGTGTATATATATATATATATATATATATATATAAATATATATACACACATTTATATATATAAATTCCCCTGTATCCCTTGATTAGAAATGAGAGAGTTTCCAGAAATTTCAATTGAGCAGAGAGAGTTACTGGGATCTTTCTGTTGCTTGCAACATTAAGTTTAATTGTCTACTAATGGCTCCCAGCATTTAACTCAATCTTTTAACACAAAGAAAAATGCCTCTAGAGGATATTTTTGGAAGGGACTCTTCATAGCCTAGCACAGGAAACAATTATCTTGGTGGCAGTGAGATGTTGAGCCATGTTCTCTCAGTGAGCTTCCTCACTGCCATGCTCAGAATAAGTATATGATACTCCCTGCCAAAGATAAGTAAATCCTATTCTGCTTGCCATCTCTGTAGCCCATGGGTTAACCCCTTCTCTTTTCATCTGTATTATTGATTTCCTATGCATCATGTCACCTCTGCATCAGCTTCTTTCACAGTAGAAGGCCTCCTGCAGTGTGAAATGGCCTTAAACTAGAGGGAGCTTCAGAAGGAGGCTCCTGGCCTGCATAAAGCCACTGGAGGTGCTCAGTTCTGAATCTTTGTCTATGGTGTACATTTGAAGAAAGGTAAAGGATAAATTCACTGTGGTTTGAATGAAGTGTTCTTTTGTTTTTCTAGCTCCTGTCAGTCCTTGATCAATACAGCTTGCACTAAACTTTTAAAAAAGATTTTAGATGAAACTATCTCCATCCGAAAATGAAGTTTTGCTAGCAACTAAGCATTTCACTGAACGATGTAAACTGTAGAGCTGTGCAAAATTTTGCTGGTTGTTTCGACTTGATTCAAGCTCAAAACAGTGAAATTGAAATGAAATGAAAGGCTTTGAAACAGCCTCAAGATGAAATGAAAGTTCAAAAGTTTTGAAACATTTCGAGTTTCAAAGCTGGGCTTGCATGCAACTAAAGAGAAACTAAGGAGGGGGAAGAGGAAGGAAAGACTGATCTGATATTGACTGTGTGACTGATCCTGCCCTGAGGTCCCTTCCAATCCCAGTGCTCTGGGGGAGGAACAGAAAAACAGCATAAAAAGCATTGTTTAAACTGAGCTTTCTCTGTGCCTTCACACTTACAAGTGACGCAAGTTTTGCTCTGAACAGTTTGAGGTACAGTTTCCAAGAAACGCCTGCACTTGTCTCCTTGAAACTTGGCGGACTTTGTGGCCTCAGTAGGGACTACCATCCCTGCAGTTTTCAGCCTGTTGTGCCTTAACACACACACAGCGTGAGTTTTGCTTTCAAGATTTTGAGGCGCAGTTTCCAGAAACCCATGCACCTACCTCCTTGAAACTTGGCAGACTTCATGGTCTTCTAAGGGGCTACTATCCCTGCAGGTTTTATCTGAATCAGGCAAGAAGTGACAAAGCTATAGTCCATTTTGTGCTTCCCCATTATAGCCTATGGGCAAAACATCAAAACAGCAAAACAGTTTTGCCGAAACGAAACAGAACAGTGGTTTCAAAATGAAATGAAACTCAAAATGAAACGCTGTTCTGTCAAAATGGTAAAACGGAAGTTGAAATGAAGTGGTGCTGTTTCACATAGCCCTAGTAAGTTGTAACAGTATTTTTGACAGAAGGAAGCCAAACACCTTTGGTTTCCTCATTTCATTTTGGGCTGGTGAGCAAGGGCCTCACTAGGAGCTACAGCTATGATTTGCCACAAGAGGGCTGGTGAGCAAGGACAGGTTTCTATCCCTGCTGTTGGTGGGGATGGGTTGAAGAGATGGGGTGGTGGGCATGGGAGTATGAGGCCGGAAGGGAGCTTAATGATGGGGACTGGTTAGTGAAATGGGAGGTGGGTGAAAATGGCAGCTGGGGTCTGAGTGGTGAGATGAAGGAAGACAGCCACTGAAGCCACTAAAGAATAAAATAAAAAGTAAAAATATGTAGAATTTAAAAGTAAATAGTATATTAAAGAAAGTCTCATGTTTTAATAAATTAGAATTGGATAGTTGCAGCTCACAAGGACACTGCTCTGCCTTGGGAAGGAAGACACAGCTCACAGGGACCCCAATTTGGCCCCTACCTTGCTCCTTCCTCCACTGTCCTTCCCAGCCTAGTCTGTGCCCCTGTAAGATGCCCAGCCAGGTCACAACCCTGGGGGTAGGAGGGGGAGTTGGCTTGGTGCCAGTACCACCCCTGGGCAGTAGATTTCAGGGGGTGAAAGTTTTGTCCATACAGAACAGGAGGGTTGGATAGAAGACACTACAGCCTGAGATGCTGGAGGACTGAAACTTGGGTGGCTTATCTCTGGGGAATGGCTGCACATTTGTGGAACATGAGCTGGGTAACATGGATCAGAGATAAACTTTCCCTGGAGTGGTGTAATGTTAAGGTGCCTAAAGGGAGCTTAAAACTAGTTTATATGTCTTAATGTGTGGATAGTCCAGGGTTTAAGAACTCCCTGAGCTGCCTAAAATCAGTGTGTTACAAAGCCTTACATAGGAATGCCAGTATTGTGACCATCTTCAAGAAAGGGGACAGGCCAGTGTGTGGGAACTACCGATGCATTGTCTTAATGTCTGTTGCCAGGAAGACGCTTACTTGCATCATTCTGAATCACCTCCTCCCCCTTGCTGAAGACGTCCTTCCAGAATCCCATTGTGGCTTTAGACCATCTTGGGGTATCACCAACATGATTTTTGTTGCAAGACAGATCCTGGAGAAGTGTAGAAAGCAACACCAGCAGCTGTTTATGGCATTCATTGACCTAAACAAAGCTTTTGACTCCATCAATCATGAAGCCTTATGGAAGAAATCATCCTTCTATGGAGGGATACCAGATGATGATGACATAGGAATAAAAGACTGAAAGGGATAGTAAGCCCACTACCCTGAAATCATAGGCAGCCATGTAGTAGATGTTAAGTCCAGAAAACCCACCCCATCTCTTGTCACCTTTCCTTTCTTTGGGCAATCTCCCCTTCAACTCATCTGCCATGCCTTGATATAATTAGTTTAGGAAAAAGGGAGGCTTCCCCTGGGCTCCACAAGTGAGATCTCAGTCTTGAACACAGGTGTCCCTGCTCAATGCCTTAAAGGCTAATTATGTGGCCTCCTCATCTCCCCTTTTAGCCATGCCCAAGCCTTGCAGATGCTACTAAACATTGGGCATTAAACACCATTGTTCAGTTCTATCAATCTCTCATCCATAGGCCTTCATCCCCAGTCTCAACTCCAGGAAATGCAGGCGTCTAAACCTGGAACTGTCTCCACCACTGTTGGGACCTATGGCCATGGTGCCTTTAACTGTCCTGGCCCATCCTGGGATCAGGAATCTGTACCCTGAACAATCTTAGCCCCTCTTGGGCTCAGACCTGCATCCTCTGCCCCTCCTTGGCTGTGCTCCACCCACCACATCTTTCCACCCCACAGCCCTGCTTGTTCTTGCACCCCCTGGTCTACAGGTCCCTGACCCTGGTTCTTGCCCCTCATGGTCTGTGAGCCCTGACCCAGTCAAGTCATCACTCTTTGGCTGTGGTCCCACTCCTCACCCTTGGCTCCTATCCCTAGGGCCCTGGCCCCACTCCCGAGCCAGTTGAGACCTCCAAAACTCCTACAGTCTCAATCCCTAAACTACAGGTCTTGCCTACCCCAGTTCAGGTGTTAGTCAGAGACTTGCTGCAGCCCTTCTGCTCATGGTCTCTTCTCTCCATGGCTTCCAGGTCAGACTGCCCACTTATCTTAGGCCTTGGGCTTATATCCTGCAAGCCCACACACATTTGGGTCATGTGGCTCCCTTGATGGGCCTCTGCCTCAACTGCAGCCTGCTTCTCCTGCAGCCTGCCTTCCCTTAAAGTAGCAGGAGCATCAAACTTTCTGCTTCATACTCCTTACTACCAGATAATAAATAGGGGAACTTCTGTATAAAACCCAGGAAGAGGACAGGAAAGAACAAGTGTATTTGAATGTCTTGGGCCCCTGCAGTAAATATGGAATTTGTTAGCTGAAACATGTCCAGCTAAGGTGCTAGGAAGTGGACCCTGTCCCCCTTAGTGCACATTGGGACTGACTTGGAGGTAGCCTATTCAAATGTTTGACCACCCTCATAGTCACAAAGTTCCTCCTCGTCTCTAACCTTAATTTCCACTGTTGAAGTTTGAGTCCATTGCTCCTAGTTCTATCCCCACATCCACAGAGAAAATCCCATCTTTATCCTTTCTAGTATTTGAGGCCTGTTATCAAATCTCCACTCGGTCTTCTCTTTTTCAGACCAAATAAATCTCTTTCAACCTTTCCTCATACGTCATTACGCCCTGGCTTGTAATTATTTTTGTCGCTCTCCACTTGACTCTTTCCAATCTGTACAAATCTTTCTTGAAGTGTGGGTCCCAAAATTGGACAGAGTACTCCAGGTGAGAGGCCTCACCAATGCTGAACTGAGCAATTCACTTTGACTTGCAAGTGACAGTCCTGTTTATACAACCCAGTATGCTGTTGGCCTTTTTTGCAACAAGAGCACTCCGCTGGCTCATATACATCTTATAGGTAACTCCCAATGTGTATTTGTGCTGTGTTTCCTTCTTAGCAAATACCCCCAAAATAAAGTCCCCCATGAGAAACAGGTCCTGTGATTTGGAAGTTTCCATCAGATGTTTAAGGAAGTCCTTGTCCACCTTTTCCTCCTGGTTTGGTGACCTATAGCAGATGCCCACCATGACATCACTTCTGCTGCTCATTGCTTTGAGGCTTTCAACAGGCCTACCTTCCACTTTGTACTGAACCTCAGAATCTCATTCATGTATATATATGTGTATATATATATATATATATATATATATATATATATATATAGTAACACCATCTCCTTTTTTTCTCATGCCTACCCTTCCTGAATAAGTTATTCCCATCCATGACTCTACTCCAGTCATGTGAACTATCCCACCATGTCTCTGTAATCCCCAGTATGTCATCATTCCTTAATTACATAGGACCAATTTTTCTTATTTCTGCTCCACGCTTTTTGCATGGAGTATATAAAGTGCATTAGTATATGGAGTGTATAGTATAACACTTCAGGTTTCTGGTTGTCCATCTGCTCCCTGAGAACACTGCCACAGTTTCTGCTGTTGCTTCCCCCACCTAAGTTTTTATCCAGGTCCCTTGGCTCCTTACTTACTGCTGGGCTTTTATCTTCCTGGTGAACCTAGTTTGGATTCATGTATGGACAGTCATACATGACTCCCTATTAGTTGGCTCATCATTTCTCTCTTTTCTGGAGGTCCAAAGAGTAAGCAATGACACCTGTTTGCTTCTGTCTGATCATACTATCCCTTAAATACACTTGCTATTTGGATCAGCGTGAGCTTCTGTCTCAGCTCCCCATTCATGTTTGTTGTTGCCAGGTTTCCCACTGAGCAAATACTTCCTTCCTGCTACTTTATCCCTTTTATGAGGGTCTCAACAAAGACTGCTAAGCTTTTTGGAAACATGTTCAGAGCAGCAAAGGGACTTAGAAGTTCTATGCTTTCTCTCTATCCATTCCTGCTTACTAATAGCTGGCCATGAAGCAAAAAATTATTTTAGACATCTGGCTTGAGAGATACCAGAATGGTTTTTTCCCCCTCTCATTTTTCCATTTTAAATTATAACAACTATAGCAATAATCTCTCTGAAAACAAACAAGCTAACCAAGCAGAACTATCTTCAAAAGAGGGAATTAAGTTCCTTCCCAACATCAGCAGCGTCTGTAGGGGCTGGTTCAGGACATGAGGAGGTCACAAGACAGAGGCAGGGAAAACTTGGCCATGGAATCTGAAACCAGGTACATTTCTTTTTCCCCCAACATTCACAAGTCCTTTGGAGAACATGAGGTGATGTATTTTGAAGCTTGAGTTGTAAATTAGTCTGAGCTGAGTGTCAAAAGACCTTGAGCCACAAATCCTAAGCAAGTCAAGGCCCAGATTCGCAAGTCAAACCATGTTGGGTCCAATTTATAATATGGTAAATTCATATTCATTTTCCTAAGCAAATGTAAATCTCATTTTCTAAGTGAACCTTGGGCCCTGGTTCTCAAATGAGTGTGGGTCCATTTATGAAGCAGTCTGTACCTCAGGTCCTAAGTGAACTTAAGTCTTGGGCTCTAAAAAAAGTCCTAGATTTAATTTCTTAAGCAAGCTTGAGTTTTCCTTCCTAATTAAATATTGGACAGAACCTGTCACATCAGGTAAGTCAAGTGCTGGTTCTATCCCTCTGTGCATTTGACAGTCCAAAAGAAAAAAAACTGTGGCTCACAGGCCAATGCAGAAATCTGACTTGTCCTACCCCTAGTTACTTGAAGACGCAGAAAGTGAATCACTCACTCACTGGTTTTTCTGCTTCTCATTGGTTTGCCTAAAGAAACGTCTTTCTATTTCTTTTCCTAATTTCAGTAAGCTGTTCTAATCCAAATACCTCTTCTCCTTCCAGTTGGTGGTAGAGGTAAAGTTAAGGTCAGGCTATTTTGCAAACAATAAAGATCTTATTAAACTTGTCAAAGAACAGTGGGAGCTTTACTTTGGTGTTTAGTTAAATTTCCCTTGGAAATGTCACTTGCCCATCCAGGCACAGAATCAGAAGGTCTCGGTATAAATTATGTATGCAACTTCCTGATAATTACTTACCCCAAGGAATATCATATTCGTAAAAACCAAGACTGGAGGAGTGGAGGAGGGTGGGGGTGGAGAAAGAGTTTGGAGAGAGAACAGCTTGATTCACTGAAAAGAAAGCACTCACATTGCATCTAATTCAAGATGATTTTTTTCCCCTGTACTGGAGTGAGCTTGCTATTATGTTCCCTATTGCACAGAACATTTAATATGAAACTTGACCATAAACTGCATATCAGGTGAATTATCATAGTTTCCAAGCCATTCACTATGAAAACCATATAATTGTCTGTGGGAGTGGAGGAGAAAAAGGGTGAAAGAGAGGGAGGGCAAGGTGAGGGGGAGGATTCAAGCAAATGCCATCTTTTGAGTCTGCTGAAAAAAAAACTTTTTATTTTTATCAGAAAATCAGCAGTCTTTGTGGCTTTTCAAAGCATCCATCCATGCTACCAGCTGCTGAACCATGTATTAAAGAGAAGGCAATGCCATGTTGTCATCTTGTGCTGAGTCTATTGGCAGTAAGCTAAAGAAGAGGCTGCTGGAGTATCCTGTGCTTTGAAGTGCTGAAGGAAGCAGGGTTGTGGGTTCACTGGGCAGCAACTCCTCCACTATCTTAGGCACCAGTATGTGGCTTTGCAAAAAGTGGATTTGGCTGAGGGCTCTCCTCAACTTAGGTCTGTACTGATCTAATGGCTCCAGACAGGTTCAGTAACAGAGGGAGGTTTTCAGGTAGAATGCAAAATGGCACCAGTTATAGCTGGCAATGAAAAAGCCCAGGATGGTCTTCGTGAAGGTTTCAGGCACAAGGGAAAGCTCTTAGATGAAGAGAGATTGAAAAGACTTAAACTGTTTACTTTAGAAAGATGAGTAGAGATGATAAAAACACGGGGGGAAATGTAATGGTCCAGAGTAGGTAGAACAGGAAATTCTCTTTTTCAAGAGCAAAGGAGCACTGAGTGGCACTGAGGGATGGAAAATTCCTAGTCAAGGCGACTGGCAGAGGGGACATGGGGGGGCATGTGCCCCCCATCCGACAGGGCTGTCCCTGCCACCAGCGCTGCCAGCGGAGTCTGCGGATTCTCTCCAGTTCAACCCCCACTGCTGGCGGCATCTGCAGGAGCTCACCAGCTCCGTCCCCACCGCCAATGCTGCCGGTGGCTTCTGTGGGTGCCTCCCCTCCCAGACTCAGGAGGCACCAGTTGCCCATGTTCCTAGTTAACTGACAGAAATACCATTCACACATGGCTTGTAGCTTAGCTTTAGATCTGGTTGAGTCTAAAAGCTAAGAGATTTGCAGAATGACCAGGCTTTATTTGCAAGAATATCCAGAGCTATAATGTCCACAGGGAGAATAAGAAGTGCTAATAAAAAAATTGGAAGGGATGTAATCTTAAGCATTTTAGGGGAAAGAATTAGACCTTCATCACAGGCAGATTTTCCCTCATTTGCCTACTCTGGGGTTTCTTCCACCTTAATCTGAAGGCTACCTCCAGAAATAGGATACTAGACCACAGGTCTGATCCATTCTGGCAGTTCCTATATTCCTAAACTTCTTTCCTGTGTCATAGCACATTCCAGTTTGACCAATTCATTTTTTCCTACCAAATTTCTCTTCTGCAGTTTCAGCTGGACAAAGCAATATTCCTCTGAGAAGAAAGCAAAGGTGAAGGGAAAGGCACTGGACTGGGAATAAAGATAGCTATTTTTTATTCCCAGCTGTTTTATTCAAGTGCTGTGTGATCTTTCATTTTACAAACTGTTTTTGATTAGAACCAGGTGAAAAACAGATTTTTAGTTTATTGGCAGTTTCAAGCTGCTATAAAATGTTAACACTGGCTGTCAAGATCGACTGGACTGTGGGTGGTTTGTTATGAGTTACTGTAGGCAGGCTGGAGTCACACCAGGTATCTGTTGCAGTCTGAATCATCAAGCCAAGGGTTGAGGTGGTATCGTGGTCATGGTGGATGGTAGATCAGAGCCAGGAGGTCCAAACAAGTCTGGGGCAGGGGCTGGGGCAAGGGCTGGAATCAGGCAGGAGGGAAGAGGAGAAAGGCAGGAGCAGGGCTGGAGTCAGGCTTGAGCGAGGTAGGAACAAGGCAGAGAAAGAAGCAGCACACACAGAAATGTTGTTGTTGGGACTAGTCCCACAGGAAGTAGGAGGGGTTGCATAGTCTCCTTGTCAGGGTCTTGTGGTTCCCATTGCTTCCTCCTGATCACCTGACTCCTCATCAGTGTCCTCAGGGGAGGGACCAGGCTGGGCTGTGGCTGGTGTCTGACCAGCTGGCTGGTGGAGCTGCAGACTTCACCACTGGCTCAGCTGGTCCTGGTTCGAATCACAGTGGTCTTAATACTGGCCATTTGGGATTTTTCTGGATTTGTTTAAAATGAAAAATCAGCAAAATCATCATATATTCACCCAATATTGGGGTGCCACTGAATCTGCTTTTTTGATGAGAAAGTGAAGACATTCACCTAATTCTAGTTTCCCTCCACCTCACCTAGCTGCTTTTCTGTGGTAGGCTCTTCAGGTAAGAATCATCCCTCATTGTGCCCAGAGGGTCTAAATCCTGTGCCGTACCAAAGAAGTTTGGCACCTGGGGCAAACCCACAGCAGCAGCCTGCCTTCACCCTGCCCACAGATCCAGGGGGCACATGCCCCCCCATGCTTGCCCAGGGGGGCATGCAGCAGCGGGAGCTGCCCTCCCTTCCCTGTGCCTTCCCAGACGAGCAGCTTGCAACTCCATCCCGCACCCTGCCCTGACTGGGTGGTGCCTGCCCAGTCCCAACCCCACTCCTCCCTCACTTGGGGGGCCTTGACCTCCCTTACCCATGCCCCTTCCGTCCCTCTCGCACCCCACAACAGACTCATCAGTGCTCTCCAAGCTGCTGTGCTGGCCATGTGCATGCCATGGCTGCATTCATGCATGTGGCATTTATTGTCCAGATGAGCTAAATTTTTTTAAAATACTCATAACAAAATATTGACTTGTGACTTGCCTGTTTGCACCCCTTTGCTTTGGCATCTGAGGCGGTTGCCCTGCTTGCCACCCCCCCTGGCTATGGCACTGTCTAAATCAGAGGCCTTGTTCACAGCTGGAAGTTCTCAATGTCTCTGTAATATATATACATGCAGCATAATTGTGCAAGCATAGCATGCAAGTGGCTGAAGGTACACGTGAGGCCAAGTAAATACATGGCATGAAGTTGTTACTATTTGGAAACAATGGATCAGATGCTTGCCTGAGGTACATTTAATTACCATTCATTTTGCTGCTGCTCTTCTGATTCACTCTAGCTTTGCACTTATCCTAGTGTTTCACATAGCTCATAGCAGTAGAATTAGGCAAAATGTTTTCCTCCAAACATTTTTTCCCCATCCAGATTTAACTTAACCAAAATATTTGATAATTCATGCCAAATCTGTTGAATTATCTTGGTTTACCCAAAATAAGCTTTAAAAAAGAGATGAATATTCTGCCAGCACAATGACTTTTATTTTTGTCTACCTGAAATGATTTTTTTTTTCAATTTTTCCCTTGAAATGAAAAGCTGGAAAAAAAGTTTTTCCAATATTTCAGTTCAGCAGTGAACTGGGAGCGTCAATTATTCATGGAACTCTTACTGAAACACATTTTTGTTCAATTATTTTGGTTCAATAGCCTTATTTTCAAAAGGTGATACTAGAGTTCTCTAATTGTACCTGCTGTATTGAACAGAATGGCCTGGCTACTCTGAGAGATTAAGAGTTATTTTGTTTCACTACAGGAAAAAGCCTAATCATCACCTAACCCATACTAGTTAGCGTTAATGCTTCCTTACTTTCAAACTGGCCACCTTTCTACTTTAAGAAAAGTCCCTTTTAATGTCTTTATATAGAGATTTGAGAGGTGGTGGACATTTTTTCTGACAGGATATTGTTCTGTCAGGAAATGTCATTTTGTTGCAAGGAAATCATTTTTCAGAAACATGAAATAGTTCATTAATAGAGACACGATGAAATGTTCTGATTTTCTGTGCTGAATTAATTTTTAATTTTGTAATTAATTTTATAATGATGTTTTCACAATTTTACATGATACATGAACCATAATAAGTTGAAAACAAAAGAGAACATTTCAGCTTCCTTGAAAAAATACATTAAAAAAAAAAAATAATTTTTCCTCAGAATATACTTTTGCAGAAGTCTTTGAACATGTTTTAGTTTTGTTCTGTTTCAGAATGGAAAAAGAAAAGCAGATGTAGTAGTGGAATTTCTGATGAAACAGACAGTCTGGTTCCCACACAGCTCTAAGATACTCACTTCAGAGTGAAAGTTACCCTTTTGCAGAGGGCCAGTAAGACTCTCTGTCTGTCACTTCAGGTCCAGTTAAATCCTGAATAGGTTCCTCTAAACCTGGGGTGGCCAACCTGGCCACAAATGGCACAGGCAGCCTGCGTGCGTGGCATATAGCAGATTACTGAGGCATCATAGTGGCAGGCAGGGCAGGGAGATGAAAGCTGAGCAGTGGATCAGGCAGGGGAAGGGGATCAGAGTGGCACTCAGGGAAGGTGCAGGGCTTAATTTTTTGATGTGCCTGCCAAAAAATTGGCCCCTACTGCTCTAAAGCCACGACTATCAACTGGTGTGCTACAACACCCTAGGGTACCATAAAATCCTTTTAATGATGCTGTGGGGCATGAGGAAGTAAGTGCCTACTCATCCCCACCCAGCCCCTATGTGGGGAGGTAAGCACACCAGTGAACCTAGAAAGCCGGATGTGGATGGAGCAGAGTAGGGGCCAGATGCTGCTGGAAGATAAGAGGTGCTGACAGACATACTCTCCGTGCTGTAACTCATGGCGCTTTACAGGAAGTGCCATAAGTTACAGCAATCCTCCCCATGAGCCCAACAGATGTTCGCTGTTGTGTCTGGGGGGATCAAGCTCCAGTTTGGAGCAGCTGCGTGTCTTCAGCTACTCTCCCATAACCCTCCCCTGCCCTTTGTAGTTCCTGTGCTGTCTTCAGAATGGGAGGGGGAGAAGGGAGGTGGGGGCGGAGTTATGTCTGGGGTTTGCCCAGCCTGTGCTGGAGGGTGGGGCAGGTGGAACCCTCACGGGGGTGGATTGCCCCCCACCGTCCAATCTACCCACCCCACCCTCCAGTGTAAGCTGTGGAAACCCCAGACAGAACTCATGTAATGACGGTTCAGATTGTTGCACAATTGGGCACTTTAAAGCGCTTTGCAGCCATGCTCTTCTGTCACGGTACAGCTGTAAAGCACTTCAGGGGCCTGATCATGCGTAAAACTGTCACTTCTGTCAGTGCCTGAGGTATCGCTTCCCTGGCTCTGCTACTGAGAGTTTTATATGACTACCAAAGATCAAAATCCCTTAATTTGGCAGTGATTGCAGAGCCAGGGAAGTGTTAACATGATTCTTGGTGACAACACCTTCTCTCCAAGCAGCATCCTGCTCTTGCTCGCTCCACTTCCCCACTGGGCCACCCCTGAATAAGTGCTCCTTTTCCCCCCACAGCCTCGGGTGCTCCTATTTGGTACTCCTGCCTGGCCCCTCCTGCGAGGAGGTAAGCTCTGTAATAAATATGTTTTTAAAATGGGGTGGCACCGAATTCAGAAAAGTTGTGGTGGGGGGCTTGG
>NW_017729015.1:7398964-7399402 GCF_001723915.1 Gavialis gangeticus | reverse complement strand
GGAAGATCACATGAAGTGTGGGTCCTTGACTAAATGGGGGGGGGCTTGGAATCTAAAATAGTGGAAAACCACTGCTCTCATCTAAATGATACTTTGGTATGGGCCAGCGTGGATCCAAGATTAGAATGAATGGGTAAACTGGGCATAAAATGACCATGGATCAATCTGGGCTGGAAGTTGATGGTTTTAAACCATCAAAAGAGCGAGGTTCTGAAACAGCATAGAAGCAGTGCGTAAACTGAAAGAAAAACTTAATTGGTTCTGCAACCCGGTTTATAGGATGTGGTGCCTGTGACAGCAGCGAAGAGGATGACCCAAGACATTCATCCCACCTTATGATCCTAAATGACTTCTTGGTCGACCCCTCTCCTTGCACTGCTCCCAGTAGTATAGATTTGGAAGAGCAGGTGGCCCATAGCGCGCGCGCGCACACACACA
>NW_017729015.1:7389104-7393964 GCF_001723915.1 Gavialis gangeticus | reverse complement strand
AGCTATCATTGTTTTTGCCTCTGAAGGGAACAAGATGCGAATTCAGGTTTCAAAGCAGCCACAGCTCACGGGAGACAGCAATACCTAACATGCAAAGCAAAACAATTCTTCAGAACTGTGTTCATGGCATCTCTTGTGCAATTATGTATCATTTTCAGGGATAATGTGTCCCCCTGCTGCCACCCCCCCACACACACACACTTATTCATCCACCCCTTAAATCTTTCTCTTTCTTTTCCCTCTTCAACACTGACAGCTATTTCCCCCACTTTTTGTCAAAACACGAGCTTTGATTTGAACCAAGTAAAATAAAAATTGACATGTGATTGACAGCAGCCCAAACAGATGCTCTGCTTGACAGGCTGGGGTTACAGAGAACAAGTACATAAATAGAGGCACAGGCTCGGTCAGACGTGTTGCTGACATGTCCTGAATAACTCAGTCTCTGAGTAGTTTATGGTGCTGGATAGGGAGTTAAGAACGTTTAATTTCTATTCCCAGTTCACTAGCAGAGCGACTTGAAGCAAGTGATTTTTATCTTTTCTCTGTGCCTCAGTGTCTCTATTTGAAAAATGGCTACTAGTGTTTTCCCATCCCTTGGGGCTTTTGTAAATCTTTATAAATATTTGTAAAAGGCTCAGAGGACTTCAGGGGAAAAGAAGAAGTACTTTTTCTATTTAACTGCACAAGACTGCAGACTGCTTTTGCTTCCTTTCCCTATTCCAAATCTTTAAAGGGACTTTTAACTTGCAAATGCCCCCAATTGTGCATGCAAAACAAAATGCGTGTTTGCAAAAATCTTTTCTAAAAAAAATAAAAATGCATATGGCTTCCTGCATTGAGGAAGCATTAGCTTTCCTTTGAAAAATGGACTTTCTTTGTGGAGGTGGTAGCCGCTCTGCTCTTCTCCCAGCTTTGCTAAGATAGCGTGCTTAATTCTCTCCCCCTGAAATCCTCTATGCTTTTTGCCTGTCTGAGCCCTTCCTGAATTAGACTCTGTGCCTTTTTTTGTATTTATTTTCCTCCTTTCTTGTTTTGCTTCCCTTTTATATTTTGGCATGCCCTTCCCCCTGTCCAGTCAAGCTAAACTTCAGGCTGAAGGAGCCTCTTTGCCCTAAATCACTCCAGTTCCCTTTAGGTTAGGATTTTCTGTGCTTCGTACCTTATCTTCTGCTTCTTCTTGCCTTTTATATTCTTTTCAGACTTTCACTTTCCTCTCCTCATCTTGATCCAGACCAGCCTCCCCACACCTCAGCTGCCAGAGCAAGGCTTCTTTCATTAACCCATTTCCTGCCAGAATTGCTAGCCTCGTCCTGGAGGGGATCTTTGAATCTCACAAGCCCATGGAGTGTGATAGCTGTGCTAGGATGGAAAAACATGCCCTGGCAGGTCAACATAGTGTCCATTGTTCTCCTGAGTGCTCCCAGTAGGGCTGTGCAAAGCTTCAGTCCCTGATTCAATTTAGCGGAGATTGGGCCCGATTCGGTGGCCGAATCTCTCAATCCGAATTGAAACAGAGGACCCTTTAATGTCTCCAAATCAAATTGGAACCCTCTGAATCAATTCAGAGAGATTCGGAAAGATTTGGAGATTCAGATGCAGACACAACTTTAAATGTTTTTTCTACATACATCTAGGTACCAGGGCCTCGTGAGTGCTGCAATGCTGGGGTGCACAGAGCGTACACAGGAGTGCGGGGGGCTCCCCAGCATGCTCAGCAGCAGACCCAGAAGTGGACCAGAAGTACTTCCAGTCCACTTCTGGGTTTGTTGCTGAGCATGTGGAAGGACCGCCTGCACTCCTGTGGGACACCCCATCCACCCCAGTATCACAGCAATCACAAGCCATGCCTGCTATCTCAAGGTATGTAGAAAAAACTTTCAAAGCTGTGTCTACATCTGAATCACTGATTCTCCAAATCAGTATCAAATCTTCAGATTCAGATGAATTGAATCAGGGACAGCAATCCAAATCAATTAATTGGATTGCAGTCCCTGATTTGGGCTGAAACCAAATCGAATAGGACCCATTTTGGACACCCCTAGCTCCCAGCTTTGTGAGCAAGTTGGTGGAGTAAGGCATTGCAATTAGGGGTGCATTTGTCACCACAGTGCCTTTAGACATCCTGCCCTAAGGGTCATGCTGTTTAATGCCCCTTCTCCCATTTCTCAGTGATGTTGAGCTATACTTTTGGTAAGCTAACGGGCTGCATTCATAGGGTCTCCCTCAGCTGTAAAGCCCCTGAGCTAAGGCATGTCCTGTCCTTCACAGATCTGTATGATACTGAAGAACAGGGTCAAGTCCCTGAAAACTCCCCTGTGATACAGGCTAGGTGAGAGTCAGTCCCTGGGATATCTCTTCATGGAAAGGACCATATGCCTTCACTATGATAATTATTATATTCACCTGGCTGGTCAGTGGCTGGGGAAGAGGGTACGGGTAGCTGCAGCAGCACGATAAGTCGACCCTGAGCCCTAGTGAGAAGCTGAATGGAGAAACTTAGTTTCCTCCTGGTGAGGCCCGATCCCTTCTGGGCACTGAGTCAGAGCCTGAGGATAGGGGGAAGAGAAATCTAGATGCCTTGATGTAGCTGAGGGCTGACGTACCTTTGGCTCACTCAACACAAATGGAGGCTGAGACCCTTTACCTTGCAAAACAATGTAAACCAATTTATTTCATGCTGGGCTGTCAAGGGGGCATCATGTAGGGTTGAAGACAGCCCACTAGTGCTTAAAGTATAGCTGCAGAAGTGGCATGTGTGGTGGGAGAAGGTGGGTTTGATCCTCTGACATGTAAGCTTGACTGGTACATGTTTTCATGCCTAGTTCCTCAAACAGCTATATACTTTTAGCAGTCGTTTATTTAACATTTTTATAATAAAGCTGTAAGGGTAAAAATTATTGTTAAAAAAGTTTCTTTTTTTTCTTGGAAAATAACCTTGCAGAGAAAGGAAAGCAATTACACATTCCATTTTAAAGACCTAGACCCCTGGCCTGCAGCCCTGTCACCTGGCTCCATGGGTCCTGAAATTTGGCAGCAGGAGAGCAATAACATTACTCCCCCCCACACCAAATTTCTGGACCTCTGTGAAGACCCGGGCCCTGCATGGTAGATCCAATACCCCATCCTGAGCCTAGAGTACCTGGCCATTAATGGGCAGGGATCCTGGCTCGGTCTGTTAAAAAAAAATCACAAATTCCGTGACTTAAAAAAAAAAATCACAAAATTCTCTGATTAACTCCCCCAAATCTGTGATTAAATGAAATGCTGCTATATATATATAGATATCAATTAAACACAATGTTTTATTGATAGTTTTACAATTTTAGAGCAATTTGGAAGCCTACCAGTGCCTCAATCACTACTACAAAATACATTCTAAGTACTTATACATTTTGGTATTTGATTTTGGGGTTTTATGATGGAAAATCAGAGCTCCCACATCCCCCTTGCTCACCAGGATGCAGGTCCAGGCCCCTCACTCTCAAGACATGGCCCCCCAGCCCTACTGATGCCCCTCACTCCCCACCCAAAGCCCCCCACCCCCAGCCCTACTGGAGGGGCCGCTAGCTGCCTGGGCCATGGGGCCCGGGACCTGGGTCCACAGCCCCCTGCCACCCGCAGCAGCACCTGAGCCTTGGCTGCTGCCTGCAAGAGACAGTGGCTGCTGTGATGGAGCAGAGCATGGTGCCCAGCTCCCCTTCCCCTGAGGGAGATACCTTGCTTAGACCTAGACATGGAAGAGAGCAACTACAGTGGGATATCTGAATTCCTGCCTCATTTTGGAGCTTAGGTATTTGACTCCAGTTGTATGTTAGACACCTGTATCCCACCCAGTAGCCAGAGGCCATAGATGCTTACCTTCAGAAGAGGGCCAGCTGAGTAGGCCTCCTTCCTGTTGAGACATGTTGCAGGGGGTGCCTGCCTATGGTACAACAGCACAGGTGTTAGAGCACCCATAGATGAAGTGGGCACGCTGGGGTCTATGCCCTCTTCTGCCCAGGAGATTCAGACCCACTTTGCAAGTGTGACCTTACCCACTGGCCTTGGAGTAACACAACTGCAGTTGAAGTTGTGTGACCGAGCACATAATGCAGTTGTGGGCCTAGAAATTAAGGGAGGTTGTCCCTGTAGCTTAGTTGGATCAGCAGTTTATGACAAGGAGGGAGACCTGGGTTCATTATATTTCTGTTTCATGTAAAAAACATGAACAGTTTTTTTTGTGAGAAAACAGGTTTGTCTCTTAAGAAGCCACTTCATCAAACCTAATGTGTTTCAGAGGAACATATCAGTTTTCACAGACTCAAGGAAACAGGTAAGTTTCTGTTTAGGAAAAAGAAAAGCTGCTTCTGTTTGCCTAGTGTTATGCTGAGGAGCCTGGACTTCTAGGGTCTGCAACCCCAGGACAACCTGTCCATCCTGACTGCTTGGGAGCCAGGGACCATGGGCTGCAGCTTACATGGCCACAGAGCTGGAGCCTGGAGAGCTTGAAAAGTCTTAGGGTTTCTCTGAACCTGCATATGAGCTGAAAGACCTTTGGCACTGCAGGAGAAAGTCCTGAGTCCTCTGACTCATTCCACAGCTCATGAGTCATGACCAGGGATCCAGGTTTTCCATTTCCCACAGAAAAATGGAGAAAAACCACTGGTTTTCCCCTTTACCCAAGGAAAATGCAGATTACCCATTTTAATGGAGAAACTTGCAGACTTTGCAGTTTTGCAAAGAGCTCTCTGCAGGCTGGCGAGTTCCAGCCTGCAAGGGCTGGGAGGGAGTGGGAGGAGGGTGATCAGGCAGGGGCCACCATGTGCATGTGTATGCACATGGCTACTAGGCAGTCTGGAGAGCAGCTCCCGCAGGTAA
>NW_017729015.1:7350970-7384104 GCF_001723915.1 Gavialis gangeticus | reverse complement strand
GGGGGGGAGGCCCCGCAGGGAGGGGGGGGGGGGGGGGGATTGAGGCCCTCATAGGAAGCAAAGGAGGGAGGGAATTGGACAGGGCTGTGGCTGTTGCTCAGCTGGGAAGTGCATAGGCCTTGGGGCCTGGGGCCACAATGTGCAGCCACAGGGCCCTGGCAGGGAGCAGGACGGGGTCAAGGGCAGCTTGTCTGGGGGGTTGGGGCCAGCTTCCCAGCATTGCGCAAACTCCCGGAGTGGGCATGGGGGGATGCTTGCCCCCCCAGATCTGTGCACAAGGCGGGGGCAGGCATGGGTTGCCCTCTGTGGCCTTGGGCTACCCAACCTGATATTCTTTCCCAGGGCCTCCACAGACCAGCAGGTGCGATACAGAGCTGCAGGGCACAGTGGGGCCATGCAGGGAAGCTGCTTGCTGCTGCAAGCTGCGCACTGCCCTGGCGAGACATCTTCTGCATGTGCAGGGGCAGCAGAGCTGGGTTGTGCCCCTCACTGCTCCCGCAGGGCCCCAGCCATGTAGCTTTTTACCAGAAATAATTTGCAACAAGTTTATGATGTTAGAAATTCAAGCTGTGTGCGTTAGTTTAAGATAGATAATGTAGGTCATGCTGTTTGCCTGCTTACAGTTACCCCTAACTTGCTCTACAGTTAATATGAGAGATTTTTGCACAGAAGATTTAAAGCTAGAAATCAATGCTTAGCTACTATTTACCATAAAAACGAACATTGCAGCCTCTTAAAAAAAGTGGGAAAGAAATTTTCTAGTCACCTGCCACTTGAATAGCAATACACGCAGTCACTAATTTAATGCAAATCTCATGCTGCTTTCTTGTGTTTGTCATTTGAGTGCATTTGTACTTGTAGTTTTTATGCTAATGATTCTGCTTCATTGCTAACTGGGTCTGTATGCCTGTAATTTCAATGTTATTAGTAATTACACAGTTATGGGTGTATGTATGGGTACATGTGTCTGTGTAACTCAGCTTTCTGTTGTCTCCTTATTATTGAAAGAGAGGAATTCTTAGTCTCCATCTGACAGCATTTCTCTGTCTGTTTGAATGCAGTGCAGCAGATTTTGAATGCTGCATTCTATCAATACCGATATTTCAGACCATGTTCTAGGCACAGATGAGCAGAACCCTCTGGTTTTTGGTGCAAACTGGGAAACTACTTATAAGAGTTTGTCTGGGATGTAAGCAGCTGGGTCTGCAGGTAGGCTTTGAGGGGCAATTAGGAGGTTAGCAAGGTGGGGCATAGGTTACCCTTTGGCTCAGGGTCTGGGTCAGCAGGATGGAGAATGTGGGACCAAGTTCCAGGACAGCTGAACCGTGACATTACACTAAATGCACAATAAAATAGGCTACTGTGCATTACGGGTCACTTAAAAGATGTGCAGTTTTGGTACTGCACGTTAGGGCAGCCTAATGAGCATTTATTTAGTTCCTCACATTGGAAGTATAAATTTAATGAACATTAGGAAACGCACCTTAATTCATGTATAGATGCACCCATATAGTCTGAGGCATGAGCCAAGATCAGATGCCAGGAGTCAGAGAACCAGTGCTGAGTTTCAGGGAGATCTGAGATCAGGGTCAGGAAAATCAAGCCAAGTCAGGTACCAGAAGAACCAGAGGGCAGAGCCAGCACCAAGTTCCAGGGAAGATCTAAGACTGAGTCAGGAAAAGCCAAAGCTGAGTCGGAAGCCAGAAGAACCAGAGAGAGCAGTGAACATGAGGTTTGTTGGAACAGATTGAAGACCTTGTTACACATTCAATTTAGGTGGTTCCTGGAGCTCTTAACTCCTGGATTGTCCACACATTAACACCTGAAACTAGTTTTAAACATACTTTTGGTGGCTTAAAGTTACCTCACTCCAGGGCAGTTTTATCTCTGAGACATGTTACCCAGCTTGTATTCCATTAACATGTAGTCACTCTGCACAGATGAAGCAACCAATTTCAGTCCTCCAGCATCCCAGAATGCAGCGTCCCTTCCTCCCACCATCCTGTTCTTTGTGGAGAATCTTTCCACTCCCTGAACTCTACTACCTAGGGGGTGGTTCTGGCACCAAACCAACTCCCCCTCCCACTCCTGGGGTGTGACTTGCCTACCCCCAGGTGTGCGACCTTCCTACCCACAGGGGTGCGACCCTGTGCAAACAGCCTGCGGAGCACATGCCAGGTAGCCAGGTCACAGGACATGGAGCAGTCCAGGAATGGGCTCAGTGGGGGGGAAACAAGGTAGGGGGGTGGATTAGGCCCCCATGAACTAGGACTTCCTTCCTGGGGCAGGGGCAGTAGCTCCCCTAAAAGCACCTTCCCTCACCACTCCCACTTTCCAGCTACCCCAGGAAGCACGACCAGCCCCAGCCCCATCCCAAATTCCTTTTGTAATGTACTTCCTCTTTGTTTCTTTTTAAATTCATTTTTTTACTTCATTTTATTTTGTCTTTCAGTGGCTGACTTCCTTCATTTCACCACCCTTCTCCCACCCCTATTTCCTGTTCACCTCCCATTACATTGCTGACCCCCATCCCGTTAGGTCTCTGCCTCTCAGCTTCATGTTCCTGCCCCCCCAACCCATATCTCACACCCCCCACCTAGAGCAGGAGTAGGAACCTGTCCTAGCTCACCAGCCCAGCATTGCCAACTCACAGCTGTACCTCGTAGAGGGCTAGTGGCAAGTCACAGTTGCGTAGGTGTGACTGCTGCAAACTTAGGCTACCACGAACACAGATCAACATTTAAGCAGCTCAAGGTGAATTGTGTAACAAGGCCCCTAGGCTGTGTCAAGGCATGCCCACAGCCTGAGGCTGCAGGTGGGCTTAAAAGGGCAGAGTCGTGCTCTCAGCAGTTGATCTAGTTACAGAGAAGTGAGGCAGTTGCAATAGTCAGGGATCATGGTCAGGTGTGAAAACTCAAGAGCTCAGCTCAGCCAGGCCTGACTGACCAGAGGTACTGACAACCACAACCGTCCTACATGGAGCCCCTGGTGTCTGGCTCAGCCATTGCTGTAATTTTCTATAGGTTCAAGAACTAGATGAAGGTAGATACTGACATCTAACATCACCTCCCTCCCCACCCCCGGCATATCACCAATGCCTTTCCTCTGTTTTAAAAATGTTGACACCCTTTTAGAGTTAGGAGTAGAAGAACTAAGAATGGCAGTGGGGAAGGGGTATGGAGGAGGACAGGGTATGCTCTCTGTTCCTGGCTTAGAGGAGAGAATGGAGAGGAAAATAGGAAACAACAGCATGAGGGAGATGGGTGCAGGGGGCACTGTTGGCTCTTCCCCCACCTGGATGAAAAAGGGGAATGGGAGCATAACGGGACAAGAGGAATGAAGGAGGAACACAGAAACCCTCCTATGGATTGCAGGGATAATGTAGACACCCAGAGCTATTTACTAGGGAGAGAATGGGGGGCAAGTTACTTTGGGAAAAGAGAGAAATTAGGAATAGGAGAAAGGGACATGGAAGACAAAAGGTAATGAAAGGATCAGGGCCCTTGGCTTAGGGGAGAAAGTATGAAGAACAGAGGAATTGGGGGAGGAGACCAGGGGGAGCACACAACGTCCTTTGCATGAGTGAGGATATGGTAAGATACCTGGGTCATTCTAGAATGGGAAGTGAAAGGAAGGGAGCATTCAAAAGGCTTATGGTTCTGTGGTATAAATGGGGGAGATCCCAGAAACACCTGATATGTGCAATGCACTGGACCTACAGAGCCAACAAAGCACGTGGAACTGTCGAATTATTTTTAATGCTAACTTTGAGCTTGTTATATGTTTAAGTAATTAAGTTCCTGACAGAGTGGAGGCATCCTGCACAGCGTACCATGCACAACCTAAATAGGGAATTACTTACTCCTCAAAATGTGTGCACCCCGAAGAATTACATGCTACTCTGTATACTACCAACCTTCCACCTTCCTCTAAAGTGCTGTTAGAAGCCAGGTTCATGTGGTAATGAGCAATAGCTAGTACCGTAGGGGCCCCTGTGGTACCCCTGTGGCCAACACAAGGTGGGACTTGGTTTCCTTATACAGCCCCTGGTGATTATTTGTACAATGAGTATAGAATATAAGAGCAGTTTCCTAAATGCTGGCTTTGTTGGCCCAGCATGCTGTGAAAGGAGCTTGGATTGCTACTTCTGAAAGGTGTCCCATTCAGAGCCCTGGAGAAGACAGTGCAGATGAAGTCCTCACATGAAAGAGAGGGTGACCTATATAGATAGTCCACTACAATAAGCTTATGTCCTTACTTTACAGACCTGATCCACACTGGATGCATTTACACAAGATGCTTACTGCACATCTGACTAATTATCCCTATAGTAAAACATCACCCTGTACCCGTACAGTGCTATTAGGATGGAGTAAACTAATTTATTCTGCTGTAGGATAGTACTGCCAGACACAAGTACTATCCCACAATGGAGGTATTTATTCCACTGCAATGCATGTGTAGATGCTGATGGGGCTGGCTAGGGCATGAGGGTGCTTCATTGCATGGGCCATCTACCAGCTAGCCCTGCACTGAAGCACTCTCGTGCCCCAGCCAGTCCCTTTGCAGCATGTTGAGCCATTATAGCGCATGTAGACATGCCCACTGGCTAGCATTCACTCAAGTAATTGCAGTAGCTTCAGATACTGGAGTCATAGGAACACGGGCATTACCAGTTGGGGGCAAACAAATGGTCCAGTCAATCCTGCCTCTAACAGTGGCTAGTACCAGATGATTCAATGAAGGGCATTGTTATAGAAACTTATGGAATAATTTGCCTTTAGAGGTACTTATTCCTGACATTCTTAGGATAGTGGCTGGCCAGAAGCATAAGGGTTTACACTGTTTAGGTCTTAAAAATCTCTTCCATATTATAGGTCCTGTTTTTTAAATATGTTTGGCACTGGAGAAACAAACAAATGTACACATGAAAACAGTCTTAGGTGCATTACATATAACCTACTTGTGATGGGGTGTGTTGTAGGTAATGAACCACAGAGGATAATGAATCTACTGGTATTATACTACTCCATGTGCTTGGCTTTTTAGCTCAGGCCATTGCAGGTGAAGCTTTAGCCCCATATTTGCCAGGCAGCCACCATGGTTTTCTAGGAAAACTCACTACTACTGAGGTGGTGGTTCAACCACAAGAAGTCAATGACCCAGAGGTTCAGAGTTCAACCCCCATAGACAGTTACTGACATAGGGTTGTAATGTCTCATATAGTTAGTTTTAATTTTCCTTATAAAGCATAATGCATGTATCTCACACTGACCGTGGAACTGATGCACAAATTAATTGAAAAGCAATACACTGAGGTCAACTTGCAGCCTGTTTTTGAAAATTATAATGATACATACTGAAATCGTGCCTTGCAGTAATGGCTACATAGCTTAGTCTGTAATGACACACTTGGCTGGATTCACAACTCCAATACTGAGTCTAAGTCTGGGATTTGGGCAAAGTCTGAATCGATTCTTATTTATCAAAAGTTTTTCCGTATCTGCTCTTCCTCACATGCCCAAGCTATGTAACAGGGGGTGTTTGTTTGTATTTTAGGTGATCCAGTATCCAGCTCTAACTAATAGCATGACTGATTTCGGATAAAGTTCCATCCATGTAAACTTGTAGAAGTGATGGTGGGTGTGTATACATGAGACAATTACTGTGGAGTAGACTAATTATCTCCGCAGCAAACATCTCACGCCTACATGTGCAGCCCTACTGGGCTGCAGGAAACTAATGAACTCCACAAATACAAATACTGTCCTGCTGCAAAATTTTTTACTCTGCAGCACCACACATGTAGACAGCTGGCTGGAGCATGAGGGTGCTTCAGTGCAGGGGCCACCTGCTGGCTAGCTCCACACTGGAGCACCCTTGTGCTCCAGCCAGCTCCTTTGCAGCACATTGAGCCGAGTCAGAGCAGGCCCAGGCTGAAAGGCAGATCCCCTGGGCCCCCTGCCAGCCAGCACTGCTCCCACCAGCTCAACATGTTGTGGTCCTGGGGACATGTGTAAATGTTGCACCTGGGAGCAATAAACTCCAGCATGATAAGCCCCAAAGTTTATTGCTTCACCTTTTGCTACGCAATAATGCTTCTAATATTGCTACGCAATAGTGCTTCTATTGTGTAGACATGCCTGGTATGTACTTTCAGAGTCCTCAGGCATTACACAGTAAAATGGGTAATACAGTGAAGAAAAATCCAATACAAATAAATTCATAGGTGTGATGACATAGATAAGCATGGATCTATATTCTGTGTTAGAACTGGCCAAAAATTATGGCTAATTTTTCTATTAAAAACAAAATGTTCTGTGGACATGTCGCTTTTGACTCAGTTTCAGGTTCTTCCTATAGAGTGGGAACTTGTGCCTGGAAGTCCTGCCTCCGGAGTAATAGTGTAAATGCCTGGTTACAGACATAGTGCTGAACTCTAGCCTGTTGCTACTGCTCTGTTTCAAATGTATAGATTTTTATTGGTTCGTTCTCTCGCTCTCTTTGGTTTTTTTTTCCCTTAAAAAATGTTTTGAATGATTTTGTTTTCATTCCAAAATAGCAGGAAAATCATATTTCAAAATCTTGACATATTTCACAAAATGGGAACTCTTGTTTTCTGGCCTCAGTCCCTTAGTTAGTTTTCCTCGTCCCCCATTGTTCTGGTAAGCAAAAAGTGTGAGAATTGGGATTCGGAGCAGTGAGATGCACCACCTGAAAAAAGATGTGGTGACTTGCAGGGGTCAGTAACAGGCTGGCAATGCAATTTGTAGCAAGTCACAATTCAGTTATGCACGCAATCTAATTTGAAATAGTCTGGGTAGCAGACAATTTCTGGAAATCCCAACCTTCTTATTTTACTATTCCATCCCTGTCTTTGGGCCATCATAAACAGTTTTATCAACATTGGCAGTAACTGCTCTGCTGTTACCTCCAATTTAAAATCAAAACAACCAAGAGGAAGAGGTCATTTTCCCCCTCTGCCAGTGCCAGATTCTGACCTCCATTTTTATGAGTGTAAAAAGGCTAACCTCGTTGATATCATCAATGTAATTTCAGGTCTATGCTGGTTTAAAAAGAATCAGGTCCTGGTCCCATTGTTTTTGTCTCTCTCCTTCTTCAGTGCATCTGATGCTACCAAACTGCCATAGAAAGACCCTTTGCTGGGAAATTGTGTAAACCCTGTGACAGCCTGAAATGAGACGCGACACACAATCATTTCCAAGCAGGTTGAGAAGAGATTAACGTGTGGTCCCGAAAAGGGAAGTTTCATTTCGCCCTTGCTTCTCGACCGCAACGTACCCAAAATTCGATCGAAAGCAAAGATGAACTGATGATGGCTTCTGCCTTCTTACGGATCAGGACTCTGCAGAGCAGTCAGAATGAGGACGACTCACCTACCCTCCTGCTTTGATAGAGATAAAGCTGAAATATACTTCCAATTAGGAAGCACTCTGGAAGGCGCCTGGAAATATTGCAGAGCATGTGAGTGTAAAATGCAGACAGAAACTCAGGAAGAGAACAGTTGAATATACCCAGATAAACAGAACAAGCAAAAACAGAGAGGTCAGAAATCAGGTAAACACGTGAACTAGGGCTATGCTGATGTTTGTTAAGTGTGCTTTAGAAATGGTTCCAGACTCCCAATTCTAAGCATGTCTAAATCTTTGGGATGCTTGAAATGAGAACCTAGATCAAAGACAAGGTTGCTTATATAGAGCTGCCTGAAAGTCTGGACCAAAAATCAGGGCTCCGTTGCACTTGGCAGTGAACAAACACACAATGAAAGATTGTATCTCTCTGGGTAAGCAGCTATTTAATAGAAAAAGGAAGGTAAAGCTTTCTAATTAGAGCTGTATGGGGAAACTGAGGCATGGAGCAGGAAAATCACATGGCAAGGATTATCTGGCAGATCAGTAACCAAAAAAGGGAACAGAACTATTTGTTTCCTGACTTCCCAGTGATCTATCCATACTGTCTCTCATGGAGGTCTAAAATGCATGCCATCTCCTTACAGTCTACAATATGCTGATTAATGCTGCATTATGTCATGGGTGACAGTTAGCTAATCCCTTACAAGGCCTGCTTAGAGATTTTTCAGACAAGATGTTTTTCCCAGTTACTTTTTATGCTGCTTATCCTCACTCAAAAATACGGCACATTAATATAATGAAATCCACCCCCTCTTGCTACTGTTGAATGGGCTTGTTTGCTGGCCCTGCAGTTCCAGAACAGCTAGCTTACCACAATGCACATGCTAGAGTGCAAAACTTTCCAACTGTGCTATGCTGGAACTGAAAGCAGCACAATCATTGCACTGTTTTATTCAGCCAAAATTGGCCATGGCCACTAAGCTGGCTTGTTCCTTCTGAAGGCGGCTGGTATGGACCTGGTCACATCGGCACTATTGGACTTATCTTGCTTTTGGATCTGTGAGCTGTACACTTCACTCAAATGTTTCTTGTGCATTCAAATCCATATTCATGTTTGATGGCTATTAAAGTCAGCCAAGAAGCTGCTGTGCGTGTGCATGAGAGAGAGCAGGAGAGAGAGGCTTCTAATAAGAGCTGGAAAAGCAAGGAGGATCCACTGTTTGTGCTGATTTGCATGAAATGTAGATGAGCACCATCAGGATGCAGAATTCAGATGAGGTGCTTTAACACCTGAAAGGCTATTCAGGGTATATGCAGGAAAGGGGCAGTAGTATATTTCCATTTACAGCTGTCAAAAGTCCTTGCATTGCACACTGAAGCTTTACATGTCATAATATCATGAGGCTCTAGGGAAAGCCCAGAGGCCCAATTCTCCATTGCTCTGCTCCTTAAGCAGTCATTTACAGCAGCTCAAGGAAGGCAGAAATTGTCGCTGTTATGATTTAATAGCGCTTTGCATCCACTTTGCATTGATGTGAATGAGTAGCCAAACTGCTTCACAATGGAGAATCCAGCCCCAGTGTATGACACTTACCAGGTGAGATGTGACTGCAGGGAAATGTGCTTCTGGGAACAAAGCTTTGTTTTGATTTCCCAATCCCATAGAGTCAGATTATCCCCAGCCTTTGCATAACTGCACTGGAGGATGGCAAATTTCCTACCCACTCTTGGATACATGTATAAGGGGTACCTGCATCAGAGCACTGGCCATTTCGAAGAACATAGGGCCTTGTTACAAGGTAATTTTAGGTCACTTGGGGACCTCTTAACTCCTGGAATGGCTGCATGTTATTATCTTTAAGTATCTTAAAGCACTCCTTATTCAGCTTAAAATTACGTCATTACATGCCACTATTATCTCTTGTCCACCTAATTTTGCATCTGTTCCACTAAGGTGTGGCCACTCGCCTCAGCTGTTCTGCCGAAGTTGAAGTTTTCCAGTATCCCAGGATGCAGTGGGTGAGTGGGTCAGCTGGGGTATAGTGGGGCCAGGCACATCACCTCTTCCCCTTGCTTCCACTGGACACAGCTACAGTGCCACTTGGACTGACTTGCTGTCCAAATGCCTGGGCTAGACTTCTGCTGCAGTGCCTTCAGGGTATGGTAGGCTGGTGTTCAGCTGCATCTGCACCCAACGTGTTCCCAGACTGCTGCATTATGGTATCCTAGCAGGCTCCAGGGCTGCCCCTAGCTCTTAGCCTTGGCCTGGAAACCTGCCTTGGGGGTGGTACAGGGATAGGACTTCTTATCCCTTCCAGGCTTGGGAGGGGGCTGTGAGTGGCACAGCCTCTGCCTTCTCTTTGCAGCCCCAGCCGGGATGGGTGGTTCTGAGCCTCATGCTCAGTGCTCAGAGCCTTATGGATGTTATGGAGAGGTTCAGGGGCTTCAGATGTCTGCCAACTGTGGCTGCTGCTAGGCAAGTCAGGCAGGGGAGTCAGTGGCCAGATCCTGCATAACCTGGCAGAACACAGGGTCAGTAGGAATCAGCCTCGGGCTGCCATGCTGCATCCGCCAAGCTCCACCCTGCTCCACCCTGGTTATGCTGGGGTGCATGTCTGGGTCCTGGGGGGCACAGGTACCTGGCGGGGGATGTTCTGTAGTGGAGCACAGGGTTGGGCACAGGTTGAACCGCAGGTCAGCGGGAGGTGTGAGCACCAGCTTGCTGCCTCCTGCAGGCACCATGGCCTGAGTCTGGCCTGGGCATTCAGAGCAGCAAGCCAGTCCAGAAAGCACCACAGCCACTGGGCACTCCAGGACTGCAGTGCTGACTTTGCCCAGTGAGAGCAGCAAGCTGGTTCTTCCCCTAACTCACAGTCCTGCCCCTGCTCACCAAGCCCCTAGGGGCAAGTCACAGCTGTGCAGGTGAAGGACAGGCAAAGATGGTTTTTCACCTTAAGGTGTGACTGCTCCGCTAAGCTGAACAATGCTAAACTGATTAACATTTGTGCGGCTTACAGTGTAAGGTGTAACAAGGCCCATAGGAGCTATAGATCTGATACTCTGGAACAAAGCAGTAACCCTATTCACACTCACTAGAATTGCTGCCTGACTGTGAAGAGAGTAAAATATATTGTGCCCCATCAGCAGATGGCAAATTGTTCCCCTCAAAGTGCAAACAGGGTACTGAATGGTGTTGTGCCTCTGAGCCTCAAGGCTATCTAGTGCTTCCTTGGAAGCAGGAGGCAGGGAGCAAGTTTATGCAGCGTATTAAGAGCAGTCTAACTCAGAGTGAGGCAGGATGTCAAGAGGAGCATTAAAGTGTACTCTCCTGTTCTGCCCATGCCATAAGTACATGTATGACTTGCATTTCAGTACCCCTAATGGAAGGCCGTAACAAGCAAGGGGATAGCTGGATCAATGAATACAGTAGAAGATGAAAAGAGCTGTTTTATTTTGTTAAAGGAATATTTGTTCCCCTTCAATTATGAAAAAAAAAAAAAAGGTATAATATCACCAATTTGCACTAGAGACTGGTAATTCTATTGGAAAAGGACCGAGCCTGGCAAATTAGTAAGCTCTATGTATATATATTCCATAATAAAAAGCAAGGATAATGCATCACACAATATACTTTGCTCATTTATTTGACAAGTATAATTTACTTTTAATATTTATGCTAATGTTTTGCAGCATGTTAGCAAATGCTTTTTGCTATAGTTTGCAAAAGTAATGAAACTTTATAGGAGACATCATTACAGATCCGTGCTATTAGATTTTTGCAGTGAAATGGTGAGAGAGAGACAGAACCGCCACCATTTTCTGTATATATTAGAATTATAAATTGTGGGGATTATTAAACTCCATTGAATTGTTATACTCACAAGTGCTCTGCCAGGTTAAAAAACAAAACAAAACTTCTTTAGCTCAGCTCCAAAACTGAATTTTTAAAAGGGGGTGAAAAAAGAAAAAAAAAAAGGGTAAAAAAGGAAAGAAACTGAACTTAAGTGAAATTCAATTGAATGAGTTTCTGAACTGCTTAAAACAGGTTTCCTCCCCCTACCCCTCTCCCCCCTTTACCATTTAAAACATCCCCCAGGAGATCAGGTAGACTTAATAAGCAGAAAGGATGCTGAACTGATGACTGAACCACCTTGATGAAAGCAGAACTTGGTTGGGGCTGCGTTAGCCTAGGAACATGCTCTAGCTGTTTAAAAGGAGTCTTTAATCTGCTCTTGAAATGGAAAGAAAAAGAGCAGGGAAATTGTATTCATAAAGAGAAAAAATATTCATGTGGTAGAAAAAATTCTAATCACTGAATATAATTGTGAAGAAGAGAAAATCACAACATTTTAAACTGGAGATTTTATAATAAAGAATCTATTTCTCTGCCAGGGGAAGGATCCTAACTTGGAAATCTGAGAATGTGGGGAAAGAAACAGAAGGGATCCAGCTGAGCTGTCTTTCCTCATGTTCAGAGGAATGTCATACCTATATACCAGTTAAGTCTCACTAAACTCCTATATCAAGCATTTATGTAGGGTTTAAGTAATGCCTAGCCCTAAGTGGGTTTTCTGTTCAGGGGTGAGTTTTAGCCATCTTGGGAATCTCCTTTCAGGCCTTGCTTAGACTCAGGGTACAGACAGATGTGACAATTTTCGCCCAATCTGGCCACAGAAAGCAGTTTATAGCTATGACCAAACACAAGCTACAGAAACCTTAAACATGTCCGATCTCATGAAAATCTGATCCCTCATTGCATGAGGGATCAGATAAAGACCATAAAACCTTTTGTAACTTGTGTCTGCAGAGCTCCCATACTGTTTCTGTTTTCAGAATGGGAGGGGGGAAAGGGAATGGAGGGAGTTCAGTCTGGGTCTTTTCCAGCCCCCTCCCAGAGGGTGGGGCACGTGTATTGTAGCCCCCCTGAGGTGGGGGAGCTTCAATTCACCCACCCGACCCTTCAGCACCAGCTGGGGAGCCCCAAGAATGAGCTCCCTCCACTGCCTTTCCCCCCTCCTATTCTGAAAATAGCCAGCACTGGCAGAGAGACCTGGACATTGCTATGGGAGCCTGGCTGCAGGCTCCCAGCCCAGAGTCCCCCTCCCCCCCACCACCCCTGAAACCTCCCAGAAACCCCTAGGGGCTGGGGGCAAAGGAAAAAGGAAGAAGAAGCTTGAGGTTAGAGGAAGAGGAAGAGAGAGCAGTATGCCCGTTTCTGGGGCTGCACAATATCTTTCTGCCCAAGTGTAGACACAGGTTCATACCATTAAAACATGGCAGCTGAGTATAGTCAATCCTTGGGGGCTTGAGTTAAGTTAAACTGATTTAAGCAGGGTTTCAAACAGACCAGTGTGAGGCATCAGTTAGCATGATAAGAAAAGAATACATTTAAATCAGAGAAGCTTTCTGTTTTGAGACAAGGGTTTTAAACAAACAGGGAAGTGTGTAAAGAGGACAATTTCCATAAACTTTCAATGGGCCTGTATCATTTAGGGCCAGATGCAGGAATAGATGTAAGTACCTAGAAGTTAGTTGCTGCAGCTCCTAATTTCTAGGTGCTTGGGCATTTGGATGAAAACCAGAACTGTGAATGAGGTGCCTATGTGCCATATGCAGTACACTGGGAGAGAGAGGTACTTTAAGGGAAGACCTGGAGAACACTCTGGCAGTGCCTTGCCAATGACTTGAAGGTTAGAGCACTTTGTTAGGAAGGACATGAAGGTTCAAAACTACTCTGGGTGAGGCTGTGGGGAGGGAAGCTGCCCCCTTTATCAAGCACCCTGACAGCTAGTCTATTCACTGAATGGTGTGAAGGCAGACCTTCTCCACTGCTATCTTTCTTTTACTTCCTTCGCATACATGTGCATAGAAATAGCCTCCCAAAATTGTGTGTAAATGTCAAAGGGTGTGTACACATGTACTAACTTTCTGAAAGTTAAGCTGGCTTAACTTTTTAAAGTTAACTTAGCTGTCAGAGCATATACACTTATGTAGAGCAGAGTCAACTTAAATGCAGTGCAAGATGGTACACCTCCGAGGCGTATTATCTTAAGTCACATTAGTTAAGTCAACTTAGCTCACAAGTTGGCTGCTACCATGTCAAGGAGGTCTACATGTGTATGCTCCAATGTGGCTTAAGTCAACTTAGTTAAGTAACCTTATTTTAAGTCCACTTAGTATGTATGTACACACCCAAAAGGTGCAGTTTCAGCTTTGTTTGCACCATTGAGGTCTTTGAAGGGTAAACAGAACTTAGCCCTTCATGGTTATAGAAGTCAGTCAGGATATGTCAGACTTTAAGTCCTATCTCTGAATGATGGGATTTTGAACCCACATCACTCAGGAATGGGCCTGTGCCATAAGGCTACTGAAACAGTGGGTAGAGGAGTGGGTTCAACTTTTCACTTCTCCTTTCGAAGCAGAAAGATATCCAAGAGTCATTTGGAGGACATGGGAGAAGAACGACTCTGACTCTGCAGCCTCATTTGGGGGACAGGTGTTCTGGGTTGTGCTCCTGGACAATCACAAGGTAGGATACAGAAAAAGCCCTAGGGCGCCTCGCTGAGTACCTTACTCAGTGTACTAGGCTACAGTGATGTGCTCTTTCTCTCCCCACCATGAATCTTGAATCCTTTTGCTGCAGGATTTTCAGGATCATAATTTTGGGTGCAGGCAACTAAATTCTGTCTGTGTCCTACTTTAAGTTTCTAAATCCTTTTTTTTTTTTTCTTGGATCTGATGCTTGGCTGCTTTTGTAAACCTACCTAAGGTCTTGATATCAATTTATTACCCTTTAAAAAGAAAAAAAAATGCAGGCTTTCTCCTAAAGACTATTAAAAAATTCTGTAAGGATATTGCTGCTTCGGCAAAGCTCTGGTGTGAACAGGCAATGGACTCTGCCATTTTGTCTGACTCATCTATTCTATTACCTCTCTGTCTCTTGCTCTGATTGCGACACATTTTGAAATATGAGTTATGAACATGGTTATGAATTCTCACGATCAACTAAGTTTCCCTCTAATGTGAGAAAATATATGTTACCAGGCTGCTGATAGAAGCCATTCTTTGGGGAAATCTGCCTAACTGAAAACTCAACTGATGTTCCTGAAGTCATTTATATTCATTTTTTCTTGCTAAAGACAAACACGAACTTCTTAGTAGAGAGTTGTAAATGTATGACCTTGGAATAGGAATATGGAGCTGTTTTCAACAGAGAAATGGGAAGCCATATGTCTCTGATGTGCTGGAGAATTGTTGTTGTTTTAGTTTTGCATGAAACAATGTCAGTTCATTTTTATTTCATACAAACAAATGTGGCGGATACATATGGAGGATACAAACCATCCTCCATACTCCAGTATCCAGCCAGTTACAAGAATGCTGCGATTTTGCTTAGCTATGTTTCCAAGAAAATGTGGGTATTATTCCTCTGTTAAGGACACTGATGTAAATGAAGAGTAACTCCAGTGAAGTCAATGGAGTGGCAGAGGTGCAAGACTGGAACCTCTGGCTTGCTCCTAGCAGGAACTTCAGCACACCCCGGTCAGAGTCCCTAGCCTTGAGATTGTGGCTTTATTTAAGGAAGGGGTGTCAAACACATAGCCCACAGGCTGGATCTGGCCCAGGGAACCATGTCATCAGGCCCTCGGGGCTCTTTAAGGGGCCAGGAAGTCCAGAGTGGGGCAAGCACTGGTCTGGAGCTCTGTTGGGGACATGATGGGGTGAGCAGTAGCTGCGTTTAACACCTGTAGCTCCCTGATATTACTTGCTACCTCACTGCTGCTGCTCGCCCCCTTACTTGACAATGGTCCGGATCTAGCCCACAAGGAGATCCATGGTCTGGACCCAGGCTGGGAAGCCAAACCAATTTGATGCCCCAGATTTAAACCGATTCCAGAACTCCAGTGGTTTTGAACAGGGTCAGGATTTCACCACTACAGTGTAGCATGACACAGGAAACAACCTTTCTTGTTCCAAAGAAAATGGGTAATTAATTTCACGCCCCTTAGTTAAAATCTCCTTTGAAGTCTCAAGTGGATAAAATACATTCCTCCAGTCTCCAACTATTGACTGTACTAAGTAGACTTAAATTGCCATTTTAAAATATACAATTCAATAAAAACACAGTGCCTATTTCTGAAATTATCTCCTCATGTGAGTAGTTTAGTTGAAGTCAATGAGATTACCTATGCACTAGCTCCGAAACCATTATTAATTGCACTGAGTACTCACTCACATGAGCAATCCTGTCATTTCCATTAACAGCTAGTGGGTGCTTGGCACTTACTTAGGTGACTAAATATGGATTTAGAAGCCAGATTTTTTTTTTCTAGTGGCTTTGAAACTCTTGGCCAAGAGCCCAGTTTTTCCACAAACCTTCACTATTGTAAACCGCTAGCAGCTAGAGCTGGTAAAACTGCTTTAATGGAAAATTTATGCTTCATTTTAACAAGTTCTTTGTGGAAAAAAATGAGTTTTCACAGAAAATATTAATTTTTAATGAAGTGTTCTGGCTTTACAATCACTAAAAAGGAAGAAACGAATTAACAAATCACATATCCAAACCAAACCAAACCAACCAATTCTCCGTGCCCTCAACCCGATAACAATATTCATGGTTTGTTAAAACTTTCAAGATTTGGCACTGAAAAAACATGTTTTTTATTTGAAAACTATTACCAAACAATTGCTTTTCACCTGAATACAGGTTTCCCAAATTAACAAGTATTTTGATGTTTTAGTTCAATTTTTCAGGACATGGTAAAAAACATTTTTAAGTGATCCGTGAAAAAATAAATGGTATTTGTGACCAGCTCTTTAAGCAACTCCACTGACATTAAATGTAAAAGCAATATTAGGGCGGGATGAATCAGAGCTTCTGCTTAATTCCAGGAGTTACTTGTTAAACATTAGCAACAAAATACTCTTTTCGAAGTAGAAGCAAAATATGTAAGGGTGAAGAAGTTAAATGCAAATGACTCAGTGGTTCAGGGATAGAAAGTGACTCCTTTCATTTCATGACAAGGCTGGATATGCAAATGGCAAAGGGTTTCCAAGCCGGTGCTATAACTGGCCTTTACAAGCATGCCTCCATGACAGTTGGTTAGTGACATCTTGATACTGACTGGTCACAGGCAAAATACTGATGAGATCCCATATGCTGACCTGTAAGTAAAAACGCAGTAATGAGTAGATTTTCCTGGATAAGGTACTGAACACCTTTCCCCTTGGATTTAATATAGCATTCCACTGAAGGTGCCTGATATAAGCACTCTGGCCTCAATATCTTCATCAGATAAAGTATATGTCTGTCTTTTCATCTCTCTAAACTTCCCCAGTTCTCCTTTTGCCATTGTGTCCATATGAGTTATCTAGCTGTGCCTGGCAGCTCTGATGGGACCAATCTTAAACATAAAAGGCAGATGGTCAGCTGGTATGAACTCTCGTAGCTCCATTGTCTGCCCCAGGTCATCAGATTACAAAACTAAGGTAGGGAATGTCTGTTTGAAGGGTCTAAGTGTAATGCTTTCAAACGGGAGTCAAGCTGCGTCTCCACAGTAATTGTCCCATGCTTGGCAGTGGTGCCATCAACTATGTTACTGCTTCATGCAGGCTCATTCCTATACTGATGTCACATGAGAGCTAGTTAGCATGATGATGAACTAGATAGCACTAACAATTAGCAGTGCTAAATAGCCCACCCTATTTGTTGTGGAGCTGTACTTCCACTTTAGGGTGTGGATGAGTGGAGTATTTTAAGACACCACTGCTGGGCACAATAAGGTTAGGCATGACCTCAGTGATTTGAGCACCTAAGTTCTAGGTTCAAAAAAGACTAGGCACTTAGGAGCTTAGCTCTTGCTGAAAGTTAATGAAAGTCAGTTCCTAACTGGCTGGTCATTTTGAAAAGGGTAGTCTGAGATGTTTCCTCTTGCATCTCTGAACCAATGAAGGTGGATGCCAAGGAGGGTAATGAATAAGGGACAGATCACTCTAATTATCCCTGGTTCAATGTTCTCCCTCTAAAGTCACAGCTCCTACCACTATCAGAGACAGGATATTAGGCTAGATGGACCAGTGGTCTGACCTAGTCCAGCACTTCTCATGTTCTTATGCTTTGGAATCAGAGTCCCTTAGAGCTAAATCTACAAAACAAGCTGTTGGCCCAAGGACCACTTTCAGACCAATTTCCAACATTTAGGCACCAATGAGATCCATAAAACTCTGGCTTCACTGCTACCTAACTCTGGTGGGCACCTAAGGTCCCTCAGTGTGTAAAGTTTTGCCATTTGGCATGACAAGGTTGCCTCAGACCTGACTTTGCTGAGCCGCATGGGGGCCTAGTTTATGTCTAAACTCCAGCTGGGTTTCCAATGCAGGTATTCCCTTCCCTTTCCTTCCTCACCTGGAGGGACCAATCCAATAGGTGTTCTCAGACCTTGCTTAAAATAGCATAAAAGTGGTAGGAGGGGGTGACAGCCCACGCCTAATATTTGTGTGGTTAGGGGAACCACTTGAGAGGTGAGAGACTTGGGTTTAAACTCCCACTCCATAGTTAGCAGAGGAGGGGGGATTTGAACCAGGGTGTCATACAGTCACCATGGTGAGTACCTTAATTGCTGGGATCCTGGTTATAGGGTAAGAAACAGAGGTGAGGAGGGAATCACCACCCTCTTTTCCTCTTCATTTTTCCCAAGGCAGAAGGACCTAATCAGGCACTGAACTCCAGGACAAAGTTCACAGCTGTAAATCCCAAGAAGTGGGAAATGTGTCCTTTTGGAACTATATAAAATGGGGCTCTTGTCTTTTGTATTAAATCCATTTGCATTCTAATTTGCCCTATAATCATAATCTATTTCTTCTGTTGGTCATGATCCCCATTGCCAACCATGTCTATGACTGAGGATGGGTGTAAGCAGGCACCCCTTTAGACTGCTTTAATGGGACTTCACACTTGTGAGCTCATTTCAGCTGACTTCTTGCAACTGTTTCATCCTGCAGTAAGTGAAGCTAAAATGAAATGGTTAACCCCTGAATGAAACAGGTGGTAAATTACTGCAGTTTAACTTCCATCAGCTCTGGGAAAGAACAGACAGACAAATCAGTTTCGGGGAATTCAGCTGAACCATGGAAAAAGTTCCTTTGTGCCCTTTTTAAAAGGGTATAATTATTTTGTCTGTTCATGTCCATTAACAAATGACACATGTTGGTTTGCAACCTGGAAAGGCTGCAAACATTTGCTACCCATCCAAGTAATGCATCAGCTGACCTAGATGAGAGTTTATATGTGAAGGTATTTTAATTGGGATACATTCTATCAACCAGCCTGGGTCATTTGAATCTCAGGTTACAGCTGTGCCAATGGTATCTTCAGCTTCCAGCCTTTCATGCCCAAATACTTCAGCAGTAACATCAAAGCATTAAAGCTGGATGGAGGGAATGACACAATGGCTGGCTGGATGCAAAGATTGACAGTCTTAATAAAAGCCTTTTCCCTGGGGGAGAAGCATGATAAGATGTGTGGGCCACCTTACACACCTCTACAGATGAGTAAGCAGGTGATTGTGCATTGCACAGTCAACTGTTGCATGGAGTGGACAGCAGATGCTTTGGGAGGCAACTCCCCTTCTCAGGCAGGAGGATAGGGGCAGGCTGGAGCTCAGCACCATCTCACCAAAGTTCAGGCCAGCACAGCTGAGATGGTGCAGCAGTGCTGGTAGATATAGGGCTCAGGTAGCTTACTTTTTTTCATGGAACTAGAGGTGATAAGGATGGGGTAGGGGCTGAATTATGACTCTCTGGCCATATCTTCTTGATAAGCTAACTGCTCAGCAGTGGCACCCTCAAATATATATTTTTCATTGGCTGGAAGCCTCTTAAATTGGAAGCAGTGTAGTTACAGTGTGGCTATGGTGCTTCAGGTAGGCTCTGCTGAGAATGAATGCCAATTAGCCTATCCTAAGCTAATCAGCATGCCTGAAGTGCAAGACACAGCCATGCTGTTTCTGCTTCAGGAGGCAGCCCATCTGCTGCTGGGGTTGGTAAACTTACTGTGAAGATATGACCTCTGCTTTGCTTCTCAGGCATAGCAGCTACCCTTGGGACCTTCTCGCCACAGAGAGATGAATGCTTAGCTGTGAATATTTCTAGCTGTGGGGATTTCACAGGCTCTCCTGTCTTCCTAGTTCGATTGCCTGAGCTCTACTTAGAGTTGCAGCATTTCTTCTAGTATTTAACCTAAAATTTCCCTGCTGTGGCTCCAACCCATTAGCACTTATTCTAGCATCAGTGACTAATGAGGATAATTCTTACCAGCCTGCCCCATAACAGTCTCTGCTCCCATTGCAGACAGCTCTCATGCCTCTGTGCAGTCGTCTTTCCTCCAGACTGAGCCTGCTTGTCATAGGCCTGATGTTCCAAGCCTTTTATCATTTTTGTTGGTCCCTTTCCAATTTGTGCTGCTCTCATGTTCGTATTATGCATCAAACTACTCTAACTTATGGAGTGCAGGAGACAGCTAACTTGGCCTTCAGCCATTTTATCTTGGGATTTGAGCTACTTTCCGTGTGCAACTGAAAGGAGTTTTGCTGGATCAGGAACCAGATTGGGAGATTGCTACAGAGCCACTGAATCACAGAGATGTAGAGCTGGATGGGACCTTCAGAGGTCATCTAGTCTAGGGGATGTCAACTAGGGGTAAACATATCCTTGGGGGTACTTAGGAAAGTCCAAGGGGTACACATGGGGTGGTGGGGATGGAAGCTGTGCACCGCCACCTCCTAGGAGCAGAGCTGGGGCAGGGGGTGAGGGCAGCGGTGCCCCTCTGTGGGCCACACAGGTGGCACCTGGCCGGCCAGACTCAGGGGGGTGAGAGCTCGCACGCAGTGATGGCTACTGCTACCCACCACCCCATGCTGTCACCGCTCCATGTGCAGCCACATGCCCTACCCCATTCCCTCACCCCGTGCCCCCCCAGCCCTTCCCTCCCCCACTCTGCATCTGGCTGCCAGGGGTACACTTATTAAAAATGGTTGAAAACCCCTTGTCTAGTCCAGTGCTGTGCCTGAGGCAGGATTATCCCTATGCAAACCATTCTATATGAATCTGTAATTTAAACTCTTTGTAAAACTTCCATCAACTCTGACAAAACACAAGATATAATCCCCAGCCTTCCATAGGTAAAGCAAGGACATGGTGGCAGAAATGTTTGGGCTGCAGGAGTCAGTGCTGATCATCAAGAATCTAAGTCATTCAATGTGCAGGGCAAATGTAAGGAAAGGGGGACTTGCATCAGGTTCAAAGTGGGCTCCATCAGAGCTGTGTTGCTTCCCCAACAGTCCCTAGAGTAGGAGATAGAACTGAGAGTAGCTGAGGTGGCCCTGCACTCTGGTATAGCTGCAAACATCCTATATGGGACCCTTAGGGACAAGGCTGGGTGAGAGGAAGAAAGCAGGTTGGTCAGATGATCCTCCCTGATGTTGGTGATTTTTAAGCTGTGCTGTCCCAGTGGTTGGTACATCTCCTGAGCAGTCCTGACCAGGATGAATGATTCATTGGAGTGACTCTGATCCTCATGAGCCTGCTCCTGGTCTGTTCATAGTCCTTCCATACCCTGTCATCTGTGTTGTTGGACCGCTCTGAGCCCAACTGAATCCAGGAAATGGCGCTCAATGGAGTCCTCACCTGTGAGGATCCTTGAGCTCCTTATATTAAGAGCATACCACATACTGGGCAACTGAAAGCCCTCTTGCATTGCTCCTTCAGACACCTCACCATGGTATAGAACTGATCCCATGGGTTGTTCCCATAAGCTGCTATCTTTTCAGTGATCCATTAACAGTGATGACCAGGAACCACTGGTTGTTCTCCTCATCCAAGCTAGAGAGTAGGTTCAGGACCTCTTTATCTCCAGCTAATGGCTTATTTAGCAGGACCAGACATTTTGTGGTGGTGCTAGGTATGCACTTCATAAGGACATGCTCAAGGGTGTTTGTGGCAGTCTTTAGAAGCCATGCTTCGAAGGTAGTGGTCTACAAAATGCTGGCAGTGGCAAGCACTACTCCTGCACATATCTTGGGCTGCTCTAGCTTGCAACGAGGGCAATACAGGACATCCTTTAAAAGAGTGGAAGTGCGAACCACTCTGGTTTCAGAACTTGCATCAGTCCAGTAATGAATCTAGTTTTGCTCTTTTCTGCATCAAATGTGGAACGCAGTTCTTCAGAAGAGATTAGGGGACTGCTAAAAATACTGTATGACATGAATTAAAGTGTGTGCCCTGTCTACTGTGGTTCTTAAAGATGTCATTGCATTTTCTAGGTGTGAAACCCACTGTCCTGGCTCTCTTCCAAGGCAGATGATTGCATTATTTGTTACTACTTGTAGTTGTAGTGATATATTGCATTTTTCTTTAACCCCCCTAGTACAGTGTTGTGTGCAATGCTGTTGTGTGTCCTTGAATAGATGCTGATTTCCCGTGGGGGGCTAATTGATCTCAACATTTTATCTGTCTCACAAGAGAATGCGAGCCTTGAGGAATCATGAGACCCTTGGATGAAAGGCTTCTAAAAGGGCAAATTATCAACATCGCAGAGTTTACTAGGAGTGCATGTGTAATCCACACTGTGTGTGGGTCTCTGCTTCTACTTGCAGGGTTTTTGGTTGTAGCCGTGTTGAAGAAGGGTGCTTGTTCCTGAAAGCTTGCAAAGAACTGTTTTTCCAACCACTCAGTTGTTCAAATAAAGGATATTTCATCTACCCAAACAACCTTGTCTGCCTCTGCCTAGGTCTTGAGCCGCATAAAGAGGATAAGTCCACTGCGACTTCTAGGAAGTGGGATTCTTCCGTGAGCTCAAGCAGTCAAGACCTATGCTGAGCATTTTTCTCAGAAGCTCCTTGGTTTACTTCCCACTTTTGGCTAAGTGAAGTCATTTCTATACCCTAAGAGCTCTGGATGTTACAAAATCTGACCCATGCAGGACTGAAGCCCATCCCCAGAGCTATTTTACAATAATTAATCTGGGGCAGCACTGCCCTGGAGGGCCTGTTGCACTTTTCTGAAGGTAAATCACTCAGAGCAGACCCTCAGTTGAGAGCTCGTCTATCAGGGCACTCTGGGCCTCAATTACCTGCCAAATGTAGTTGGAGTAGAGTGGCTACACTGAGTAGCCAGTGTTCATGTGGCTGCTTTCAGCATGGAAAACAGTCACGTTTTAGGAAGCTGAAACTGGGCAAAGGGCTTCCTGCCTGGAGTATAAACAAAGTTTTGAAGTCACCAGCCACAGTGGAGAAGCAGCCTTTGTACCCTCTTGCAGTTATAAATCCATGTTATTTGGTATGTTGACCCTGGCCTGTGCCTGGAGTGGTAGCCCACCAATATGGAGACCATGAGGTCATACAAGAATTATGAGATAGCATCAAACCTTACAGTAACTGAGAACCACTGCAGCGCAGGAAAAGGAGAAAGGCTTCTCAAACTTATGATCTGCCCCTAGGGAAGGTAGAAAGTTGACTCTGCAAGGGTCTGAGCTACAACTTGGCAAGCAAAGAGGAATGTGTTGCTCCTAGACTTAAGTGGTCCCAATGAGTTTCAGGTGCTTTGAGGCTACAAGTCCCCCCAGGTTGTGGAAGGACAATAGACATGCAATTCCCACTTACTGGACTCTGGCTGGGGAAATGGCAGAGAGTGGATGCTTTTTACCTTTGGACAGCCTCTGTTGGCCTGGCTCCTATGGAAAGGGGAGACAGTCAAAACCATTACAGTGGATTCAGCTGCACTGTGGTCAACTTCTCAGTCCCTTTTGAAAACAATATTGTTCTAGCTTCCAAGCTAGGCCTCACCTCCCTTACCAGCATCCCTGGAAAAGGTATAAGTACAGCCTTTCTGCTTCACCTGGAGTGAATAGTGTGTAGTGGTATCTGTTGCTGAAGGAGGGTGTAATGAGCATGCTCACCAGAAGGGTGGAAATAGAGAGGCAAATTGATTTAGCATCTGATTGCGCCGATATGTTACACAGAAAGGTGACTTTGTAAACTGGGTTTTCCCACAGTACATATTATGGGATGCATCTTCACATGTAGTGAATCAACAAGAGTCTATTGACTTCAATGGAGCTATATCTTTTTACATCATCTGGGGATCTCACCCATTGACTTTAATAGAATTATGGCCTAGTTACACCAGATGAGATCCAGGCCATTGACTTCAATTTAGCTGTGCTCCATTTACAGCAGCTCAGGATTTTGCCCTTTGATTTCAATGGTGCTATGGTCCATTTCCACCAGCTGTGGAGCTGGGCCATTGCCCTCAATGGCACTGTGACGATTAGCGGCAGCTGGGGACCTGTCCCTGTATTTCCTTCCATCAGTAAGAACTGCAAATGGGTTTTAGGTTTTTAGTTTTAAGACTCACAAGCAGTTTTATGCAATGATCAATGCAATAAATGTGTTGAAGGAAATATCAGTTGCAACCTGTTGCAGTGCTTTATGGGCTGCTTTAAGAGGATGAAAAACTGTTTGCTGCGTATTATTAAATTATGAAAAATGCCAGGCTGCAGAATCTAATCCTGCTCACACACAAACCACGCAATGAAGGTGTTTCTAGTGGGAACATGACCAAGCATGGGAACTGCCATGAATTGCTGTAGTAGTTATAATCCCAAGTACTCTCCCTTATACTTCTCCTGGGCAGAGGTGAAGAACCAGCTGTGCCAGGTATGCTGTCTCTCCCTGTAGGAGCTTCCACTTCAGGGTGGGAGGCAAGTGCTGGCTGGGATATCTCTACAGCTCCATGCCTCTAAAGGTTTTGGTAGTGTATTAGGGCAATCCTCAGGCTTTCATACCCTGGTCTGCGTGCTGAAGCAGGCCCCAGCAGTTTATCAACAAGGGCTGTTCTCCTTACACAGCCTGACCTGGCTGGAGTTAACTTTACTCTTATGCTTTTGGGTTATGGCCCAGGAAATGGGACTGGGAGAGATTCCTATCTTCCCAGCTCTGTCACTCTCTCCTGTGTGACTCAGATAAAGTACCCAAACCACCACTTTCAAAGTGGGCATGTAACTGGTGACAACTGGTCTGAAACCCAGAGAGACAGAGAGAGAAAATGTGTCTTCCAGGGAGGGCTGCATATCTGCAGCTCCCTTTAGGAGACAAAGAAATGAGGTTTTTGGAAGAGAAGAAATGTTATAGTAGTGCCTTCCCCTGTGCATCACCAGAGGCAAAACCACATTTCACCCAGTTATGGTATTTTGCTCATTTGCTGATGTGAATCCCGTTCTGCAGACACAGGGGTGGCAGAGAGCTGCTTAAGTGGAGGCAGGAAAGTTTCTACGCCTGTTATCAGACTGACATTCTCAGGGCAGGCCATGGCTTCTGAAGCTCTATCCCACTGCGCATCCTGGCTCTGCAGTTTGCTGGCACTGATGACCATTTGTTAGGGTGGCATTGTGCCCCACTTCTGTGGTTCTAGTGCCAACTCTGATGAAGCATAGGTGCTAACCAAAGAAGATTTTGATAGGGTAAAGAGGAAAGCAAGAAATTGAGTTTTATTATGAGACCGTACCTTCATTGCCAGGTGACACACTTGCTGAACATCATTGCAAGAGGAGATATTTTTTGGCATCTTAAAGTAAAATGCAGACCATCTTAATCAGGCAAAAACACCTTACTTATTTATCTTAATAGTCAGCTGGATACTGTGCGTTGGATGCCACTAATAAGCATTGCTTCATTTCAGCTCTACGTTCACTCTAGCACTGAATCATTTAAATGTTAAATTCTGGGTGAGGCAAAACCCCAGAGTAGTTTGGGTTTTACTTCTGTGCAGTATTCCCGAACTTCTGTTCCCACGAAGCAGCTGGACTCCCATGACTTTTTTACACCAAAAGGTGAAATTCACTTGAGCACACAGCACCACTTGGAGAGTTTAAGTGAGAACAAATGGGTGCATTGTGTTGCTTTTGCTCTGGTCCCCTGTAGAGGAAGGAATTTCACATCCTACACACTAATATAAGCCACTGTGCGTAAGAAGACATTCTTCTACTCCTGGTGCTCTAGGATGGGGTGTCAGAGAAACAGTTTTCCAACCTGTATCCTGCTACAGGTAAAGAGTGAATTGTGATGCTACCATTCCCATTTAGCAGCATTTTATCTGGTGTAATTGAGTGTGTAAGAAAGATGCAGAGTAATGGAGAATCAGATCCTAAGGCTCGCTAGTGTGACAGTTGCTGCTCTGTGGACCAACTAGTAGCACGCAGAGAACCCCAAGTGGTCCACAGCCTATATCAGGAGAACTGCTGCTAAATCGGTAATGCTAGGGGAAAGTGGCATAGAGCCAAGGAGGCAGAGACAGAGATTTATTGCTGCCATAACATCTTCACAAAGTTAGCAGAGACTCAGAGTGCAGTAATGGGATTGTCTGTGTAAGCCTTCAGTCCTCTTGAGGGCATAGCTATAGTCTTATACATCTCCTGTTCAGCTAGTTAGTATCTGATGTACAATGCCTTGTGCTGGGTATATCTGTTAGTCTAGGAAGGAAATCTTTTGGGCCATAGTTCTAATTCTCTTCTAATTCCTAACTTCTGTATAATGTAATTTAGAGCTACAAGAATGGTACATAAGAGCCAATAAATGAATTATATTAGCAGTGCAGACACCCTGCTCTGACAGAGGAAATCAGAGCACAATGACTACAGTGGCTGAGCCATATAAAAAAAATGGAAATGATCCAGACACCAGAAAAAGTGGACAACCAAGATGAAGCTGACTAGATGAGATGGTGTGTCAGAGCTACAGAAATTAAATGTAGATGACTGAAGCACAAAGGAATGCAGCAAATGGGAATGGATGAAGATAGTGGAGGCAGCCAAGGACTTCTAGAGCCCATAGTGTGAAATCATTATCATTATTGTTGTTGTTGTTGGTATTATTATTATTAATAATAATAATTATTAATATTATTATTATTAATGATAATAATTAATAATAAGTGGTTTGGCATAGGAGAGCCAAAATCATACTAAGGCTAGATTTTACTTCGCTGGCATTGGACTCACGAAGGAACCTCTCCTGTCACCTACTGTGGGAGCAGATTCTGACCCACAACTTTCAATTATACTAATTTAACACGTCCAAGTGAGATGGTCTTGTTAGGGTGCTAGCCTGGGACTTAGCTGACCCATTTTCAAGTCTCTGCTTTGTTACCAACTTCTTGTGTGACCTTGGGCAAGTTACTTAATTTCTTTGTGCTGTCGGTCCTTCCCTCCTTTAAACTGGGGATACTAGCCCCTACTGTGCATAGAAGTCATGAGGAAGATACATTACAGGCTATGAGCTGCTCAGTCACGGTGGTAATGTGGGTCTAATGGGAACCTAAGGCTGATAGATATGGGATATAGTGGATGAAGAGATCTTGGGTAGGTACCTACTAACAAATACCTCATGGGTTGTATACACATGGGGCAGTGACCATCTTTTTTGTGCTCTGTTCATAATTGTTTTGTGTGTTTTTGATTTCCTTGAGAACCCCTCCCTCCCCACAGTCTGTTCAGATCAACTTGAAATATTTTTTTTCCATTTTTAACTCAGCTAGGAAGCCAAAAATCAATTATTGACAGAGCTCTAATGCTAATACCTCTGGAATGCAGCAGCTATTTTCACTTACCTTGCTGCTTAATACCATAACATGGCTAAGCGCATATTAGAAAATTAGACAGGCAGACAGGTGTTAAATGCAGCTTTAATGTATGCTCTTAAATGATGGCCCTCCTCCCCCACCTCATCTGCTTTGGTGGAGCAGTGAAGAAGAAAAGCTGCTGCATTTTTCATGATAAATATTTATATAGCTTGGCTTATTTACATGACGCTCAGCTGAATATAGGCAGGGCACATTCTCTGCATCCTGGTTCCTGCGTGGAGAAGGTGTTCAGTGTGGGGAGTGATTTGGCTATGCTGGCTCCCTGGAAGCTGCAAGTGGTGAGAAGTACCACCACTATTCCCAAGGTGAAGAAGGTGGTGCATTTTGAGAAGTGACACCTTCCCCCTGTAGGTGATACCAGGCTCATATTTAAGGTTTTTAATAATTAAACACCACTTACTATAGGAGGGTTGCAGTGCATTATTTTCATAAATCAAGAGATGAGCTGATCAAAGATAGATCGCGTTTTGGTCCAAGGCCGTAACATGAGGATCATTTGTGAAAGGATACCATAGGTGTATATATATCCCAGTCCCAATTCAGTGTCCTGAAGGCCCTTTTGGCACTAGCCCCATTGGTAAAATGGCAATAGAGTCATCGTCCTTCTCTGGTGAATACACGGGATACAACTCTTTGCCACGTGTGGAGTAAGCTCTACCAGCTCTGAACCTCCTTCACAGAGGAAGGAATCAGACCTGTACTTGGGTGACTATAAACCAATGGGAATAAGGGCCCAACCTGTGCTAAGGACCAAACCACTGGCAACAGAATAAGAATAAGATTTGAGGCACTGGAATAAGACACTGCAATAAGAACCTGACTTGAGCTAGGAACCAAACCAGCTACATCACAATCTCTCAATAGGAAGGTTTTATCTAACTCCCCATTGTCCATGTGGCAGCAGAGGACTGAATCTGCCCCTTCATTGGCCCGACTTCTATGCCTCTTTTTCCAACAGCAGCCAAGAACTTGAACTTTATACCAAATGATCTCTGCCAATATGCATGGAGCTGGCACTGATTGATTTCCTAAAGCCAGATGGGGCAGTTACTGTAGACATCAACATAAAGATTAATGCTTCAGGATCACTTATTCTTAGTGCTCTGCCCAATGTCCCAAACCAGCTGCCAGAACTCAAGATGGCTGCCAAACAGATCAGTAGTTCTGCACATTGCGGCGTAATTGCGAACGAATTTGGCAGCCAACTTAAAATGGGAGAGCTCATTCCTGCTACAATCAAGTGACTTCAGGAATTTGGCTGATGCTCCTGCTGCGAAGAAAAATAAATCCAGTATGACTGGTAAAGAAATAAAAATAACTTCATCAAATACATTTTGATAATTGTTATAATGCTTCCTCTTAACACTCTTTGAAGTTGAGGGAAAGTTCTTATGTAATTTATTAAATACAGAATGATAAACTATCTACAGCATATTTAAACCAATTTATTCAGTTCTGGAACAGAGATGTAATTCAGTACATGGTGCTACGGTTTGCTTTAAAGATGGTATAGAAAGGATTTCCTTCTAGAACATAAATAACAATTTTATATAGAGCTTTTTATTCAGAATTGTTGGAGCCTCTTTGCAAGAGAGAGCCGTGTCACTAGCCCTGCAGCAAGAGAGAGAGAGACTAGTGATGGGTTGTAATCTAGCCCTGCAGGGGTTATCTGATCTTTATTATTGTCTCCCTAGCATTGCCTTTGAATTCTCCCTAGTAGGTATAGCAGACCAGGACTCTGATCACTCTACAGTCTCCTATTTTTGCAGAGGGGGAAAAGGGTCCCCAATAGTGACTCACCTAGGGTTACACAAGAGGTCAGTAGAAGAGCTGAACAGAGAAGCCAGGCCATTTTATTCCTAACTGCAGGTGCTGTCACCCCCTGAAGTGAATGAGAATCCCTTGCACTGAGCCCCTGATTCAGCAAAGCATTTTGATACATGCCGATCAAAATGCTGGAGGCTAAATCTCTCTCTGTAAAGCAAAAAAATGTAGGCTGTTCTTAGGGCCCCACTGACAGGATGGACTAAGGCTGGGAGAAAGGAAGCATTATTATTCCGTGTCACAGGGGTAGAAAACAGACATAAAATGATGAATGGATTTTTTTTCCCACAAAGAACACAGCTCTCATGCAGCCAACTGACATCAAATGGTGAGATTTCCAGAGCCACTGAGCAATGGAAAAGCAGATGTTTTCATTTGAGGCCTGGTCTAGCTCTCACTGAAGTCAGTGGAGAGATTCCCCACCTGTTTCACCGAATCTTAGGCCAGACCACTGGTGGATAGGGACAGTTAAAGGAACCTGAGGGAGTTAGCTGCCCAACACTTACTAAATTCAATGGGATTTGGGTGCCTAAAAAGTAGCATTTAAAAGGCACATTTGGGAGTTAGGTGTCCAGGAACCATTTTCAGCATGAGTAGGATACAAAATTGGACTTGCATTCCCCATGACAGTCTTCAGAGTCACTCATTGCAACCTGAATGCTCCTCTTGGAACAGGTTGAAAGTTTTCTATCAAAATGCTTCTCTGGTGAAAAAAGACAGTGTTGGCAAAGCAAAACATTTTGTGGGAACTTGTCAAATTTTGATGAAATTTCATTTTTGGAATAAAAGAATAGAGACAAAACAAACTATCTTGACCTTTGTGGAGCAGATGCTTTGTTTTTTCGTTTTGAAGAAACTTTGTTGTTCAGAAACTTATTTTGTATCGCATCTTCTTGTAGACTAAAATGGAAGAGGTCAGTAGGAAAGAAATGTTTCAATGTTATCAAAACAGAATTTTTCCTTTGACTCAGAATGTTGTTTTTTTTAAATTACATTTGCAGAAATGTTTTTAAATGGCTGATTTTGTTCCAGCTTAGAATGGATATAAATGTCAAAATTGTATAAGTTCCCAGGGAATTCAAATTCTGTTTCCAGCACAGCTGAGTTTTCTTTAAAGTGTTTGCAACAGTGCTGGCGGTAACAGAAGTGAGATGAAGATAACACGAGGGGCAAGCGAGGAGGGTGACATTCGTGCCCCAGTCTTACAAGCCCTACCAGTTTTGCTATTCTAGCCTGCCCCCAACTTCCCATCTCTGTGTGAAAGTCAAGTTTTTGGTCTTTCTGAAGGTAAATCCAGTGTCTCAAAGGAACTGAAGAGTTTCAGAAGGAGGAAGTCACACTGACCTCCACTTTTCTGCCTCTGGTCTGAGTCTCATGCTGAACTCAGGTTTTGTAAGAGAGAAGATCTTACAGTCTACCTCCAGCCCAGAGGATTCAGTGGGAGTCAGAGATGAGGTGCATTAGCTTTTAGGGTTTGCTTCAAAGTGCAGTGAATTGCTGCCCACCGACAATAACAGCAACAACCACACTTTTAGGCACAGCTCATGGACTCTGAACTCCATTAGAAGAGCCCCAGTGAAATTCAGTCAATATCTTATTTTTAACGTGGTTTAAAAAACCCCCTCATTTTAGTAAACAAAAGTTGAGAGAGAAAAGTTGCTCTGAAATTTTAAACTGTTTTTTCTTTTATTCTTGCATTTAATGTGGCTTAAAGCACTCAGGAGTTTCTGAGGAAGAAAAATAAGAAACCACTTCTTTTCCAGCCATGTCATTGGCATCAAAAAGGTCACATGTGATAACTGACATTAAGAAATACAATAGTGTCATCACAACTTGGCCTTCTCAAAAGGGTACTTCAAGGATGTCATTTTTTTTAGTTTCTATGTATGGCTGGAAGTATTTTTATTTAGTTTTGTTTTGCTTTTTTATTCTTCTTTTATGTTTTTTTCCCCCCGGTTAGTTAAGTAACTCCTTCTGTGCTGAACAGTGCAGGCTGTATTTCCAGACTGCTCTGTAGCCAGAATTTGAGACCAGCTTTTCAAAACCACCCAAATACCCAGTATTGTAAACTGTGGATGATGTGGAGTTAGCTGAGTTTAACATATAAAATTCCTCTCCTCCAGTTCTCAGGGAGGACAAGGATATGTTGAAGAAGGAACTGACTTAAGCAACAGACTTCTGAGTTAAGAGCTGATTTTTCCAATGGTTTCAAGCCCAGCAATACAAAGAGTACTGAGCACTGGAAAATACATCTTACACAACCGGACCAAATGCAGTTTGGGACTCTGTGGCAGAGCCAATAACTGAGCGTTGATCTTTTGTGGCTCAGTCCATTGCAGTCCATTGTCCTTCCTCTTTAATTTAAAATCACTGATGTTCATTGCTTGCTTTCTTCCATCTCACTTGCATACGGACACCACAGAAGCACAGATGACAGTCCAGCTACTTCAGAAATGAGTTTCACAAATGGATTTTGTATTAAATCATTTTTGTCAAGTCATTTTCTCCATCACAAAATAAAAATAAAACCAAACGCAGAAAATGCCCCATCAAAATTTGATACAGAAGAAACACAAATGGTACGTAGAGAAAATGCAACTATGTTCTTTCTATTGCCATTTGTCTTCCTGAGTGAAGAGAGACCTGATAGCTCATGAGAGATGCTGCCAATTGATCCTTATTCTGCCTGCCGGCTAGCATAGTACATCACTCGTGACACATCAAAGGCCAGATTCTCAGCTGTTGCAAATCGATGTAGCGCCTTCAAGCTCAATGGAGTTCTCAGAAGCTGAGGACCATGGTCTCTCATCTGTTTTTCAAGATACATCTCATAAAAATCCTATATATGATGGACCATCTTTCTTTAAAACTATAATTATACTGAATACTAACTTATTTTTGAGGGCAACAAAAGTACCATAATCTGTCTGTGCTAGAAAGTTAACAAGAAAGTATCTGGCTTGAAACTGATTTCCCAGCCTATGATCCTAGAGGCATTATTTTGCACAGGTATCCCAGTAACTTTTTATTAAAAAAAAAAATGCACCTTTCCTGGTGCACCTTTCAGGTATTAGTTGTTTGGTAAGCCTCACCTAGAGATTCTTCCCAAATGGGAGCTGGGAGCTGGGACAACCACCTTGTTCTTTGTCTTGGTGAGATTCTGTTCTGGGAAAAGAACAAAGGAAAGATAAGGCTAAAGGTCTTTGTTTTTCCCACAAGTTAGTTACAGTAGCCCAAACTTCCCAGATGCTGTCCTGAAAAAGTACCTCAAATGTTCCCCAGCTGGAATAAAATAGTCGTTTAGTCTCCATGGCCTATTCTCACTTCAGCCTCTTGAGATGAGGATGTTGACAGTTAACAAAAGGATAGTGGTATTTATGAAAGAGCAACAATTTTCTACTAGAAATGTTTGAGAGAAGCCAGTGATGCATTCCCTATTGGTCATCAGACAGCTTTTACAGAGAGACAAATTTTGGTTACTGCTGACCAGAGCTGGCATTGAACAAATGATCTCCAAGTAAAAATTTCCATGGTTCCTTATCATGGCTTTACAGCAGTCGTGACGATACTTCTAGATCTATTTCTAGATTTTAGCCTCTACTCCTCCAAAAATCCCTGCCCAGGCATATGCATCAAAGGTCCATGTGGCCCTCACACATACACCATGATCCAGGAGGATTGACGGTTGCCACCATTTCTAGATTTTATTCGAGATCTACTTCTAGATTTCCTAGGCAGAACACCACCATCCTCTTACTTTAGGCAGGAATGGTATTTTCACTGTATGAGGAGTTGCCCGTGGAAATTTGGTAGCTAGGATAACTATACCACAGTCCCTGAAGCCAAGTGCTGTAGGTCTCACATCCATTAAAATTACATGGATATCTAAGTCTTCATGCCTTTACTCAGCAATGGGATGAAGTTTTCCTTCTGTAGTGCACCAAGCTTTTCTCAGCTTCAGGTTGGCTCTTAAGATGCCTCTGGCTTTAGCTAGATTTGCCATACACTTCCTTTCTGACTCTCCTTTTCAGAGTTAGTGCCTTCTCTCCCTCTAGACATGGCAGGTCATCCTGCAAGAGCAGCTCTTTTAAGGTCCATAGCAATATCAATGTCCAGTCACATGAAGATCTTTCACAAAGTAGGCTACCTGTATACAAATAAAAACAGGTGTAATTAAAGAGGTCCTGGGCACCCATATTTATTAGGGCTGTGCAAAGCTTCAACTTAATATTTGATTCGACAAAT
>NW_017729015.1:7350155-7350363 GCF_001723915.1 Gavialis gangeticus | reverse complement strand
AGACCATTGGGGAGATGCTTACTCTGGATGGCCAGCCCTTCACCTTTGCTGAACGGCCAGGGTTCAGGCGGCTCCTGGCACTGCTGGCTTCATCCTACCAGGTGCCTGCACGTACCACCTTCAGCAGGACGGTGGAGCCCTCCCTATACAGAGCATGCAGGGAGCACTTGAGGGAGAAGCTGCACAAGGCAGGTCTGCAGGTGACCGT
>NW_017729015.1:7349593-7349948 GCF_001723915.1 Gavialis gangeticus | reverse complement strand
CCAAGGTGATGGATGAGTCCCACACAGCAGCAGAGATAAGGAGGGCCATGAATTGCATGGTGCAGGGGTGGCTGGGCATTAGGCAGGCTGAGCTCACCCACGGCTTCATGGTCATCGACAATGGGGCCAATATGGTCAAGGCAGTCCGTGATGCCAACTTTGCTGGTATTCGCTGTGTGGCACACAATTTACATCTAATTGTGAGGGATGCCTTGGAGGGGAACAGGGCTGCCAGTGATGACGCCAGCAACACCAGCAGGCTCATTTCCAGATGCAGGAAGGTGACAGGCTACTTCCACCGGAGCATCAAGGGGGGCAAGATGCTGTGGGACAAACAAGCAGAGCTAAATGTCCC
>NW_017729015.1:7343399-7349064 GCF_001723915.1 Gavialis gangeticus | reverse complement strand
GGCAGGCTGCTGTCACCAGATGTGCAGGCACCGGTGAGGCGGCTGAAGGAGGGCCTTAGGAAAAGGCTTGAACCCTTGGAGTCCAACACAGTGCATATGCTGGCCGCCATCTGTGACCCAAGGGTGAAGGACACCGAGTCACTGGAGGGAGGTACTTATTAAGAAAGTGACAGAGGCAGAAAAGCGGAGGCAGGGGGAAGTGGGACAGGGGGATCCACTGCCTGAATCCAGCCTGCCATCCACGAGCCAGTGTCCCCCTCCACCACAGGCACTGCCAATACGGGCTAAGGCCGTGGCAAACATTAGGGGGTCCAGACCCACCAGACCCCAGGATCAGGCAGACAGCCCTCACACCGTGGTGTCTGCCTATCTTGCCAGCCTGTGGAGCCCCTGGACTGTGACCCCTTGGATTACTGGGCAACCCGCGGCCCGATGTGGCCGGATCTGGCCACAGTTGCCCGGGAATACCTGTCCTGTCCACTGACCAGTGTGCCAAGCGAGAGGGTGTTCAGTGTGGCTGTGGATGTCGTGACACCCACCACACCTGCTTGGACCCTGGTCTGGTGGAGCAGCTGGTGTTCCTCAAGGTGAACCTCCCGCTGCCGGGGGTCCCCAAATGCCAGGTGCAGATGGAGCGAATGCCTCCCTCCTCGCTCTGTCTGGATCACGCGTTCTGTCTGTCAGCAGCCTAAGGTGCAGTTTCTCCCAAACCCCTGCACTTATCACTATGAAAGTTGGCAGGCTTGGTGGGATCCTTAGGAGCTACCATTTCTGCAAGTTTCATCAAGATCAGACAAGAAATGCCAAAGTTATAGCCTGCTTCAACCTTCCCCATTATAGCCAATGGGGAAGTCGAAGCAGCTCGAATATTCGACTGAGCTTCGACCTCGAGTCGAAGCGGACCCACTTCAACTCGAAGAGGACGGCAAATCGAAGCGGGACCTAGTTTGATATTTGACATGGCTGTTGAATCGAATATTACCTGCTCTGCACAGCCCTAATGTTTATGCCTGCAGAATTTCTAGAGAACTTTTTAGAGGTGTCTGTGAGCTACAGACAATTACCTGTGTGTATTGTGTCCAGCCTTTTTCTCCCCCAACGCTTGCCAAATGGACTCACTAAGTAAAAGCTGTTTTCTTTATATATGCTTTTCAGGAATTTAATGGACAGATGGAGGCAGGACAATAATGTCAGCTTTTACTACTGGACAATGAAATATGTTTCTCTTGAGCATTATCACAGCATGAAGGTTAGAAGAAGAAAGGATACAAACTTACAACTTCCATATGCTTCATTGCAGTGACCAGCTGTATTGATGGCAGGAAGTCACCAAGGTCTCTGTTTCTGAGTTGTTGTGACAGAATCGTAGGCCACCCTCATTGTTTTTTCCAGATGCAATTTTGAAAGCTATTCCTGCAACACAAATGTGAGATAACGAACTGAAGAGTGGGATTGTTTGGGTTTGTTAGGATTATGGACGCTACCTGTGGAATCAACTGTGGACCAAATTGTAAAGCTCTTAGACTCATGGGCAAATGCCCATAAGTGATCTGATGGGTACTACTATGAGTAGCTACCTCCAAGGCTGGGGAAACTGCTCACAATCTGACCCTATAGACTTTAGGAACAGAGTCCAAGAACTAGATAATAACTTTGGCTTTATTCTGCAACTTCCCACCTTTTGAAATCTTGTTCATTATTGTTCACTTTGGGGCACTTTCTATCAGGGGTGGATGCAAGGTGGGGTGTGGTGGTGTGGATACTCCCCTCTTCCATCTCTATCCACAGCTGACCCAGGTGCAGGGGGACCCCAAGGGCTGGCCACTCCTGTCTCACTCCAGCCATTGGCTATGACTGTGCAGGGAGCCAGGCTCAGCTGGGAAGAGCAGAAGCAGCACATGGGTTTCTCCTTCTAGCTTCTGCTTCCAGCCAGTGGGGGATACCTGGGAGGACAGGGGGTGGCCACCGAGCAGGCACTGGAAGAAGGAGCTTGTGCACCACCTCTGTCCCTAGCCAAGCCCAGCTTGTGCTGCAACTGCTCCCCATGGGCTCCAGCTGGACCAGGGCAGGAGCAGCTCTGGGTCTCCCTGCTGCCAGGTCAGCTGGGGACAGTGGCAGTGGTGTTGGCAGAGGGAAAGCCCTCCTCTTTGTGCACCTGCTCCACGACTGGCTCCCCACTGTTTCCCTGGGGGCTCAAGTCACACCTAATCCCCATTCCCTCATGGTCTGAGGGGCGGTGTGCCTCATTCCTTTAGTAAATCCTGTATCTGTCCATGCTCTCTACTCTTATGCAGGTGTAAATCTAGAGTAATACTCCTAAAATGAGTGGAGTTACTCTGAACTGAGAGTGATCATTGAGAACAACGTTTAGTCCCTCTGCCTTTTCTGTTCCTGTTGTTACTATAGGGACAGTTATCCTGTTCCCAATTTGAGTGCAAAATCTTCTGTGATATTAGATTTTTATTTGAGCTTCCATCCAAAATGTTACTGTGCATTTCTGCTCAAGGTCCTGGCTCTGAATAGAACTGACTGCTGCTCTAAATCCACAAGAGAAATATCAGTTCAGAATTACAGATGTATAGATAGACTGTGAAAGAAGGAGGTGGGGGAAAGAAAGGTGGTTTCCTAACAACTATAAATGGTAAATCTGAAGGGTTGAAAAACAGACTGAAGTAAAACATCAAACATTTTCATGGGAAGTTCATTAGGAAAAACGTCACCAGCTGGTGTTGTAAATTGTACTCTGCAATAAAAAGTTTCTGAAAGGAAGTTGAATAATATAACTTGTGATTCTACATCCTGGTTAGAGGCTACGTCCTGCCCATGTATGTAATGCAAGGTACTTCATAGGTATTAGCAAATGTAATCTCCTAGCTGCCTTTTGGGGTTGAAATACAGTATTTTCTTACATATACCCAGCACCTTTCCCCCCAAACCCAGATGGTAGAAAGTGGGGTGCACATTATATGTAAGAAAAATGGATCCCTGGCTGGATGACAAGACCCCGTGTGGGGTTGCTCCATTTCATGATCCAGCCTGTGGCCTGGAACCAGTGCGTGATATCAGACCTGGCACGTGGCTCTGGGTCCAGCATGCAGAGTTGGCTTCGGAGCCTGCACTTGGGGTCAGATCTAGCACCTGGCTCCAGAGACAGCATCCAGGGTTGGACCTGTACCAGCATTCAGGGTTGGACCTAGTACATGGCTCTGGAGTCAGTCCACCAAGTAGCAACGAGCACATGACCAGTGCATGGCTCAGACCCAGCAAGAGGTCCCTAATTTGGCATACCACATCCAGCATGTAGCCCTTCACCTGGCATGTGGTCCCAGACTTGGTGTGTCGAGCCAGTGCTGAGGTCAGACTGGTACATGGCCCCAAATGCATCACATTGGGTTGGTCTGAGGGCCCCCATCCTTGCAGCAGGCTTAGGAGCAAGCTTAGCTTCCTCGCTGCTTCTACTCAGTGGCTGCGTCTACATGAGTGGTGGACTGTACAGTTGTTACTGCGCAGTCATATAGTACTTGCATAAGCAAGTACTATATGTCTGTGCTGTAACCAGCGTTACTGCGTAGTAGCATCTCCACGTTTTCTTTCAGACTCTACTGCGCAGTAGCAATGAGCTACTGCACAGTAGCGTCTCGCGTAGATGTGCCCAGTTACCAGGAAGCAAGAAACAAGGTGCATACTACTGGTATATGTGGGGGAATGTTGTATGCAAAAAGAAATATGGTAAGTATTCCCATTTTACAGATGAGGAAATTAAGGTGCAGAGAGGTGAAAAGGCAATACCAAAGGTAACTCAAAAAAGCTTATGATAGATTCAGGAACAGATCCCATGACTCCTACAGCAAACAGAAAAACAAACTCAACTTCAAGTTCTGAAGTCCTGTAAATGTCTTTGTGCATGAATAACTTAGGGCAGAGAGTCTCAAATTGTGGGACACGTACACATCTTTGGGGGGGGGGTACATCAGAGAAATTGTGTAATGGTGAATTTAATTTTCAGTATAATAATAATAATGAATTTTCAATAGAATAATAACAATAATTTGAGGGGTTAAAATATAAAATGTATGTTGGTCATGGTACGCAGGCAGCTGGTAAATCTGGAAGGGGGTAAGCAATAAGAAAAACTTTGTGAGCCTCTGTCTTCGGGCATGCAAATAGTCCCCTCACACTCAAATGGGTGAAGATATATATGCACAAGATTTTCCAGGACTGGGGAATCAGATTTTATTCTAACAAGCTCCAAATGAAACCAAGGGGAGTTTACTAAAGTAAGATCTGAACAAAGCTCAGTTAGAACCTCAGAATTTGGTGCTGTATCAGTGAAACATAAGAAGTTGTATTCCCATGTCTAGTAACTTTTGTCATGATAACACAGCAAGTGTAAACCATCACTGCTCTGATCTGATATCATTCTGAAGTCACTTTGTACTTGTGTCAATAAGTATACACGGGTCAAGGCCCATTAAACTTGCATAGCACAAAATCATTAACCAGTTACAAAGACGGTTTAAAATGAGGATTTAGAATGAGCATTTAAAATGAGGTGCATAAGTAGCAAGTAACTCAGGTGCTTCTTTGTATTTTGCTACGGTGCCTTCCTTTTTTGAAAGGCACTTAACTATAGCATGGTAAACGAGACAGATTAATTCATGTGGATCCTTGCAGTGAAATAGCATTGTCACCTGTGGGGAGAATGGTTTGGTTATATTATTCCCCACTGAAAACACCCAAGTACTTTATAATAGATTTATAGCCAGTAAAATCTTTCAGTAGTGCAGAGTCCTTGAGCTCCAAGTTTTGAACCTTTAGACCTTACTCAAATTGCCAGCAGATGCAAGTATTAATAAAACAGAATAGCACATGGATACTAAAGAGACATATGGCTGGATTTGTGATAGGCTGTAAAAAACTGGGGGAGAAAGTTCTGTAAAATTTGGTGTGCCCTAACGGAGCCACTCTTTTGATAATAAAATTACTTGGCACTTACACCAATACAGAACACACTGCAGCTAATGGACGATTAAATAGAGTACAGATCAGGCTCATAGGTAGCCCCTATTTCTTTGAAGATCTTAAATATCTCTGCAGATATGGAGGAATTGGAAGGAAGGACCTTCTATATCCATGATATGATTCAGAAAACAGAGGCACAGAGGTGAAACTGAGCTGGCGGAAAAACAGGGTTTATGGGAAATTTAATTTGTTCAAAATTCGTTTTTCATTTTCCAGCTGGATGCATTCTCAGTCTTTGGATTCTGCAAGCGCGGGCCCCTACTCCTGGGCCGCCGTGCTCAGTAGGTCAGCTCCAGAGCTGCGGGCCCTGGGGACACTGGTATCCGGCTCATAGGGCAGTTTGCTAAAAGTAGGGCTACCATATTTCCAGTCCCAAAAAAGACGACACTTGTCGGGGGGCACCTCACTCCCAACTCACATCCCCCTGGCCCTGCCAGTGCCATTCACTTCCAATCTGCAGACCCCTGGCTCTGCTGGTGCCCTTCACTGTTGACCCACAGTCCCTTGCCCCCTCTGAGCTATGCTGGTGCCCCTCAGTCCCAGCCCACAGCGCTCGATCCCTGCCGTTGCCCCTCACTCCTGACTTGCAGACCCCATGGGGCTGCCAGTGCCCCTCACTTCTGACCCACAGTCCCTCACTCCC
>NW_017729015.1:7327327-7338399 GCF_001723915.1 Gavialis gangeticus | reverse complement strand
CCCCTGGCTCTGCTGGTGCCCTTCACTGTTGACCCACAGTCCCTTGCCCCCTCTGAGCTATGCTGGTGCCCCTCAGTCCCAGCCCACAGCGCTCGATCCCTGCCGTTGCCCCTCACTCCTGACTTGCAGACCCCATGGGGCTGCCAGTGCCCCTCACTTCTGACCCACAGTCCCTCACTCCCCAGCCCTGTCCCTGCTGGTGCCACTCACTCTTGAGCTGCAGCCTCCTGCCCCACCAGCCCTGCCAGAGGGGGCCCCCAGCTGACCCCATCCCAACCAGGCTGGAGCACAGCAACTCCAATTTGCGTGGGCATTGGTGGAGTAAGTCTGGCCCCCGCACAGGCTGGTGGGAAGAGGAGAGGATGCCTATGCCATAGGCCCTATGGCATCCCCTGCCCTGGGCTGGGGATCCAGCACTGCACCAGGTGGCCTGGCCATGCCTCCCGCTCTCCTGGGCAGCATCTCCTGGAACCGCCTGGCCCGTGTGAGCACAGGCATTGGCCCAGCCACGGAGCTCCCCACTGCCCTCAAAGAGTCCCCTGCCCACTTCCACCACTGGAAGGGCAGGCACCTTCCCGACCCTGCTGCAGCCCCAACATCTGGACAGCTACCCTCAGTGCCACCCTGGCCTCCAATGGCCCTTCCCCCCGCTCCCACCAGTGGAGCAGAGCATTGGTTCCTATTTCAAAAAACAGGACAGAGATCAGAGGACTCAAAAGTGGACATGTCTGGGAAAACCCGGATGCATGGTATCCCTAGCATGACATGATGCCACCAGAACCCTGCTTCGGATTCACTAAGAGTTCATTGAATCTGACATGTTTCAAACTAAACATGCTGGGCTCAATGATCTGGCATTTTCTGATAAAACTTTGTGTTGTCATAAAATTCCTGGCCTGCTTGAAAGTGAAGTGACTAGTCAATATTTGTTTTGTCTTCAATAAAGGGCCAGCTGCAGGTTTGTAGGAAAGACATTTTCTTGAGCAAACAGGCAGGCCTGTCCCACTTGAAGCCTGCTTATCCTTCTCCACTCCAACTTACCATGCTACCCATGTTTGAGCAGCAAGTCAGTAACTAAAGTGGAAATAGAAGCCGGCATTCTGGCCCGCAGTTCTCTGCTTTGAGCACTGGAACTTATTTTCACTCAGCTGTAATCTAACAGGACCTGCGCTTCAGTCTCTCTACAGATCTCTAGAATTGAATTTATTCTTTTTCAGAATGGAGCAGTTTATGCCCATTGCTTCACAACACAGATTTGCAACAGCTTGTACATATGTTTGCCAGGCCCCACCTTCACAGCCCCACCCAGCAGCAATATTAAAAGCAAGTGTATGCTTACATGCCTCAGCATTACATTTTGTATCTCTCCTCTCCTCTCATATGTGCAGGCCTTGTCTGTCTGACAGAATTCCACGTAAGCCTCTTCATCTGACCATGGAGTATAAACCCAGAGGGGAAAATTAATTCCTGCTGAAGAAGAACTCAGGAAAACACCATTTTTCAGTGTGCTGCACATAGTGGCTACATCATAGCCATTCTAATGCTGAATAAATTATTCTGTATTTATTAGGATTGTTTTCTTTCACTTTGCCATTCCCCCATTTCAGACCAAAGATGTGCACAGAGGGCTGATTTATGGGCTAAGTGTAGAATCCTATTTCACTTTACACATCCAAATGGCAGATACACAGCCATGTAGCTACTATTTTTGGTACTTATGTGCAGCTAACAATCCAACTGCATGGTCCTTGTGGACACACAAGCATCCACTTAGCTATAGCATATGCAATAGGTCATGCTCTGGCTGGGAAGATATGTGGTGTAGGGCTCCAGGAAGACTGATCAGTACATATACCGCTCACATAAGGGCTCAAATACACTGACAACTGTACGCCTTAGTGGAGCTGTGACTGGTGCACAAGCTGCTTACATGAGCTGAAGCTGAGTATGAATATGCATACACAATTTGCTTGTGCAGATTCATCATAAGACTAAGTGAAAAGGCTGGTACCGGAGAGTCTAAAACAGGGGTGATCAACCTGCAGCATATGTGCCACACGTGGCAGAGGTAGCCTCTGTGTGTAGCATGCAGCAGATCAAGGGAGGAGCAGGAGAACAGAGTGGCAATAAAGCAGGGAGCAGAAAGCAGAGCAACAGATTGGGTAGGAGAAGGCAGAAGTGTAGTGATGTGGCTGAGCACCCAGGGGCACAGGGGCAGCCGCAACTTCCAGCTGCCGCCACGCTACCAGTGCGGATTGCAATTGCAGTTGCACAGCTGCCAGTGGTAGCCATTTTTTGCCCCCTCTTGCAAAGTGGGCACCCAGGAAGGTTATCACAGTTGAACCACCCTAGTTATGCCACTGGGAGAAGGTGGCATGCCTGGCCAAAAGGTTGGTCCCCAGTGGTCCAAAACACACAGGATAATAATGGGATGCACAAGGAGAAGGTTTATTTGTATAGGGAATAGGAGGATCTTGTAGAACGGTTTGTTTGGCCCAAGGTACAGGACATACGTGATGTAAATGGACTTCGTTGTGATCACCGTATAACAGGAGAGCTGGAAACCTTTGGAATTTGTACTGGGTTTAGGGGACACAATATGTGAGTTGTGCCTTTGCCTTACCACAAGCATTGAGGTCTAACACTTCATGTTTGTTGGCCAAGCATGTTAGTGAGTAGGTGCTTTGTAGATAAGAAATCTGGCTAAGACTTAACCACCAAATCTAGCCTGTGGTTATTCTTTCTGTAACATTAAGGTCTCTAAGGAGAATACACGCTAACTGCAGCAAATGCAATGGCACGGACAGCACTCTGATAGTGTGTTTGACACCGAAAATGACACTGGCCACATGAACAGAGGACATATGCCTCCATATGCTTGTACCTGAGCATAAATCATGAAATTGTAGCCAGGCAAAAATGCATGACTACAGGGTGCCAGATGGAGGAAGGAGGGGGCCCTATCCTATTTTAGTCCAGTGGCTAAGTGCCTAGAGAACACATCCTGGAAGTGGGACACCCAGATTCAAGGCCTCACTCACCCAGAGAGGGTTTGAGCCTATATATGTCTACTCATTTCTAGCATAGCCCTCTTGCTACCAGGCTACAAGCTAAGCCCTGACCAGGGCTCATCTTTAAGTTGGGCATTTGGAAAGACAAGAGGAGGAGATATGTGGGTCCTGGAAGACAAGAGCAAGTTATATGGTGTGTGGCTCAGTGAGATGGCTGCTAGAAGGGAAGGGAATCTCTTTTTAGCCTGGACCCTTGCTCCCAATGGGGCAGTTACTTCCCCAATGCTCTCCATTCACTTTATTCAATTAATATTAAATTCAGAATTCAAGGGCACATCTACATGAGATGTTTACTGTCCAGTAGACTAATTATCTGTGCAGTAAAAGTCTTGATATCTACCCATGTGCCCCTATTAGGGTGGAGTAAACTAATTTACTCTGCAGCAGGACAGTACTTGTATTTACAAGTTCTATCCTGCTGTGGAGTAAAAAATTCTGCATCAGTGCATGTGTAGATGTAGATGCTGCCCTAGCTGGCTGGGGCACGAGGGTGCTTCAGTGTGGGGGCTGCCAGTTGCCTAGTCCCACGTTGAAACACCCTCATGCTCCAGACAGCCCCTCCACTGCTTACTGAGCTGGGGGGAGAAGCTCTGGGCTGGCAGGCTGACCTCCAGGGCCCCCTGCCAGCTGGGGCTTCTCCACCCCAGCTCAAAGTGCTGTGATCCCAGGTGCATGGGCAGACATGCACCTGGCAGCAACGAAGCTCTGGAGTTTATTGCTGCACATTAATCGGCACGTGTAGATGCAGCCCAAGAAAAGCTCTGGAGGGCTGACCAATTGTCTAAAGGGCCTGGATAAGGCCTAACCTATGTCCTGGTGGTTAGAGTGCTATGCTGGATAGATGTAGATTTAAACCTCCTCTAAGTGAGGGGACATCTAGAATCTGCATATTTTGTGTCCTGGGTGAATGCCATAACTACCCAGCTGCTGAGCTATAATGTTGAGAGAGCTCTTTCTCTGGCATTAAACACTGCTAGTCTTGGAGTTGTTGCCCAGCTACAGCTGTAGGACTTTGTTTTACTCGGGTATGCGCATACAGAGTTGCATATGCATTGAGCCAGAGCACAGCTTTCATTAGAATATTCGTTCTTGAGACACTCCAGCAAGGACCAAATTCTTCCTAGTACTGCAAGGACCTTCAGAGCAGGCCATGATCCTAGTCCCTCTACAGGCATTGGGAGCAACTTAGGAACTGGAAGGTGGCTCTGTGGCACCCAGAAAATCTCACTTTGCAAGAAGGAGCTTTCTGTGGTTGGGATTCAGGTAAGTCCACTATTCTGGAGTACTGCAAAGCAGCCCTAAAGCAGTGGAGGACATGGTACTGAAATAGTATCATGAGTTACAAGTGTCCTTGTAGAAATAATCAAAGGCCATGTCAGTCACTCCTGAACAAGTCTGAGCACTTGAGGCTGTTTTGAAGAGATGCTGCCATATGCATCTAATTTACTCTGTGTAGGTTTTGATGCTAATTAACTCCTCTCTCCTGATTATTTATGATTCCCTATTTACTGGCTCATTGACTTTAGAGGCCAAGTTAGTTTCCTTTTTCACATGTCTGGATGTATGGTTAGTGTAGCTTTATGTAATAAAACAACTGAATTAGTCCTGGTGTTTTAGACTACACAGCCACTCCATGACTAAAGTAACTTTGGTTTTGGCTCTTGTCATCCTGAGGAGGGTAGACTGATTTCATAGATTTCATAGACACTAGGGCTGGAAGGGACCTCGGAAAATCATTGTGTCCAGCCCCCTGCCCCAGGGGCAGAAAGTCAACGGGGATCATAGGATCCCAGCAAGATAGACATCCAGATGTCTTTTGAAGTAGTTCAGAGTAGGTGCTTGAACCACCTGTGGCAGCAATCTATTCAAAACCTTGGGGGCTCAGACAGTGATACTGATCCTGCTCTTGGTGGTGTAAATCAGGAACACAAGGAAACCCCAAAAGGACATCCAAGTGGAGTCTCCCAAGGTGAATATACCTTCTGCAATTTATCAACCCAGCCTACTTATGTACCCTCTATCCTTTGAGTGTGTGAGGGCCAGATCCAAATCCACCTTGCTAGGACCTCCACTTAGGTGTTGCAATGCCTACAATTTAGGCACATTGTCCCAGGAAGTGTGATCCAAATTGACAAGCTGTCTAGGATCCCTGTGCTGTCAACTGAGAAACTGAAGAGCATCTAAGGGACAGTCAAGAGTACCTAGGTGCTAAGCAGGGACTCACAACTATACATATACAAGTACCTACACACAACTAATAGGAAGTGCTGGGCACAGGCAACTCCCACCTTTCTTCTAAGCTTTGGTGTCAGAGTTGAGGTTGCACACCAGGGGCTTCTATCATTTTAGGATCCAGAGCACTTAGAGAGGAGGTGCCTACTTGAATCAGGACACCTATCCTCTGGCCAGGGGGAATCAAACATACATTTTCTACTTCCTATCAAACTGTCCAAACCAGAAAATTATAGAATAGGAAAGATGGGACACATCCTCCACTACTCCTGTTGGAGGTAGGCCAGTAGATGGCCAAGAATGTAAGATGATTGGGACTAGGTTGGGGGCCCTGAACTCCTAGTCCCTGGGCCAGATTCAGCCTACAACCCTGTGTCATCTGGCCTGTGGGGTCCCCATGGGTCTGGAAATTTAATGGTGGGAGAGCAGTGGCACCACTCCCTTGCTGACAAATTTTGGGACTGGATCAGCTGACTGATCCCAGCACACAGCACCAGGTGGAGACAACACTGGTCCCCTGGGCCCAATCCTGGTGGGGGAGTCCAGGAGAGGGAGGTGCCAGGGCCTAATTCTGGTCAGCTGGGGGTGGAAGGGGATGGTGCTGGGCCCCTGTGGACTAATGCCAACACAGAGGGCAGTCAGGAGGTGGTGCCAGGCCTGCAGAGCCCAACCCCAGTGTGTGGGGCAGGGAGGAGGCAGTGCTGGGCCCCAGGGCCTGATCTGGCCTGAGGACCAGACCTGTGCCACTCATGGGTCCTGCGCAGTCAAAAGGTTGAGCACTGCTGGACTAGATTAAGAAGCAAAAAGGGAGCAGGTTCCTGTGCCTGTGCACTCTATTTGATTCCCAGTGGCCTAGATTCCTTAAAGAGAAAGGATGGTTTAGTGGCCAGAGCAATAGTGTCATATTTAGGAGATATGAATTAAAGCCCCTTCTCCACCACAGCCTTCCTGGGTGGTTATTCTAGGAAAGTAATGTAGTCTTTCTGTGCTTTAGTTCCCTATCTGTAAAATGGGGATAATGGCGCATAGGAAGTCAATGCTTAGTGAAGTAGACTTTATGTGTAATAGGCTCCTTTGGTCATTAGACTATGGGGCATAGAAGGAAAAAGCTCACAGGCTGAAGTTTAATACATCCAAGATTGTGAGGGGCTAAAATAGTCTGGGAATGGGTCTCAGGTATGTTCCTAAGACAGACAGACCACAGAAGGCTGTTACAGATCAGGACCCAAACTTAGCTTCCCCACTGCAACAGCAGCATGACTCTGTGTGGTGCATTGGGTATATAGCATGTTCTTCAGACAGCTCTGTTTAAAGCTGATTAACAATTTGTAAATAATACATGACAATAAATATACCAAGGGGGAGAAATTTTTCACTGTCTTGTTGTGCCATTTCATGTTAAGGGCAAGACACTTGTGCATTTTGATATTCATGAAAACACAAGGTTCCCAACTGGGCCATTTAAGACTCCAGATTAGTTCATCAGAACTTTTGCCTGTATTAAACAACAGAAACCATCACTCCAAAGGCCACTGATCTGGCCTTTCCCCTAATGCAATGGTTCCCAAACTCTGACAAATCGCGCACCACCAATTTAAAATGATACAACCTTAAGTACCACCAGCAAATGTTTGTCATGTAAAGTAATTATAATACGTCTGTTAACATGTACCACTGACAGGTTGCCTGCAAATGACTGGTGGTACTCGTACCACTGATTGGGAACCGCTGCCCTAATGTTTAACCCGTGTCTCTGTGAGCAAGGAAAAACAAGACAAAACTTTATGTTTTCCTTCAATTTATCTTACTTTACAGCCCATTTCCCAGCCAGCAAGAAAGGAAGCAGAGTATCCACCTTCCATTTTACATGCTGTGCAACCTAATGTCCAGGCCTGTAACATTCTCATGGCATAAAAGACAGAAAGCCCATGATGCCCACTGTCAAGCTTGCATATTTACCACAGGGCAGCAGCAGGATAACAGAAAAGGGTGGAGAAAAAGGAATAAAGAAAGCTTCAGCCCTGGTTTTCATGATCCAGAGCTACTTTAGTGCAGTCAAGCATGTGTTGGAGTGGCAGAATAGGTTCGTATACCATGAGGGGGCCCTTCAGACACCATCTCTTATCTGTCACAGCCAAAAGGAAAAGCCACAGCATGAGCTGAAGCTTGTCAGGCTCACTGTGGGCTCTTCAAGAAAATCCCAGCTCTGCTGAAATATTGCTGAGCTTACGTGGCTTTGAGTGTAACAACTGTGTGTGTGTGTGTGTGTGTGTGTGTGTGTGTGTGTATCTGGGGGTATGTTTTACATATTTCTATGTGTGTCTACCAGTGCATTTTATGTGTTACACATATGTCTGTGTATCTACAGTACACAGGTCTTTGTGTGCATGTGTTTAAGTTATATATAGTATCCCCACAGGTGAAAGGGTATGGGGGGCACAGCAGTTTAGGTGATTTATGGTCACTCTAGAAACATATATTCAAGCTCTGCTTTGGGCTCATGCTAAAGGCTGGCCCAAGTGACCCAGCATAAATGGATACCTGGTTTCTCTAGCTGAGGAGTCAAAGGCAGCTGGATGTGATAGCAGCAGCATCCCTCGCTTCTGTGCAGCTAGCTACAGAAAGTTGTGTGCCTTAGCCAGGTTAGCCTGATGGGCTGTACGGTTTAGGAGGAATCCTTGATTTGACTGTGACTTGCCTATAATCTATTCCTATATGTATGCCTTTATATTTTGTACACCTGTATGCTCCTGTTAGTGCTTGCCTACATTTATACATAACATGTGTGTATATACAGACAGATACACAGCTACACAAAGGCTAACAGACAAAGAGATGTTCGATTTGGGAGCTGGGCTAAGAAGGAAAAAATAGTTCTGCAAATATCCATCTGAGGTCGTAATTAGATTTGTTCTGTGTTTGTATAATCACTCCCATTTGAGTTCAAAGCATTGTCTGGACCGCATGTTCTTTGCCATTCAACATTGCCACCTCTTGAGTGAAAGACCCAGTTCTTCTGGCTATAGCCAGATCCGTATAAATGTTTTGTGCAAACCAGCCAGTCACAGAGCAGAAAAACCACCACTCTCCCAGGCTGTGTACCATGTACTGTTTTATACAGACTTCTTGTGAATGTTCCTATGCACGAGTTTACCAGCAGAAGTGTTGACATAAACAGTGAACTACAGAGAATCTTGTCAGGGAAAATCACTTTTGAACTTGAAGTCATGAGTATTCACAACAGACACGAGTCTGCTCATCTAGGTTAGGAACAGAAGCAAAACCACATGATCCACAGGACCAGTCAAGCCAGCATGAATTCTGATATCAAAGGTGCTCACTACATTGCTGGTATATACCAGTGACTAAGAATACAGTCTGTTCCCGAACAATCTGGAAGCACAGAAGCAGATGAAATCTGTTGCTCTGGTCTGCCCAAGTCTCTGTCTTTATAAGTATGCACCTTAGTCAGCAATACACACCAAGGCATATCAGTAGTATACGCTGTAATCTGAATATAAAGTGTGTAACAGCAGGAGGAGCCAGGGGGAAGTCTGCAAAGCTGAGCAGACTGTTAATTTGGAGACTACAGCTCCCAGAAACCCCCAGGGGCTGAGGGGCATGGAAAAAAGGAAGAGGCAACTTTAGGCTGGAGTAAGGGGCAGAGAAAGTGTGAATGTGAAGCCTGGTCAGCCTTACGCAGCAGAACTAGAGATCTCCCTGGCTCCATCAGCCAGGACTGAGGACAGGAGGAGCTGGACTCAGACTTGGGGACAGCTGCAGGCTGCTGTTTGAGCACTCTGGGGCTAACGGCTTGTTTGGGGGCACCTCCAGAGGTGTGTGGGGGGAATTAAGGTGCTGAGTCTATGCTACCACAGTGTTGATGTGTCTTTACCTTTGGCCTGTTGGCTTGTGACCCTAACCCCTATGATGGTCTATATAGAATTGGGGATCCCCCTTGTTTCTTATGCCAGTTTCTGGGTTCAGGGTTGGCAGAAATTGGTGGGAGGGGTAGGATTCGGAAGGGGGGCTATCCCACAAGTGAGGCAAATGAGGAATGGTTATCACAGTTTATAAGGCACGGGGCAAACTCCTACAGTGAGTGTATAGATTTTGTTTGTTGTGTGGGCATTTGAGCAGGGAAGATGAGTACCACAGAGGAGGGGGTAACCCCAGCAGAGACAGAAAACACATTGCACACCATCTAGTGTCTCAAGGCTTATATTCAATCCAGCACCCTGTAGTGGGGCGGAACAAGAATGGGGTGACTGGCATGAACAACTTGAAATGGCAGTTGAGTTAAATTGGTGGAATGAAGATACTAAATTAAAATTCCTGAGCTTGTTGCTTAGAGGGAAAGCCAGAGAGACCTACCATGGGCTGAGCAGTGAAGCCAAACAGTATTACAAACATCTGCCAGGGGTCTTCAGGAATGCTTGGAACCAGGTGCACGCCCTGACTGGGACCATGCAGATTACTTTAATTATAAGGCGACTTCAGCAGAATAGGCGCAAGAGTTTGGCATTGCTCTAAAACAATTAGCTGTAACCCTTGAGAAACAGGATCTGCTGGCTCATGACCAGTTCATCAGCAATGCCTTTGGTAGGGAGGACTGGGTCCAACTTCTGTCGGGGAAGTGCCATAGCTTGGATGATGCCATAAAGCTAGCTACTGAGATGGAAGTGGTGTGAAAACTGCCCCTATATATCCAAGGCACCAAAGCAAGTGTGCATGTGCATGCCAGGGAGAAGAAGTCAGGAGCACACACCCCAATCCCAGAGTAGTCAGCTTTGTGGATGGTGATGGAGACACTGAGAGACATCCAAGGTGAAATGGACAGCTCAAAAAGAGTATGGAAATCCAGTCCCAGAGCAGACATTCAAAGGGAGATCCTTCTGGATCAGTGGCTAGGGTATCATCAGGAGAATGCTGATAGATGCTAGCACTGTGGCATCACTGTAATCACTTTCAGAGGGAATGCCCAGAGAGATGGTGGTGTTTAGGGCACAGAAATTAAGGTAGGCAGTGGAAAGAGGCCCATCCACTTCTAGCAGACAGAGGCCCAAAGAAGACATGGTGATTGTTGGTGTCACCGGGTTAGGATACTACCTGGAGGAAAAGCAAGGAGACATTCCTTGCCAGTTCCTCCTAGATTCAGATGCCCAGGTATCCATTATACATAACTGAATATGGGAGCAAGATACAATAAAGACAGAAAAAAAGCCTTCAACCCTGTAGGCTAGCAGTCAAAGCAGCCAATGGAGAAGTGCTTTCAATACCGGGAGAGTGGAGTACAACCACCAACTTTCAAGACCTACAGCTGCTATGTAAAATTCTCATAGCAAAGGATGCCAGTCAAGATACCTTGTTAGGCACTGACTTCCTAACAAAATATCTAGTCACTATGAATTTGCAGATTATTCATGTTACTTTCTGGGGAGGCATTTCCCTTTATATACCAGAGATGGCCAAATGAGACTGGGGGCATGCAAAATGGTAGTGGGGAAGAATCTAACAATACCTCCTTATTTGAACATAAGTTCAATGATGAATTTAACTTCTTAGTGGGAACTGCAATGGGTAAGAACCACAGGGATGAAATTTCTGTGCATGTTGCTAGCTCATTGACAGAAACACAGATCTTATATCAGGGAACTGCAATTGGGATGTTTGAGACAGGTGTGGCTGTCCTGCAGGAGGGCCCTGGATCAGAGAGGTTGGTTGCCATGAGAGTGTAGCGAAAATAGATACTTTTCTCTATGTTTCTTT
>NW_017729015.1:7327109-7327316 GCF_001723915.1 Gavialis gangeticus | reverse complement strand
TAGTTGGCAGAGAACCCACCTATCTAACCAACTGAATAATTCAGCTCCAAGCTGTAGTAGAGATATTTGCTAATCGCACCACTGACGCTCTAGATCTAATAGCTAACTAACTTACCCAGCTGTGAACTACTGTCCTCCAGAACCGAATGGGCTTAGATTACTTATTGGCAGCGGAGGGAAGATTATGTCGGAAATTTAATTAGACTG
>NW_017729015.1:7319194-7322109 GCF_001723915.1 Gavialis gangeticus | reverse complement strand
AGAGTACTGAGGTGAGACAAGAACCAAAACCTTAGAGAGCCAGGCAATAACCTTGAACAGAATGCAGAAAAACTGGAATGTGAGTTCAAGTTAAGTCACCATGGTCTGGATCCTGAGCAAGTGGGGGCAGTGCAAGAAGTCCTCTTGGAATATGCAGATGTACCCAGCCTTGGAGACAATGACCTAGGGTATACAGGCTTAGCAAAGCACTGGGTTAATACTGACAATGTCAAACCTATAAAACAGGGGCATAAAACAGTGCCCATCCATTTCCAGCAGGAGTTTAATCCTCAGCTTTGAGAGATGGAGGCAGGAGGCATCTTCAGGCCCCTGTAAGCCCATGGGCTGCCCCTGTGGTGCTGGTACAGAAGAAAAGGTTAGGTGTGTGGGTCTGTTTGGATTATCATGGAATAATATCATAGGTATCTTGAATGATATTACTGTTAAGGATGCCTACCCCTTACCTCAAACTGGGCGTGTCTACACGTTCACATTTAATGCGCATTAGCCTGATTTAAGGTGTATTAAGGGTGTCGGTCTGCATCAGTGCACCCTTAGCGCACCTTAAAATGGTGATTTTAAGCTATTCACGCCTAAATTTGATACCTGCATAAAGCAGCTATCAAATTTATGTGCAGATATCTAAATTGCATTAGTAAATGTGTAGACATGCTAATGCACATTAATGCAATGTGTGTCCATTGACTTGGGACTAACTTTAGTCCCAAGTTCATCTGCACACCCCTGTTAATGAGCATTAATGTGTGCATGTGTAGATGCGTGCCTAAATTGCCTTAATGTGCATTAGCCTAATGCATATTAAGTTTAGGCGTGCATAAAAGCACGTGTAGACATGCCCACTGATGACGTGCTAGAACTTGTGACCAAAGCTGGATGGTTTTCTACCCTTGATCTGGCTAGTGGGTATTGACAAGTGGAAGTACACCGAGAGGACAGAGCTAAGACAGAGCTTTCTACACTAAGAAGGGACTTTTTGGTTTAATGTTGTGCCTTTTGGTTTAAGTAATGCTCCTAGTACATTTCAGAAATGGATGGATATTGTGTTAGGAGATTGGCAAGGGACATCCTTCCTAGTGTACCTGGATGATATCACTGTGATAAGATGAATCTTTCAGGAGCACTTGGAGAAACTGAAAGCAGTGTTTAAGAGGCTGAAGAAAGCTAACTTAAAAATTAAACCTGCCAAATGTCAGCTTTTCTGCAGGAAAATTACCTCTTTGGGACACGTGATCTCCACAGAGGGGATAGGCCCAGATCTAGAGATGGTGGAGGCTGTTAAGGCCTGGCCAGTACCTCAAAATGTAACAGAACAGGGCAGCTTCTTGGGCTTAGCCCCCTAGTATAGAAGATTTGTGGCCAATTTTGCTACCATTGCAAGCCCCTTGCATAAGCTCTCTAATAAGGCTAAATTCAACTGGACCAAGGAATATCAAAATGCCTTTATAGAGCTAAAGTAGCAGTTAATGTCATTCCCTATCTTAGCATAGCTCATCCCTCAGTTACTTTTCTTGTCAGACACTGATGCAAGTGACATTCGCATTGGAGCTGTTTTGTCACGAATTCAAGGAATCCAGGAAAACGTACTAGCCTACGTAAGCCAAGCATTGAACAAAGCTGAGCACCAAAACGCAACTACAAGAAAGGAATTACTTGCTGTGGTGACCTTTACCAAACATTTTTGACACTTTCTTCTGGCGACATTCTTCACATTAAGAACAGACCATAGTTCTCTCTGGTGGCCACACAATTTCCAACAAGTCAAAAGACAACTGTCTAGGTGGTTAGAATAGCTGGCTGAATATGACTACCAAATAGTGCTTCGACCTGAGACACAGCACCAGAATGCTGATGCCTTGTCCCGTAGGCCTCGCATGGTGGAAATGGACCCTAAAGCTGAAGCAGGGGGATACAGCCACTGTCAGCGGTGGGGACAGCCAGTGGTGACCCAACTCTGAATATAGGAGAAGCCAGGAGGTTGGCAGATTGGTGTACAAGACAACAGGAAGAGACTGGCATTGAAAAACTAATGAAGAAGAAAATCAATAGTGAGGAGCTCCCTGAAGAAGCACAACATCATCTGTGCCTGAAGAAGTGCCAGGTAGTGTGGCCTGAACTAACCATTAGGCAAGGAGTACTGGTGTGAAAACTCCCAGAATCTGTCCAAACACCCAAGCTTAATCAAATAGTGATACAAGAGAAGAAAATACCAAAAATCCTGCAAGTTCTACATAATTCCAATACCAGGGGACATCTGGGCATAGAGAAGGTCTCAGAATGTCTGGCTTCAGTATTTTTGGTTAGGCTGGAGAAAACCTGTTACGGACGGGTGCAGGTCATGTGAGGTGTGTGGTGCCTGAAAAGAACTGAATAGTAATCCCAGGGCACACACAGTCTCCACACAGGCTGGACGATCCCTTGAAAGGATAAAAAAGGATATCCTAGGTCCCCTTCCCTTTGCACCATGTGGAAAAAAGTATGTTTTAGTAGTGGCTGACTATTTTTCCAAGTGGGCAGAAGCATACCCTCTCCCTGATCAGGAGACTTAGACTGTGGTAAAGTTATTTGCTTAGAGAAGTTTGTGCTACCATGGTGTACCTCAATCCCTACACACTGATCAAGGGATAAATTATGAATTTCAATTATTCCATCATGTATGTAACTGGCTGGAAATCAACAACACCTGCACCACACCGTATCACCCTCAGTCTAATGGATTAGTGGAACGATTCAACTGTACTCTGGTTGACATGCTGTCTTCCCTGATCAAAGACAATTGGATGGAGTTCAATGAGATACTCCCTTATATTACAACAGCCTATCAGTGCACTGAGCAGTCATTTACCAGATATATACCATGTATGGTGTTGTTTGGATGGGAAATTTGCCTACCTGTT
>NW_017729015.1:7310777-7314194 GCF_001723915.1 Gavialis gangeticus | reverse complement strand
TGGTTGACATGCTGTCTTCCCTGATCAAAGACAATTGGATGGAGTTCAATGAGATACTCCCTTATATTACAACAGCCTATCAGTGCACTGAGCAGTCATTTACCAGATATATACCATGTATGGTGTTGTTTGGATGGGAAATTTGCCTACCTGTTGATGTCTATAGAGTAAATATATCAGAAGCATTTAACAATCCATATGAATACATTACAAAAATGGTAGGATACCTGATAAGTTCAGTTAGCTAAGCTGTGAAGAGACATCAAGCTGCAAAGAGATATCAAGCTGCAGCTACACAAAGGCAGAAAAATCACTATGATCTCAGGGTCACTGGACAGGTGTATGAACTGGGTAAGCTGTATATCATTTGACTTCTTCCTCAACATTTTTACCCTCCAAATACTTGTCCATGAATGGTCTCCTTTAATCAAGCTCTTTCACTGCAGAGTCACCAGATACATTCCTGTGGGTACAGAATCAAAATAGGAAATGAAGTTGGTGCCAAAAGTTATGTAAGAAGTTCAGTGGTTCTTATACAGGCATCAGGAAATTATCCGCCATGTTATATGAGCTGGCAAGCAGGTCAGGTGGACAAACACCTGTAGTACACTATAATCAGATGAAGCCCTATGAGTGTTCGTGGGACAGAAACCTTGGACTGACAAAGGAGTTACGGCAGCCAGCTCATCAGCAGCCAAGTTGTAATCTTCACCAATACAGCCCCCAATAGGTCCAATAGGATGCTGACAGAGGATGCTTCTGAATCAATAAACATAGTGTGGGACCCATAGCCTAATGGAAATGAAGATAATGAGGAAGAACAAGTACTTACAGTAGGATCAAGGCTGGGTACAATAAGGAATAACCAAAACCTTCTAGAGCCAGTGAGGGTTCACACTCCTGAATACCTAGGTAGACGACAGCGAGTGTGGAGACCTCCCAGGGGACTTAGGGACTACATGGTGTAACTTTAGTTGGATGCAGGGGAGCATCCAGTTAAAAGGAGGGGGGTGGCAATGTAATGTGAATGTAATGTGTGTAACAGCAGGAGGAGCAGCTGCAGGCTGCTGTTTGAACACTCAAGGGACTAAAGGCTTGTTTGGGAGACCTCCGGAGGTGTGTTGGGGGGGCGGGGGATTAAAGTGCTGAGTGTATGTCATCACAGTGTTGATGTGTCTTTATCTTTTACCTGTTCTCTCCCTTTCGCCCCATTGGCTTGTGACACTAACCCTTATGATTTTCTGTGTAGAAGTGAGATTACTCCCTTGCTTGTGCCAGTTTCTGGGGCTGCAGGGTTGACACAACACTATATAATTATCTCACTAATTATCTCAAATCGTTCCAGTAAATGTTTATACCACAGCATCATGAATTGCAGGTGTACTCATTATAACCAATATCGTTTTATCTGAAATCAAGAATGTGGTGAAGATACATCTGAGACAAAGGTGTTAGGAGGTCTGATTCTTCATTGCCTTGACCCTGGGAAATCATAGCAAAGTAAACCACGCCATTCTGACTTGTTGGCATTTTACATTTAGCACTGGTGTGAATGATTATACATGCTGTGGGGCAATGGAGAATCTGATTTAGTAGATGCATGTGATCTAGTATCCTAGTATCTAGGTCCTAGTGCTATAGAGGAAATTGATAACTCTGTTTATGCACTGCACTGAATGTGCAGTACTGCAGAGGGGCAGGGGTGGCTCCTCAGGAGTGCACTGGTGCAATTGCATCCCCCCATTTGATTCCCGCTCTGCCCAAAGTTCAAAATCAACTGCCTAGCAATGGCATCAGCATTTCTATTCAGGCAACAGTTAGGCAATTGCTGGACTACATGGCTCATCATAACCTACCTGATTTCTTTTAAATTCTTCATTTCATGACCCTCACTCCTTTCTTAATGACCCCGATGTTCCACTAATCATGCTACCCTTCCTTTGGCAATTCAGTCTGTTAGCTGCTTCTGGTAATGTGGGTCATATTTCAGAGCTTTGCAGAGTTTTTTTTAACTCTAGCTAAAAACATTAATTCAGGTGTGGAAATGTTAACACAGGTGACCATTAACTCAGGTATGGAAATAACTTGCAGTGAAGCATTGGATGCACTCTCAAGATGATAGATTCTGTTTTATGAAACTGAAAAACATGTACATTTCATTCTAATGACTGCAGGACTAATGAAACAACATCTTTTGATTATTTTTTGCATAGTTTGGTATGTTTTTGTGCATGATATGTAACAAATTAATGCAGATTCCAATACACTTATATTTGTTTTTTTTTCTTTGATCTTAAACAGAATAATATAGCCCTAGGCTCTTAGTATATTACTAAAGCTTCTAGTTTCTTTCTAACTGGAGAAAAATTGTGGTGTGTTATATGTGATGATGCACCACACTAGCTGCATCTTCCTTTTCAAAATCCTAGATCTGCCCAGGGGCTGGTGATTATCTTCCTCTGTTGGTCTTGCCAATCATACAGATTCAAAAATCACTTCCAATCTAAAGGTAGAAACTAAACAGGCAAGAATTTTAGCTGGGGCTATAAGAGAGTTATGACCTCTGTAAATCAGAGGGTACCAGTGTATTCATGAGTGGGTTATATTTCTTTCCTTTGATTATTTTCTGGAGTGTTAACTAAGGATAGAACATGTGTATTGAATTTGCTCCCTTCTTGTCTTAATATATGTGTAGATAAGATGCATTCAAGTGGCAATTGACTATGAGGAAGGACTAGATGGCTGTCTCCCTTAGCTGTGCCATCACAACTTTGCTACTTCACAGTGAACTTTTCACAGACTGTCGTGAAAGCAAGACATGAAATCCAGTCATAAGGTTCAGAAAAATGAACTTTCTCAGCTGTTTGACAACATAATCTTCTAAGGGAAACTTGCTGTAGGAAGATAGACCGAACTTTTAAGATATATTTTTTAAAATAAAACAACTTTTTTCTTGTTAAATGTATTATTTTACATTCTTCCAGTACATAAAACAGTTCAGAGAAAGTTGTGACAAAGATGATACATATTTTTTCAGGCCTCTAAGGAAATCGCATATCCAAGGGTTCAGTTATGGCAGGGGCAGGCAATTATTTCAGGCAGAGGGCCACTTACTGAGTTTGGGCATGCTGTCAAGGGCTGCATGGGTAGCCTCACCTCTTGACAGGTACCCCACCCCCTGGTCATCATGTTAGGACTGGAAGTCCTTCCCCCTAACCCCTGACCTTTGCTACCAGAAGTCCCTCCCCCTTGCCCCCAGAAGTACTCCTTTCAGTAAGGGGTTTTGCCATCTGAGAACCAGAAAAATACCAAATTATATTCTGAAAAGCAAACAACTAAAACATTCATTTATTTGATTTCAAAAAATATTTTTGCCCTGGTTTACATGTATTTGTGTGGTGTACAGAGAGGTAATTG
>NW_017729015.1:7305520-7305777 GCF_001723915.1 Gavialis gangeticus | reverse complement strand
GTGGGGAGCTGTGGGTGTGTGGGTATGTGGGGTGAGGGAGCATGTGGGTATGTGTGCGGATATGTGGGGTGTGGGTGGGTATGGGGTTTGTGGGGAATTGTATGGGGGAGGGTGGCTGGGGTGCGTGAGGGTGTGTGGATGTAGGTGTTTGCGTGTATGGTAGTGCAATGGGGGTGTGGGTGCAAGTATGTGGTGGGATGTGCATTTTGGATTTGCCCTACTTACACACACACACACACACACACACACACACACAC
>NW_017729015.1:7289443-7305510 GCF_001723915.1 Gavialis gangeticus | reverse complement strand
ACACACACACACACACACACACACACACACTGCCCCTGCCTGCACACACACAATCTCCCCCTGCCCGCACACACACACACTCTCTGTCCCTACCTACACATACACACACACTCTTCCCCTGCCTGTGCCCGTGCCCACAACCCCATGCTCCCCAGTCCAGCCATGTAACCAGGAGCCACGTAGTGCTACAGCAGGGTGGGGGCAGAAAGCAGGGAAATGGCTGGGGTTGGGTGGGGCTGGGCTCCTGCCTCCTGCTGCTGACTCCCCTTGGGTCCTACTGCCTCTGGCCCCTGTCGTCTTTGACAGGCAGCCAGGAACAGATAAATATTTTCTAAATTTTTTAGGGGTCCCACAGGCCACATAGAATGGCCTGGCAGGCTGGATCCAGCACGTGGGCCATATTTTGCCTGTCCCTGAGCTATGACATGGCTTGGATCCTGCTATATTTTAAGGTATTTTTTGTGGAATTTGAAACTTCCTGAAAAGTTATTTTTGTGCCTATGAAGTTTAAATGGATTTGATCAATTATTCAAATGCAGCCTGCCATCCTTGTTACTTTATACAAAAATAATAAACCCCCATCTATAACTGTGGTGATGAGAGAAAGAAACAGATAGCTTTGGAAATGGTTTCACAAAATAGTACATTGCCATGCAGAGGTAGCCCAGGGAAAGTTCTCTCAATAATAATAAGTAAATTTAATTTGCATGGCTAAGGCAGAGCAGTTGTCAATAACAGACTAGCAGGAAGAACCCTAATTGGAATCAGCTGAAGAGTTATGGTGTGAATTCATCTGCTAAACTCTGCATGTAAACCTCCTGGTCATCTCCCATGTAAAAGATACCAGGAAACAGGTCAAAATAGTATAGGAAAAACAAAGGGATGAATGGGGTTTCTTATAATTTACAACACACTATTCGTTACTCGGAGTTGTCTGCCAGAGTTTTACTGAAGCATTTGTAAATCCCCTCCATCTAGTGGATTAAAAAAGTGTTAGGGCCCAAGTATGTATCCATTTGAAAATCCATTGTTCTCCTGATTCAAAGGTCCAATCATCCAATCAGGAAGAAGAAACAATACTATGTGACTAAGGTAACCAAAAGTGTAATAAAACAAATATTGCAGACTGGAAGAGAATGGCTTGCAAACAACACAGTGGCTATTACTCAGTGAAACCCTAGGAATCATTGACATTAGGGGTGTGTGAAGTGGATTTCGCCCAAATCAGGGACAGTGATTTGATCTGTTGATTCGGATCACTGTTCCTGATTCAATTCAGCTGAATCCAAATCTGAAGATTCAATGCTGATTGGGAAAATCAGTGATATGGACATAGGCACAGGTTTAAATGTTTTTTCTATATACCTCGAGGTACCAGCTGGCTTGTGAATGCTGAAATGCTGGAGCAGATGGAGCATCCCACAGGACTGCCGGGGGCCCCTGCATGCTCGGCAATAAATCGGGAAGTGGACCGGAAGTACTTCCAGTCCACTTCCAGGTCTACTGGGGAGTGTACTGCCCCCCCCCCCGGTGCCTCCCCAGCTCAGCGATTCACCGTGGGGTGACTCTGGGTACTCCCCAGACCCAGGAGGCACCAGTCGCCGAGCTGAGGGGGTGCAGGTTGCGGGGGGGTGGGTAGCGTGTTCCCTGGAGGACACAGAAGTGGACTGGAAGTGCTTCTGGTCTACTTCTAGGTCTGCTGCCGAGTGCGCTGGGGAGCCCCCCACACTTCTGTGGGACACTGCATGCACCCCAGCATCACAGCACTCATGAGCTAACTAGAGGTATGTAGAAAAAACATTTAAAGCTGTGTCTATGTCTGAATCTCCAAATCTTTCCGAATCCTTCCGAATCGATCCAGAGGGTTCTGATTTGATTCAGAGAGATAAAAGGGTCCTTTGATTCAATTTGGATTCAGAGATTCAGCCACCGGATTGGGCCAAATCTCCACCTCATCGAATCAGGGACCAAAGCTTTGCACAGTCCTAACTGACATATTAGCAAGGACCGTGGCTGGTTTGTGAATGAAAGCAGTTCATTCCCTCCTTTATGGACCTGAGGGTGCCTGACTTTTATTTAGAGGCTCAGCAACGGCCATATTTTGACTCAAATTGTGGGGAGGGGAGTGGTGACTTTTTATTTATTTTATATCACTGTAATGGGATAGGGCTGGGAAGAGGAGGGGAGTGCTTTAGCTTTGCTACTCTTACCAGTGGGAGTTCCTGGGAGATGAGAGTGAGAGACAAGCTGATTACTACTTCCCTTTGACCAAGTGGGATTTCAATAATCATTCTCTGTACTGCTTCTAGGAAGGTGCTGCTGCTTTCTCAGAGCAGATTGGAAGATGTTGCTCATAAATTGCTCTAACACTTCCAGCAGTGACTTAAGGTCACTTTCCCAGACTGGGCTAGCTTTGACTCCATAGTCAATTCCTCTGAGCCATCTTATCTGATGCAGCCTGGCTGATTTTAGGGATGGGACCCATGCTGTTTGTATGTGAGCGTGTATGTCCACATACTGTGGCAGTGAGGCAGTGATAGCAAATGCACAGTGGGCAAACTGAACTATTAACTGAGAGATGAAATCTGAGAGACAAAAGCTCGCTTCTCTGTTTCACAATTGATGTTCTCTTCTATGCTTCATTGGCAACTGGCACCTAGGCGGTGAAAGATGGATACAGCAGTTTAATTTCAAATCCCCAGAAGGGACTGAGTAACAATGAAGACTCTGGAACAGGGGGAACTTCCCTTTCTGCTAGCGCCATCCACAAATAAATGTTTTTTTCTGTTTGCAGCAACGACATTGTGTTTAGCTGAGACAAAGTCTGCATTTTCATGGGAACTGAAACAGGAAACAATGACTGAATCAGACCATTAGCCTTTAAAAGCCTGCATTCTGATTTCCAAAGGCAGGGGCACCTGTAAGTCCCAATGATTAGGCTGTGTACAGTTTCTGAGCACCTGGAAAAGATGAAGTCATACTTTTTAACCTGGCCTCAGACACGGCCTTTAATTTTTCTGGTGCATTTAGATCAGCAATGAATTGCACCTGCCGTTTTGGTACTGCAATTAATATGAAAGACCAAAGATAGATACCCGTCCTACTGATGGAGCAATCAAATGGTCAGACAAACATTTGGTGTGCACTCTTAGGTCATCACAGGCACAAGGTGTAGATGAAGTTTCTGGGAGACAGGGTATTTTACCAGATGCATGAGACCCTGTCACGTTGGTTCAGATCCCAGGTCTGGAAATGGTCAACCCCTGATGTTTTATCACTAGGGGGAACACTTTCTCATACTACTGTTCAGTTCTGTAATATTGTACCCAGATTCCTTCCTGATCCCCACAGGGGCAGGGATCCGGGTTTTCCATTTCCCATGGAAAAACAGAGAAAAACATGGATCTTCACTCTCCCCAACAAGAGGAAAATGCAGATTTCTCATATTAATAGAGAAGCATGTGGATTTCACAGTTTTGCAGAGCTCTCTGCAGGCTGGCAGAGTTCCAGCCTGCAAGGGGCTGGGAGGGAGCAGGAGGAGGCGGTCAGGCAGGGGCCACCATGTGCATGTATATGCACATGGCTGCCGGGGAGCTTGGAGAGCAGCTCCCATAGGTAACTGTGTGTGTGTGTGGGGGGGGGGCAGGGATTGAGGCCCCCGTACTGCGAGAAGGAGGGAGGGCGTTGGGCAGTCCAGGGATAGGGCTACTGCTCAGCTGGGCAGTGCATGGGGCTTGGGGCGTACGGCTGCAATGTGCAGCCACAGGGCCCTGGTGGAGAGTGGGGTGGGGCCGTGGGTGGTTTGTCCGGGAGGTGAGAGGGGTGGGGCTGGCTCCCTGCTGCTGTGCACAGTCCCGGGAGGAGGGGAACGGGGGGGCGACCTGTGCCCCCCAGATCTGTGTGCAAGATGGAGGTGTGCACAGGCTGCCTGCTGCAAGCTTCGTCTCCCATCCTGCTGCCTTCCCCTGGGGCCTCTGCAGCCCAGTGTGTGAGACCCAGCACTTCAGAGAACAGCAGGGCCACACAAAGAAGTTGTTTGCTGCTGCGAGCTCCCCCCTACCCTGGCAACGTGTCCCCTGCCCACGCAGCAGTAGCGGGGATGACGGCTCAGTGTTGTGCCCCTCACTGCTGCCACATGGGCAGGAGACACGTCGTCAGGGCAGCGAGGGGCTTGCAGCGGCAAGTAGCTTCCCTGCGTGGCCCCGCTATGCCCTGCAGTGCTGGGTTGCACCAGCTGGGCTGCAGAGGTCCTGGGGGAGGGCAGCAGGGCAGGAGCCTGAGCCTGCAGTGGGCAGCCTGTGTTTGCCTCCACCCCGTGAACAGATCTTGGGGGCATAGGTCTCCCCTGCTCCCTGGGACTGTGTGCAGAGGTGCCCCCCACCCCCCAAGCCCGCAGCAGGCAGCAGGTGGGGATCCGGGCTCTGCTCTGCTGCAGCACCTGACACCTCTTGTCAAGGGCAGGGGGCTGCAGAGTTGGGTCCCTGGCCCTACAGTTCTGGCAGCTGGGGGCCCCCTCTGGCAGGGCTGGGGGTGGCGGGGTGCTGTGGGTGTGGACGAGGGGCACCAGCAGGCCGGGGGGGGGTGTATACGGAGAGTGAGGGGTACGAGCAGGGGTGGGGGAGCAGTGTGGGGAGTGAGGGGCCTTTCATTTTAATCATGGATTTGGCAGTTTTTATCAGACAATGTGTGGTTTTTTTGTCAGGGAAAACCAGGATCCCTGGCAAATCAGTTTACAGGATGAAGTCTGTTTCTTTCATCAGGAATGTATCTGGTGACTCTGCATTGAAAGAGCTTGATTAAAGGAGACCATTCATGGACAAGTATTTGGAGGGTAAAAACATTGAGGAAGAAGTCAAGTGATGCACAACAACATAAAGGGTGCAGCTAAGAATAATGGACCCTTGGTGGAAATTATGAAAAAGGAAAACTGAGGCTGAAAAACTTCCTAGTGGTGTGATGCAGCAGATGGAAATAGTTCCATGGCCTGAGACTGGACCTGTGGAAGAATCTGACTTTCCACTTCTATGTGAGTTTCCAAAACTTCAATATACATTTCCTATGCAATGAGATTTTCAAAAGAAAAATGTTTTATGGGTCAACTGAAATAGAATGCTTTGATAAAGTTCAAATGTATCGTTCTGTTTTTTATTTTTTTATATTTCAGTTGATGGTCTCATATAAAATAAATGGATAGACATTTTGAAACTGAATACTGAAACATTTAATTGCCCATCAAATCATTCCTTATCAAAAAGCTTTTTTTCAATTTATTTTTCAAAACAAAATTCAATCAGTGTTGGTGTGCACGCATCTATACAGCTACTAAGTTCATGCAGTAGGTTGCACACTGGCTGGGCAGGCACAAGGCTTTATACATTTGTACCTGAGCACAAACTGGAGCCAGACAAAACCTGAGAAGAGCCCTCCCAAATTTCAGCTCCTAACTAGGGCAGTCACTCAGAAATCAGGAGCTGTAGGCTCTCCTCACTCAGAGGAGGTTTGAACCTATATCTCCCTGATTTCCTACTAGAACTCTAAACACCATGCCATTAGCTAGGCTTATAAAGTCTATTCTCTAGCCCTTTTAAAGCTGAGCCACTGCATCTTGCAGTTCCTATTTATGGATAACATAGATGGAGAACAGCGGGAAATGCTTTTCCCCACTGGAGCAAGGAACTAGGCTAGAATCGAGGGTAGCAGCCTGAGCCACCTAACTTGATCTCCTCCTGGTCCCATATATTTTCTTATCTTGGCTTCCCATGGGGACCAGCTTCCAGAGGTAGGTTGTAGAGGGGGTCTTGGTAGTGCCTAACTTATGGCTTGTTGGTTAGCACACTGTTCTGGGAAGTCTGACATATAGGGTCAAACCCCTTCTGGGTAAGGAGGTCTAGAACCTACATTTACCATTTCCTGGGTAAACATTGGAGGGCCTACTTCTGACACCTAATACCTGCTAGGCATGGGGTTTTGCCTGGGTACATTTCTGGGACTGATCTTTACCCAGATATGCACATATAGAGAAGTTATACAAGCCTAAGTGGTCAGAGTGCGGCATTCCATATTGTCACCATGCAGAGGTTTACTTCACCATGGGTACATCTACACATGCAATTCGAAGCCATAAAGTCAGGTGCTTATTGCACTGGAGTTTATTGCTCCTGGGCGCACCATTTGAATGTGCACCTGGGACCCACAGCACGTTGAGCCAGGGTGGAGCAGCCTGGACTGGCACAGAGCCCAAGGGGTCAGCCTGCCAGCCCGGGGCTGCTCCGACCTGGCTCAGTAAGCTGTGGAGGGGATGGCTGGGACATGAGGGAGCTCTAGTGTGGGGTAAGCTGGCAGACACCCACGCACACCTTCATGCTCCAGCCAGCTGGGGCAGCATCTACGTGTGTGTTACCACGTATGAAAAAACTCTGCAGCAGGGTAGTACTTCTGTTTACAAGTACAACCCTGCTGCAGAATTAGTTAGTTTCCTGAGGCCTAATAGGGCTGCATGTATAGATGCTGAGACATTTACTGTGGAGCTAATTAGGCAGCTCCACAGTAAATGTCTCATGTAGAAATGCCCCATGAGAGCTGTACTCAACTGCTGCAGAGTAATGGGCTTGCACTAGCTACTTCCCAAGGAGAAGCCAGCTTTTGCTTCATTGTGCATCACTGTTTCTACACAGCAGGAACATCCTCCAAATTATGTTCACAAAGTTGTGGCATCGGGCTGACAACACATTGTTGATTTCCAAAGTAAGGAGCTGGAAGTCATTGTGTTCCTGTGTCCAGGGCTCAAACTCCAAATATTGAAAGGTTCTTCTTTGATATCTCAGGACAAGGTAGACTCCACCATTTTCAAACAGTTAACAGGCCATTAGAGGTGAAACAGTGCTCCATACTGTAATGCTAATGACTGTGAATATGCAGAGGCTTATGCAGGCATGTTTGACATGCTGCTGCTGAACAGCTACAGCTTTGCAAACCAACTGTGGCTGTGGTTTTGATGGTGGCAATATCAGCTATAGCTGCAGCTTTCCCCATGCACCAGGAAAAGAATGAGAATGAAAATGAGGGGAAAAAAGAGAGCAGCAAGGGGATTGTTCAGGTGCCTCTGGAGGGGTTTTTCTGGATGTAACTTTACTTAGTGCAGCATTTTTTCTGGGCTTTGGAAACCAATGTCGATTGTGCTGCAGCTCTGGGATGACCAGCACTGGCTGCAGGCTTTCAGGATGACAAAGGGTGCTTTCCTGCAAAGCTATGTGGACCTTACTCCAGACCTGCAGGAGGAGCACGCCAACAAGAAGGCTCCATTCAGAAGTGCATGGGCATTGCCATCTGGGAACACATCACCCCAGGTAGCTTGTCCACTAGGAGCTACCAATTTCGGTGTGGGCAGATTGACTGTTGGGACTTTGAGATGGTGATAGGTGCTGCTGTTACAGGGGAACTGTCACTACCTATTGAAAAGATGGCCAGTTCTCTGGAGGTTATTGATAGCTTGGCATGCATGTGTTTCCCCAGTTTCAGTGGAACCTATATTCCTGTTATTTGCCCCTCCAGCATGCCTCAGAGTTCATAAATAGAAAGCAGTACTTGTTGGTAGCGCGCCAAGGCCAGGACCTGGTTTATCATTGTGGCAAGTTTCCAATCCAATCCACTTCTCACCTACTGCCTTGGCTGATAAAGCCTTTTTTATTGGATATTTGGGCTATCTATAAGAACTGTTTAATTATCACCCAAGCAGCTGCAGGATGACAGGGTGTGTGCCTTTCAGAGGCTGACAGTGACCACTAGTGGGAAGGCTAGAGGTGCTGAGCAATGCCTGCCTCATATTGTAAGTGTGCTGTGCTCTGCACAATACCTGCGAGAGCAGGGGATGAAGCATTGCTGAGGCTGAACGATGTAGATTCATAGACATTCAGGATGCAAGGAGCTATCAGCAAGACACCCTTTCCTAAGTGACAGTTGCCATAAAACTCACTACCAGGTATATTGTATATTCTGTGTATCTGGTCAAAGTAAAGGGCATAATTCTTTGGATGCTTTGCCTTATCCTGTGAGTAACTTTTCGTTACTTGCAGGATAAGGCAGTTCTAGCATAGGGTGACGATTCTGAGAGCTGCTGGGGGCTTCTTTCATGATGCAGAGTTTGCTCCACATGGTTTGTAAACATTTATTGATTTTTTAAAAATATGGAGAAAGTGCTTTCATTATATGGGATCACTTTGGCATTTGGGTGAAAGGAAGTTGTTTTGTAAAAGATTAGAGCGTTTGAATAAAAGCTTACTTCATTTTTTGGAAAGTGCAAATACTGTAATGCTTTGCAAACAGTGCCACAGTGGGGATCTGCAACAAGGAAATGTTAAGCTCAAATAGCTTCAGCAAAAAAATTTACAGCCATTTGCTGTTGCAGTCCTTCCTCTTGGTAACTGCTCAGTAATCTGAGGGTGTATTTACTGTGCAGAGGTGATGTATCTTGCAAAAGACAAGCCACACCCCATGCCAGCCCACGCACACTTGCAAAAAACCTCCAAAGCCAGAAGTTCACTAGTGAGGCCATGCAGAGGGATCCATCAAAGGCTGCTTTTTAATCCTTGGTTTCTGGTATATGTGAGGGCAGATGCTGTGAATCAACTCCAAAATTTTGGGTTTGGTGTGCCTGGGGGCACGGTTAGAGAGCATGGGAGGGGTCTGCTTGGCTTAGTCCTGGTCTGGACACAGTTTCAGTGGTGGAAATAAGCCTTTAGTGTGAAATGGCATGGCAGTTTCACTTTCTAAGGTAGGTAGGACTGGGGCTAATGACACTTGAAGCAGATATGACTGCTGTGCCGTGTCCAAGGAGGAAGAGGTAGAGGGGAGTGGCAGTCTTGATGTAACATATTTCCAAGCAGTACTGTTCATCTGTTCATGATCACCGCCTTTTTCTGACCATTTCAGCAATGTGCTGGGCCACAACATGGGTCCAGTCTGCCAGCTCTGTGGTCATAACAAGGTTCAGCTCTGCCAGTTCCCTGGTCTTGGGCTAGGGACAGACATTACACACTTTGAAAAATGGCTGAAACTGGTTTGGGATAAACCTGTTTGAATGTAGTGTCAGACTTAACTGATTTGGCTCAAACTGGTTTATGCAGTGTCTGTCCCAGAACCCTTGCTGATTTAAGATAAACCAGATACCCCCTGCATCATATCCTGGCATGCTGTCTGAGCTGGGAGGGACTCACTGCTCCACAGCAGGGCTGGCCCCTCCCCTCTGCTCCCTGGCCAAAACTCCGGCAGAGACTTACAGGCTGCTCTCCCACTCCCTCTCACCACTCTCTGCTAAGCAGGATTTCTCCTTCCCCTCTGCCTTGCTGAGGAGGTGTCTGTGTATTAGCTAGCAGACCACATGCTGGCCATGGTCCATGCCAAATCAACAGGTAGAATCAATAGGCAGAATGAACAGGTAGCTGGTAATGTCCCTTTGTTGTTTTCTTAATGGGGTGATAAACACAGTTATCAATTCCTTGCTGGGGTAATCAGAATATCCTGAGGGGGCCTGGCCACTCCCCACTCAGCTTAGTGCTGTGGAAGGGATGGGAGGGATGCCCTGCACCCCCCAGCTTCTTGCCTGAGTCACTTCAGGCCTGTGCTTGCATGTCTGGGATGTCTGTGCAGTTACAAACTGGTTCAGCCTAGCCAGGTTAGACTAAGCTGCAAAGATGGAATCAGTTTAGGCTCAGGCTTTTTCAATGTCTGCCCCTAGCCTTGGAGAGTCTCTCTTTCTTTGCCTCTATCCTGCAGCCCTGAGAAATCCACCCTCATTTCTTGGACATATCAATAAGGTCACAAAGCATTTCTTCTTTTCTTCACCACTCTCAAATTTGCCAGACATTTGATAACAAGCAGTGTCCTTGAGTGTCTGGTTGTATCATGCATTGACCCTGGAAGGTGAGAAAAGTAGCCAGCAGCTTTTGTTCATTCTTCATTCTCCCTGACAACAACAGTGAAATATTTTTCATCCCACAGAATTCCATCCCAGAGCTTCTGCTCGTATCTGGGAGACTGTGGAGGAAGTAAGCCCATTTTTCCTTTTCCTACCATGCTCCTTGGTACTGAAATGTTAGGAACCTTCCTAACTCACCCAGAGTTTTAGTAGTGGTTGCCTGTACCTCAGGGCAAGCTCGAGTACTGTGTTATGGGACTGTGTTTCACAACCGTGGTTCTGTGGCCAGGACTCTAAAAGGTGTAGGGTCAAGTTATTAATTCATACTATTTTGGGAACATAGCATGACAGATAGGTATGAAGGTGCCAGAGGCAGAGGGTCTCCAGGGTGGTCTAATGTTGGGGGGGTGTACCTGATCTATGGGACCAAAAAGCAAAGAAAGTACCTATTTACACAGTGTAAGGGGATCCCAGAAAGATATGCACACATGTTATTTGCCAGAATGATCCTTCCTGGCATTCTGGATGACTGGAAAGGCATAGCCACCAATTGTGAAATGAGGGACAATTCAGCTGTTCTTTGTAATGTTTCAACCCTGCTAGCGCACTTTTGGTATTGACAATTCCTTTTTCTATCTCCTGCTGAAATGCTCAAAGTTTGCAGTGAAATAAATGCAGTTTTCCATTGAAAGTTTGGTACATCAAGGGTTGCTAGTACAGGTAACTTGTTACAGTACTATTGATGTTCCCGGTATGTGTTTTCTAAATGGAGTTTGTTTATAGCTGCAATGTAGTTTTGTACCGAGGGGGAAAAAAAAACCCGAAAGCCTTCTCGGATTTTGTACAGAAAATAAAAATACCAGTAAGTGGAGCACTGAGAAAAAAACCTATTCTGATGAATTTCAATAATTTCTTCCTTGATCAAAATACATTCTGTACTATGTACTTTATGATACAACAGGAAAATGCTCTATTTTCAATAAACACATTTTTTCTGATAAGGTTTTCATTTTTGAATCTGCTACAGTTGCCATTACAGCATGGGCATTGGGAAATGACTCAGTGGGGAGGAGAGAAAGTGGAGTCAGGAAAGGGAGAGGAGCCATTGAAAAGTGCATGGCTGATTTCTTGCCGACTAAAGCACAGTTGCCATTTCGAAAAAATAAGGAAGTGGAGTAAAGCTCAAAAGGAGAGGGGCAGAAATGAGGAAGACCACTAGCTTGCACCCATCCACCATGGCTGTATCCAGCTCTGGGAAGAAAAAAAATGGATTAATATAATACCAGTGATTTCCAATAAAACAAATGTCATGATACCCACCAGTCTCTTCCACAGTGCTCCTGGCTACCTGAATGTTTTCAAGGCTGGAAGGGTGGCCTTAACAGAGAATATATGCTTGTTATCTAGCTCTGTCTGTTGGGGTTGTCACGCTGTCATGTATGTCAAAGGGGTGTTTTGCTTTTACCTTTTTTGGTTAGTCCTGGAATCATCAGTCTTTTTATGTCCATCAGTGGACCCTGAGAGAAGTGTGTCGTAATGTTGTCCAGCCCCTCATAATGTGGACTGGTGGTTCAAACAGTGCTGGACATCCAGTTTTGTCCTTTACTATCTTGTAAACCATTTAAAACCTTTTGTTTTAATATGCCCTAGGAGGTCACCCCAGTTGTCTCCTCTCCCCTCAGGGTCAAGGTGTCTGGGACCTCCACACAGCTACAGCTGCACATGATAACAGGTGGCTCCGTACTAGAATAAAAAGCTAGGGATACTGTCTCCTGGAGTACACAAACACCAATGCCTACTCATGATCAATTCATCATTCATGACCCCAGAACAGAGAAGTGGTTAGCCAGGTTAGTCTGAAGTTGGGGAAAATGTAGAACAGGGTGGCACCTGACCAAATAGGTTGTTGCCTACAAAAGCACATGCCTCTCTGAACCAGTTAGTTTCTAATAGGATGCCACCCTATCCTCCCTTTTGCCTGACCCCAGAACAGTAGTGGGCACACAGGTAAATAGACTGGCTGGTCTAGGCAGGGTACAAAGCCAGTGGTGGAGGTAGCCGGAGGATGTGACCACACAAACATTAATGCACAGTAGCTTACTGTGAAATTATGTTACTGCTGCCTCCGACAGGAGTACAGCCCATGCTGTTCAAACATACAAAGAAATCGTATTGCGCAGACTTAGGTAAGTAGGACGTTGGTTTTATACAAATAGCCCCCCTGTCTAAACTAGCTCTTATTAATTCTTCTTATTTTTTGATGAGATCAATTATTGGTAAGCTTGCATGGCTTCCATTCACATTTCTATCTGTCTGTCTGTCCATCCATCCATCCCTCTAGGTATTTTTATGATACTTTCCCCCATGTTTTCATGAATGCTGAGATTCTGTTCCAAAGTCTCCCTATTGAGGGTGGTAGATTTGGGGGTAGGTCCAGATTCATTCAGATTAAGACAAGAGGCAAGCAGAGGCTTTAAGTTGCAAGTGGGTGCTGGCAGTAGTGAGTGGGGTTAACACCGCTGAAAGGCAGCAGCAGCCCAAGGTCAGCAGCAGGGACAAGGTTACTGTATGTACCACACAGTCGTTAATCCAAGGGATTCTGTGAGGGGAACAATTTCTTTTTGAGCCAAGTGTCTCTAAGCACCTGGACTTACAGGCATTTCTAGGCTAGGAAAAAATAACCCTGCTGACAATTCTCACATTTCAAACCTTTTGTATGATCCTTTACATTGTATGGAAAGACAGGAAACCCCAGGGTATGGGGTATCCAATCGATAGCCCTAAAATCCACCTTCACTTTCATCTGAGGTGTCAGTCTCTGATTGGTTTTTGAAATGTAAATGGCCCTTTCTGAACACCCTTAATCTCCCTTTAAAGCTCAATCCAGGAAACAAAGCAGGTTTTCAAAAAACTCAAAGAGAACAGACCATGTCTCTGCTGACCCCCAAACTTAAAGGCTTGAAAGATCTGCAGTACAAAATGATCTTTGAGGTGCTGGGGGTGGTGCAACACCTGCTCTCCTCTGTCTGTATGTGAACCCACTGTTCCCCTGGAGTCAAAGAGGATGGATATCAAGGACAGAGCCTACTTCAAGTCAGCCTCTTGCCCATGCACAAATTTCTTACTGTGGCTGCCTCTGCCTCTCCCAGGCAAAAGCCAGAAAGGGGAAGAAATCCTGGAGTTTTTCACAGACCTGGCAATGAGTACCCAGGCCGTGCTGAAGGGCAGGTACAACAATACGGCTAACTGGAAATGGCATTTTCCAAAATGTTTTGTTCCAGAATGGAACGAAAACCAGAAGTCTCGGGGCGCAACCAGAAGACTTAACTAGCTGATTTAGGAGGGGCACCACAATGGCATCCTTGGACAGGAGTCTGGGTGTGCAGCAATGATGGCAGCAGCTGCCAGGGTGTTTGGAGCCTGTAGCATCAGCACACTCCGCTCCCCGGGCCTCCTTCCCTCGGCCCTGGCATCTCTTCCCATGGCCCCAGGTTTGCTAGATATGCCTCTAGGATCAACAGCCATGCAGTCTGGGGGTTAGGCAGTCTGCCTGTTCACACTGCAGGAGGAGAATCTGTGGGGAGCCAGCCAAGTAGGGAAGTGGCTGCCTAACTCCTCAGATGGGAAACCAGCCATGTGGTCTCAATAGACACCAGGATTTTCTGAGAGCCCTGACTTCATGGCAGCCTGGGTGTCCCACTAAGCAGTTTACTAACAAGTGTGGGGACCTGGACAATGGAAAACTATGTCGCACAGTTCCCTAATACACACACACACTTATGCATTGAGCCTATTGTTGCAGCAAAGGACTCCCTCCCTCCATTCCTCCCTAACATGATGGAAGTCCTTCCCTCTGCCTACACATCATTTCCAAACCTTTTCCCTTTTTACCTGTCAGGGTAGGTCTTTTCAGTTAAGGAGATGGTCCAGTGGTTAGCCATCCTCACTGGGCACTACAGTGTCCATGGTTCTTCCAGCTCCAGGGACCTGAAGATGTGATTTTCAACACAGTGCCTGGATCATAATGCTCCATTTCAAAATTTCAGGATTACATTAGTTATTTTAAAAGCTTAATTTCAGAAAGTAGGGTTATAAGGTATTGTAAGGTAATTATCAAATTAGTTACTTATATGTGAGACTTTCACTGGGGAATTGATAGATCCTAATGACAGCAGATGGCAATAACTGCTGCTTAATCAGAACAGTATTGGGAATAATTCTTCTTAATGGGAATGAGTTTAGCTAGTGCCAAATAGTTAAGTGGTGGCTGATTGGGTGTTAACTAGCTGAAAAATTCTAACTCTGACCTGTTAATGTCAAATTAAGATGGAAAAAAGAATAACTGGAGATCAAATAAGGATAATGCTCAAAAGCCAGTTCTTACAGCATCAGGTAACATTGTAGATCATTTTCTTTTCTTCTAAGTGATAGGTTTTTTTACCCATTTAAGACTATTCAGCTTCTCAGAGCACTATCCTCGACACCTTTGTTTGAGTCTAACTGGACAGGTCAGTGCGTCATAAATCAATGACTCATCACAATGAATTTTTTAAGAACTAAATTCTTTTATCATAGTAAAGGCAGGTAGCAAGCACAGAAGGTTTTGACATCCAGAGCCCTTAAGAGATTGCTGCCTGTATAGTTTGTAACCAGAGGGATAGAGGGAGCCTAGCAATATTATTTATTTATCTGCCCATCTATTAAACAAATAACACAGGCTTATTAATTATAACCAACCAAACTCTCGTACAAAGCACAAACTCAAGGAAAGCAAATCTCCACAGCACAATATCCGGTTGATCTATACTGGCCTGCCAGTAAATACAGCAGAAGGAAATTAAATCTTCATTAAGCCAGTGGAATAAGGCAACACACTTCAAATGCTGATGCTGCCTCTGACTAACTGAGCTAGCTAGGAAAACAGGCTCTCTTTTGGAGCTGCTGCTAACAGTGCATGATCCAGGTAGAGACCATCCAGAAAACCTCTCAGCCTGATTCCATATGGAGAGACTGGGGAGAAATGTTGAAGTTTCTCAGCATAAACAGGATCCTGTGCACTAGAGACTCAGCTATTGGACAGTGGCACAGATCCATATAATGGAAAATGGGTTGAACCTTCAAAACAGTATCTTCTTTCTGATTGTCCAGATGAGGTTCTCAAGGGAAAGCCATCATAATCCTACAGCCTAATAATGTACCTAACTGCTCAGCACTTCACTGCATGGAGGATCCTTCAAGATCCAACTTACTCATGCCTGGAAGGAGCACTGAGGCAGAGGTGTAGCCAACTCTTTTGATGCCCCGGGCAGAGCTGGGGAGAGTGGAGGGAAAGTGGCCAGAGGCATATGTGGTAGGGTTTGTGCCCTGGGCAGCTAAGGGCTCCAGATGGTGTTCAGGGCCCAGGGAGGGAGGCAAGGGAGCCTGCCAGCAGCTACTGGGGAAGGGGTCCCAGCAGCTATTGGGGAAGGGGTCCCCCAGCCAAAGGGTTAAGCCTCTTGCCTTCCCCCCTTAAACGTCACTGAATGCCATGCTGAGTGAAGACATGAAATCCCTAATTCAGCAGCTGAGGGATGCTTGTCCCATGGTTTTCATAAAGAAGTGATTCCAGCCACAAGCATGGGAAAGAGCGCTGCCAGCCTGGAGGGCACAGAATTTATTATAAACATAAAGTAAAAATGTACATGCATTGGCATTAGCTGATTCAACAGAAACTCTGTCTTCAATTCCAGCTCCTTTCCCCCTCTAGCACCTTCTTGATACCACTTACCTGACTCCTTTCCCAGCTCCATGCACATGGAGCCTGTAGTTGGCCAAGTAGCAGAGTAGCTGCATCGGTTTTGCATCCAGGCTCCCTTACGACACCCTAGCCCTTAATCAGTTCCTGAGGCTGAAGTTTCCCTTGCCCATCCCTTATTTTCCCACTGGATTGAAGAGAGTCCATTTTTATGATTTCCTACCTTGAATAAGTAAGGATAACAGAGCAGTGTTAATCCTAGTGCCAGGCCACCTCCCATGCAGATAGAAATGACTGACAGTGATAGTATTTTTTATAATGTGTTTACAGTTAATATTTCGGGAGATGCTACAGCTCATTTCTGTTTAGGCACTGTATGCAGAAGATAAATGCTTCTTAATGGCTGCAATATTTAGTGTT
>NW_017729015.1:7266942-7284443 GCF_001723915.1 Gavialis gangeticus | reverse complement strand
GATTTCCTACCTGGAATAAGTAAGGATAACAGAGCAGTGTTAATCCTAGTGCCAGGCCACCTCCCATGCAGATAGAAATGACTGACAGTGATAGTATTTTTTATAATGTGTTTACAGTTAATATTTCGGGAGATGCTACAGCTCATTTCTGTTTAGGCACTGTATGCAGAAGATAAATGCTTCTTAATGGCTGCAATATTTAGTGTTTAATGGAAAATCACTTACTCCTAATGTTTAGCACTTGCAAAGCTATGAAGTTCTATGTATGCCTGACTGCACAGCTGACAAATCCACTCCCTAGGATCTAGTCCCCTGATCTGCATTAGGAAGTGAGGACAGAGCACACAGGAGAATTATTTTTTGCCTCTTCCCTCCTATCACTGGCAGCTGTCGCAGTAGGCCCTGCACTTCTAACGTAGCACCATCAGGGTGGGGACAGAAAAAGGGAGTCTTAGTAGTAGTTCCTGGCCCAAAAAGAGTTAGCAACTCAGTAAAAGAAAGAGAAGAAACTTCAGATCTCATTGACAGTCCAGTGCCCTGTTCGCTGGCCAATATAAAGTGCTCTGTAACCAACATGTGTAGCAAAATGCAGCCAAACTCATGGACCAAGGACAAATATGATCTTCTGAAGGACTCATTTAAAAACCAGGGACGAGTGTCCAAAGCAAAGAAGCACACCCTTATGACTATCATTCATTTTATTGCTGCTGGTGGTGGTTTCAACATGCCTAGCAAAGGGGGAAAAAAAAGACAGAGATTTGAAAGACAGCACTAATTTAATTTGCCAGTATGAATAAAGATAAGACTGTAAAGCACGTTAATGAAGCTACAGTATCACATAATTCACAGGCAAGTGAAACACGGCTCTTCTCAGATCATGATCGTCTTTCTCCCATTCAAAACTGATTAAAACAGGACGAGGGCATTTCATTACATTCATTCCTGTGAAAGGCAGTTTTACTCCTGCTGTTCTGAAGACACTGGGATGTATTTGCAAATGGTAAAATTCAACTATTGCATGGGAGGACAGAGGCATTTCATCTCGATGAATATGGTGTTTTATGTACAGAGAAACATGCATATATTTACACACAGAAGTACATAGTGGCTTGTACACACCTATTTGTCTTAGTCAAACACATGCCTATGTGGTCTTATTTAGTGCTGCATAATATATCTATTAACAAGAGCAAACAGCCTAAAGTATGCAGGAAGTATACTGATAAACCTGCAGAAGAGAATAATGGCTCTAAAAAAAAAAAGGGTAAAATGTGCTGTTACTCTCACTTAGACAACGTAGGGGAAAATCTATGCTTTCAGTAGAAGTTGAAGACCTCCTTTGTCTCGTTTGGAGCAATCTCCTTGGTATGTGGCTTTGGTCAGGTATTGGCACTGATGAAGCAAACTTGGCTTAGTTTACACCTGTGGAGAAAACATGGCCCAAGGCCTTTAAGGTATTAGGAAACCTAACTCTTACTGAAATCTAGAGTGTTTGGCACCTAAGAATGTTCCAAGCGGAGGTATTGAAAAATAGCTAACTTTAGCGTGGCATTTAAAAAGCAAAGAGCATAATGTCTTAAACCAAATTATCTAGCAGGGCTTTTTACCTTGATTTAACTAAAGGCATTTGCCAGTCTAGACAGTGGAGAAACAGAAGATTTAATGCAGTTATAAAAAAAAATATGTGCACTGATGTGTATGGGAAGATCATAAAGACAAATAGCTTCCCTGCCTGCCTCCAGTAGGCTTTACTGCCTCCAACTGTATTAGGGAGCAGGGCTGAGGAAAGAGCCCCATTCCCCACCCACTTGCTTCTACTCCGTAAGCCCACAACACTGAAAATTGTCATGTTACCGGTCCTTGGCCACCCGGTTCTCAGACTTTGACAGGCTTCGAAGCATATGTCCAATGTTGCTCTAAAAGTGCCTGCTTGACATTTTTTAACATGTGGTAGGGTTGGGGTACTGGGTGTGGGCAGGTTGAGTTTACTTTGTGGGGCTTCTTACCCCGGTCATAAGGGATGTAGGCTTGCCCTTTGAATTAATCCAAGGTGGATGTTATACGTATGATCACTTTGAATCATGTAGCCTTTGCATTTGTTTTCTTCTTTATTGTTTTCCATAATCTACAAAATTGCTCAGACTGAACGTGTTCTCTGGGAAGGGAAATTACAATGCTAATAAAAAATAGAACTGCCCTTTCATATTAATAGGATAAAAATAATAGCCTGCGTTTACCATTGTTCAGGCCTGATTACAGAGTGCTTTATAGAAAATATACACAGGGATAATTTCACACATGGCTGGGGTGGAGCATAACAGCTGTTTAACGTCATTGCAGCATTATTACATAGCAGTCTAAGGCAGGAAGTTAAGATGAATCCTCTGTTCATTTGGAATAAAAGGCGGCAGAAAATTACCCACCCTACAATTTAGCAAACACTGTGGCAGACACCCAAAATCTTGTTAAAATTATTGTCCTGAAAGACTATAACCCCGGTCTCATCTCAACAACGGTAGCATCTTCAGTCAAATGCTCCTGAAACCATTTGAGGTCCTTGAATTAGGGTGAACAGGGTGACTTCCTCAGCCACCTACTTTCTGCCTACGCCTGACTTTTAGGGAGAAGTTTCTTTTCCAGGTGCCAAAGAGCACTGCTCTGCCTACTTTCACTAAGACCACAGCCCAGGGTCACAGTGGAAGGCCATTAGCAGCCATAGTGGCCTTATTTCAAGTCAGGCTCCCTCATCCTTGGGCGAGTCTGAAGAGCAGGAGATATGATAAAGCAAAATGATGTTTATAGGGTATGTCATACGTTTATCCCGTCTTTTATTCTAGCAGCTTTTGGAAATCTCATCTGCAAGGATTTATGGCGCCTCTCTGCCTCAGCTCCCTTTCCATTCTCCCTTCTTTTTTTTACTGCTGCATCTCTTGCTCCTTCCTCCATCTAGTAAAGGGCTATGAATCCAGGAAATTCATGAACTCCTGGAAAGTTATAGCTTTAAAAAAGTATTCATTTGCAATGTGAAAAATGGCTCAGTGTATATCTAAACCTAGGCAATTTTATGGAGCCATTATATTGTAGGTTTGAATTGTATCACTGTATATCTGTCTGTAATTACTTGCTCTTAACTGTTGCTCATACCTTCTGTTTTATATAGAAAAGGTGCAAGCAACAGAATTCCTCTTGCTTTTCTTCTGGGTTGCAGGAGGAAACCTGCACTGGAGAACCTGGGGAAAATTCTGAGCATTGTTTTCTGGCAAATTCAAAGTAACCCCAATTAAATCTGTGAAGGCTTGTGCAGCACGGTGAGCTGCCAACCCAAAGAATGTTTAAAAAATCATGAGACGTTTCAAAGATTAATCCATTTTGGGTGCTTTATAATCATCTTCTGAATACTTGTAAGTGCTTTTGAGTCACTTTTCTCAACATTATCCAGTTTAGAAATTTACTTAAAAAAAAAAAAAAAGATGAGAGGGGAGTCTTACCTCATCTGACCCCTCCAGTAGCAGGGGCCTTCCCAAAAAGCCCCCAAATATGGGAAGCCTTACCAGAAAACAATGAGAGCTGGCAAAAGCGTGTAACCTCAGAGCAGATTCTCCAGCAGATTTTCACCTTGTGGGGTCACATGCACCACTATAAAATGGGTGCATGCCTAATGTTAGGAGCCCTTGTACTTCACACAGGGTTATGCACCAAGTCCCAGTAGCAAAACTTGACCCTCCATGTCCTTCTTCACCTGAGCATTATTATCAGATCCTTCAGAATTTACATGGATCATTACCTGCATCTTGTTTTACGTCTGCTTCCATAGTCTATACTCCGTATCTTTGCAGGGCGTCATAAATCTTTAAAAGCAAAGCTCTAAACCGCAGTCCAGTGGGACTCCCTCTCCCTGGGTCAGAAGCTTCAATTTTTGTCATTGTCCCCATTTCCTGGTTGACCACCAAGGATGACATGTGGAGCTGGTCAAAAACTGTTTTATCCAGTCTTTTCTGTCAAAGAGAAAAAAAATACCATTGCTTCCTATTTCAGGAGGGGTAAACAGATATGCAGGTAGAAGTCCCCGTTCTGCCTGATTCAGAACCCAAGAACTTGAACCTGGATCTCTCACATCCCAGGATAACCAGTCAGGCTATTTGCAGGTAGGTAACTTGCATACTTATGCTCTCTTTATCACAATATTTAATGAATGTTTTCAGAAACTAGCAAGTTTTATCAAAACATTTTGCAGGAAGCTAAGGAAACCTTGATTGCTGAGATCTGTGATAGTGACAGTTCATATTTGGCACAGTAATTGTTAATATTAGAAGAGGCCTTTGATTTATCTATGATATCTGTAAACCTCCTTCCCTATAATCTCTCAGCACTAAGGGCCAGATTTACAAAGGCATTTAGATACTGTGGGATGCTATGGGCAGAGTCTGGGCAGATCACTGCAGGGTATGTTTGGTCAAGCTAGTTGAGTTGACCAGTTTTACTTTTGCTGCTGGCTTTGGCCAAGGACCTACTGTTCAGGGCCCTTGCCTCTGGTGCAGCCAGGCTAGTGGATTATACCCGGAGGCCACCCCAGGCTTGCTAGCAATGCAAAAGAAACAAAGGAAGTTAAACAAGTAAGTTAGCATTTAGCTGTCATCCTGCAGATCTTCCAGGCTTCACCCCTCGGTTGCCTCTTATCTTTTAGAGGCTTTACGGAGCCTGCATGCTTGTGCAACAAAGCAAATGATCAAGCAAGCAAACAAACAAACAGAGAAGAGCCCTGCTTCAGGCTCTCCTGGTGGCTGCTTAACCCCTGGCAGCTCCAGGATCCAGACAGCCTGCTCCTTGGCCAGATGCAGCCCTTTGAGGCTGCTTTCAGTGTCTTTTATCCTTTTCACTCTGGGCTCACCTGGCTAACCCTTTCTCACTCCTCACAGCTGTCAGCTTCCTTGCTGTGGGGCTCACTACGTCCCAGGACCTGGTTCCCCAGCCTCCAGTGAGCTCTTCCAGATCTGGGGTGGGTGTGCAGAGGTGCTTCTGGGGTGTGGGGTTGTTCAGACTCCCCCATACCTCTAGTAACAGGGTAGGGCCCTGTTACAGATACCTAAAGATGCAGATAAATAAGAGAGGTGTCTAAATAACTTTGGCACTCTAAAAACCGTTTCTAAGGCTAGGGACAGAAGTTACACATAGACCGGTTGAAGTGATCAGAAACTAGTTTAAACCTGAAACAGGGCAAAAGTTCAGTGCACATAAACCAGTTTTAAATTGGCTGAAACTCTTCTAAGATAAACCTGGTTGAATATAGTATTAATTAACTGATTTAGTCAAACTGGTTTATGAAACTGCTGTCCCAGACCCCTTCCTGGTTCCCCCCACCCCCCCGGCTTAGTTGGCTAACATTGTATCTCCTGTAACCTAGTTGCGTTCCCCTCCTCACCCCCATCTCTCTATTGTTAGACCCTTGCTCGGGCGCTCTGTATTTCCCTATCAGCTTTGTCATCTTTTTTCTGGATTCCCAATCCTAAATATTTACTAATAAAAGTCAGTTAACCGATTTAGTCAAACTGGTTTATGAAACTGCTGTCCCAGACCCCTTCCTGGTTCAAGTTAATTCAGAGTCCTCCAGCATGCTTTTCAGTCCTAGGCTGTGCTGTCTGCTCTAGATAGCAGGGCTTGCCCTGCTCCTCTGCTCCCTAGTTGGAGTAGCGAGGACTGGCTCACTGGCTAGCTCACTGGCCCTTTCCAGGCAAACCCCAGCTGGGATCTGGGAGGGGTCCCAGAATAGCCCGAAGTCCAGAGCTGGCTTGCTTAGTGCTGGCTGTGACTGGACTACAAATCCCAGAGGCACCTGGAAGCAGGAAGAAGAAGTGATAAGCAACCCTGTAGAGTCTTGCTGCTGTGAGTCTGAGCTGCAAATCCCAGAGACCTCAGGGGCAGCAGGAAGAGGAAGTGAATACACACCCCATGCTGGGTAGTGCCAGAGAGCTGTGCTTTAGCACTCACTGGCTTCTGGCTTGAGCCACTGCAGACATGTGGCTGCATTTCCTGAATTACAAGTGAATGTCTGCTCATTTGTTTATTGGTTCAGTCTTTGCAGTTTAGACTAACCTACAAAGATTGAATCAATTCAGCCTTGGGCTTTTTGCCTGTCTGTACTTAGCCTAAATGGCTATTTGCATTTTAGATGTACCATAAGGGCCAGATTTTCAAAAGTGCCCAGCATTTGGAAGCTTCTAATGTTACACTTATGCCCAGATTTTCAGAGAACTCAGCTCACCAGATTGAATGAAAATCTTAGCACCCTTACTATGGACACTAAATCCTTCTGAATATTCTGGTTAAAGTCCTCTGTTGGACCTCTATAGAACTCTCAGCTGGAACTGCTTGAAATATAGGGTTTACCCCATGGATTTTTTTATTTTTGGGGGGTGTGTGAAAAGCGTAACAAAATCTTTAGCAAAAAATTTTGGCTCTCCCCTGAAACAAACATATACATATACATATGTATACAGATACGTATACGTGTGCGTATTATTTTCTGATTAATTTTTTTCTCCCCTAAAATTGTTCATACCCTCAAGCCCCCGGTTTTCTATCCCACAGATACGTTGACAGAAATTTTAGAAACAGCTAAAATTTCTGGGCGTATATGTAGTTAGATTACTTGTCCGTGTACCCATGCTCTCACCCTCTCCTTTGTACAGGATGTCCTGCTATCACAGAAGTGGTATTAAAAAGGAAGAGAGAGATAGAGCTGTTCTTAAAATATGCACCTGTGAATTATCCTGGCAAGCTCACTAAATACCAGCCAGTTTGAGTTCTCCACGAGTACTGGCACTAAGCATCCCAAAGTCTTTTCTCTGAGACATTCATGAGGTTTTTTAAGCTGACAAGCTGCTATCTGTATTGCTCTGGGCAAAGCACTGCCTTCTTATATTTTCATTTAGCACTCTCTTTCCATTACACTTCCCTCTATTATTGTCTCTCCTAGTAATGATGGTGAATTAGAAAAGCCTGTTATTAACTAGGGTCCCAGATTTCATCCAATCCCAGCATGCTTTGCTGAAAAGGACACTGCCGAGGACCCTCTAACATTCTGTCGATAGGTAAAGCTGGCTGGACCGTATCTGCGATCTAATCCAGTGGTAGCAACAAAGTGTTAAAGCCTGTTTCCTAATATTTTTGCTCCCATAAAGAAAAAAAAGCACTCGGATGAAAAAGGCAGACAACAGGTCCAGTGACTTAAAGAGCATGAGTTTTCTTTTACTGTTTCTTCATTTTTCTCCCCTTGACAGTTCATTCTTTCACAGCAGGCATCTAGCCCAAGTCAAAATCTAACTCTCAGTCATTACCACAGTAACGAAGTTAAATGAATTCAGTGGTTCAGCTTAATGTTCACAGGCTCCAGAAAGAAAGTTACAAGGAAGAAGAGGAATAGTCATAAAAGAGAGCTCCGGCTGACATTTGGGATGCACCGGGATGCCATGCAACTGAATAACTACAGCAGGCGGAAGCTTAAAACAAGATAGCTTCAGGATAAGTGACTCCATTCTGACTGTAATGGAAAGATTCTGAAGCTTCATATTTATAACTAGTGACATCTAAAAGGAGAGAATGTATTTATTACTGTTTCCCAGCTGCTCTCTCAGATTGATGCTGGAACTTATCAGAGAAATCTCTCTTCACAGCCCCAACCTTCATCAGCAGCCCAATCTCAACCTGTCAGGCCGACATTATCTTTGTTCATTTGCAGAACAATTCTGCAGAGTTATTAAGAAGGAGTCTTGCCGAGTTAATGCCTTTGTGCTTTGAGGCAGTAATCTGGAGTCACTGGAAAGTACAATAGATAGACAAAGCCCTTAGTGCATGAACAAACACAAACAAGATCAGCACAGAGGCCAATACTTATTTTTTAAGCTGGCATTTTTTTTTTGGTTTTAATGCACAAAATGTGTTATTTTTCCAGGAAATAAGTTCCCAAATAAGTTTTACTTAACACTCTGGAGAAAACTTCATCTGTCTGCTGAGCTGGATCTCCCTCCCAGCCCCAGATCTAAACACAGATTTCACTCCCAAAAACTCTGAAGTGAAATCTGGATCCGAATTGCATTGCTGGTTCCTATTGCTAAAATGATTGCAAAGGCATTACTCATGGAGCAAAGTGCACTCCATGGGAGTAAAGGGCTCTTGAATCTGGCCCTTAAATTCTACAGCCAGCCTCTCTTTACACCTCATGAAGTTTAGTTTGGATATGAGTCATGTAAGCTGGACCCATTGCTGAAATTTATGCTGATTTTTCCTAGGTGACTTTCAACAGGGCAGAGAGGCGGGAACGGAATTCCGTAACGTGACTTTACAAAAATTTCAGCTACACTCTGTTTTCCATCAGAGAGATTTATTTGTACCTGGGAAATAACAATTTCGTGCTATGTTCGAGCACCTCAATGGCCCACCTATGCCAGTATCCTGTCTTCAGCCATGGCAAGTGCCAGATGCTTAAAAAAATTGATGTGCCCCAGGATGCACCTAATAAATTCTGCTGTATCATATTGCGGCAGGGAGGCAGAGGGCATGCAAGAATGACTGAAAATTCGTGCTGCCGCTGGGGCCAGGCACTCCAAAAAGGAGGGAAGGGAAGAGGCCTTTGCACCAGACGACAGAAGTGAGTGTCTACTGCATGCTTGCCTAGATGTTATGTGGACTTCAGTACCCAGCACAATGAATCCCCGAGGGCCAAACCATGTTTCACCTTGAGATGCCTCATTGGCTTTTCTGAACTGCATTTGTATGTGTTGGATAAAACGGATAAACAGTGGTGGGTGGTTTCTGTCCCACTGAACACAAGGGCCAGGGTCAAAACCTATCTTATTTCCGCTCTCTTGCTTGTCTCCTCCTGGCCTTGTCTTTCTTCCCTCCTTGGCTCTCCTATGGGCCAGATTCCAGTGGAGGGTGACCTGGGTAGTACCTAAAGCAGCAGTTCTCAATCTTTTTAGATTCAAGGCACCCCATGAAAAATGCCAGGTTTTAGTTTTCACTCATTATTTTTACTACAGAAAAATAATAGAGCAATTATTCTGTTGCAAAGAACTCAGAAAAACCTCAAAAGCTCAGGGTGTTTTTAACATTTGAAATCTCCAGTTTTATCTTGTGAAGCTTGTTTGCACACCTAACAGTGCTTACATTGTGTGGCACCACACGGCACCCTTGAAAGGACTTCAAGGCACCCCAGGGTGCTGCAGCACCTTGCCTGAAAATCACTGACTTAGACCACGGCCTGGTGGCTAAGAGCACTTTGCTAGGCAATTCAGGATGCAGGTCCAAGCTCCGCTCCCAAGTGACGGGATTGCTCTTAAACTCAACTCCTCTGTCCATAGGGCGAACAGGCTAACCTCTAGGTTGTTGAGTTAAAAGGTAGAAGCGCCCTGATGTCAAATAACTACAAGCTGTGGGTTTGCACCGACCAAAATTTTGAGTAGCTACACACAGTTACATATGAAGACAAGCAATGCTGTTATACCCTGTAGCCTACAGGGCCAGAGAGCAGCCAACTGAGCATACTTGGAAAGGAAGCACGTCTACACAAGCATAAATTACACTTACGTGACTATGCAAATGCCACTTAAGTGTATGCAGGTGAACTAGGATTTGGCTGTAAGCCTCATTTTTAATGACTGCTGGTTCTGTGAAGCAGCCTGATAGTTCATCCACCCTGGACTGTGGGTTTTTGTAGTTCCTTTGGACTGCAGCTGCTTCCATGGGTTGTGGATGAAAGTCAGTGGGACAATTCAAACTTCTCTTTGGTATTTTTTACAGCAGCATCTGTGTGTCAGAGGAAGAAACATCCCTGGGTCTGATTGTGCAGAGATGACAACCCTCAGCAAGAAACTCTGTATTCTGCTCTCATAACCTAACATAGGTAGCTTGTTCTCTTAATCTTTATCCAACATAGACAAGAACAGGGTGATAAAAAGATAGCTGTTAGGCAATGAGACTATCCTGCAGTAACAATTGAGGTAGCTCAGAGGATTTAGTCGGATGCACTGTAAAAGCAACACAGAGCTTTTATTAGTGAAGCAGCCCAGCCAGATAGTTTTGAAGGCAAAGCTGGAAGGGAAGATACCCAAAAGTCCAGAGATGCTGCAGGTCAGGTTTTTGTTTTGGCTCATAGTGGCTAAGCAGACTTGCAGATGAGGCACTGAGTTGGCACCCAAAAGACAGTGGCTTCATTTTCCAACTCTCTTACAGACTCACTACAATGCCTTTGATAAAACCTTTTTTCTCTTTGCTTCAGTCCATTTTTTGTAAAATGGGAGTGATGATACATCCTTTCTTCTCCAACACTTTCTCTCTGCTGCTAGCTAAGCTTTTAAAGCAGGAGGTGTCTCTTACCAAAGAAATATATTGAGCCTACTATGATAAACTCTGATCTTAGATGGGAACTGCCATAAAATGAGTATGACTACTAATAACGCCAAACTTTCATCCTGTTTTGAAATGCCTCTGGTTCAGTTCTCAGAAGTATAAACTCACTGTGAATTCAGACTGGAGCTCTGCTGAACAGTTCAAATCCTATGTGGTATTTGGTCAGTCAAAACAATTTCCACTCTCTCTGCAAACAGCCCATTTCAGCAGGCCCAGATATGTTGAATCCAGATTGCCCATGTGGCCAAAGTGCTTTATTGTCCTACTTCAGATTCATCTCCAAATTCAGCAATCCTAGTTTAAGCTGAAAAAGGTTTAAGGGTGGGATTTTCAAAGCTGTCCACAGATATTAGATACCGAATTGAAACCCCCCCCCCAACCAATCTGTCACCTTTGAGAAATCCCATTTATTTAAAAGCCCCCAAAATGTCCCTGGGGTGGCGGTGGGGGGAGAGGGGAGGAGGAGAAGTTATTATTTGATGGTAGTAATTCCCAGCATTTAGCAAGATACATAACCTTGCTCTCTGTACTGTAAACTCGGAAATGTTGACTTTTTGTAGAGATCACTACGTCTACCTGAAATTAAGCATGCACTCATGAGACAGCCAAAGGAAAGCTATCCTCATCTCTGTGTTTCTATGGAGCTTTCTTCTTGTATTCACTGCCAGGAACAGAAGCTCAGAACTCTTTGATTCCAGTAAACTCTGCTTTATTAAAGACACTGGAAGAAAGACAGTCGAAAGGAAAAATCAGTGGCAAAATGTCAGTGCGGGAAACGTAGTTCATGCTGTCAATCATTATTTTGCATTTCCCATCAGCAGCACAAGCCATCTTTCCGTGCTTCAAAGGTATCTACTGCTTTGTAAAAATGGGCATCACAGTCAGCGAGATATAGGCACATATAAACACAGCTAAATAGGAAGATATGTAATTAGAGATAACTTACATCTCTGAATTCAAATACCCACTTATCACCTCTGAAAAATTACTCATGTATTTAGAGCTCTCTGTCTCTGTCAATAGGTGGGTAGGCATCAAGATGCTGCCTTTTAGAAAGTGTTTTTTTTTTTGGTCTGTGTCTAAATCAGTTGTTTTCAACTTTTCATATTCAAGACACCTCTTCATAACTATTGTGAATTGGAGGTTGCCCCATTTTGAAAACTAATTTCTTTATTACAATTCTTACTTCCTTGCAGAAGGTCCAGGCAGTGGGGGGTAGGGGATGGGCCAGGTAGGGACAAGCTTTTGCCTGTACTTATCTCCTCACACCTTGCTTCTCTCCTTCCACCTTTCAAAAGATCGTAGGGCACCCTGGTTGAGAGTCACTGGTCTTAATCTTTGTTCCTGTTAGTGAAAATGTATGGTGGTTGTGGTGGTATCCACATGAATCTGTACATGTTAACCACCACTTGGCAAATGCAGGAACCAGGAACCGCTGGAGTTAATCGTGAGCAAAGAATCAAGAATCCATAGGTGCTGACAATGCACATCCTCTGTATCCTCTATGGATTTGTCGAAAGGGAGAATGGGAAAACACAGCCAGCAGCCTTCACATATAACATGTGCTAGGCGTTAGTTTGGGCAAGGCTATTTTTGTGACTGCCTTTCCATGGAGACAAAACCCCGAACAAATAATGTACCCCAAAACTTCACATAAGCCTTGGAGGAGAACTCAAATGGAAGCAAAAAAAAAGCAACATGACCTCAAAGAAAGAGTATAGGAAAACGCGGAGTTCCCCGATGCCTGAAGAAGGGTGTTTGTGCCCAAAAGCTTGCAAAGAACCTTTTCCCAACTATTTAGTTGATCTAATAAAAAGTACCCCATCTACCCAAAGAACCTTGCCTGCCTGTGGGAAAACGAGCTTTCTATAGATTTAAGCCTCCAAGGTGCTGCCCTGTACTAAAGTGTATCAAACACTAATTGAAACGCTGTTTGAAGAGCTAGTCCCAATGGGGAAGTTGTTGCAAAAGTGTCCATGAGGGGGTTCTTTGCACTTTCTTCTGGAGAATCTGGGCAGACTTGGTAGGTTTTTAAATCTTTTGTTCCAGTGATGAGGACTTGCTTTTCAGGTTCAGCCTTGCTGGCTGATTTTCACAAGTCCTTTGACAAACCCCTATCTCTTCAGAGGTGTTCTGTAATCCCTCCCTGCTCTCTTTGATATGGCAGAGATATGCAATGACTAACTTTCAGTGGGCTGCTATGATAACAGGTCCCAGCCTTTCTTATCTGCGTGACATTAGGGAAACTGTATAGGCTTACCTTTCTTGCTAAAGACCATTATCTGTCAATTTAATGCACAATAGTTCACATCTAAAGGTATTGCTCCATGATTATAGTCTGCTCTGATCTCCTTGGCTTCAGGCCTGTGTGGGTTACTGTTTCTGGCAATCTCTTTCTATTTCAGATACTCTGTTTCTCTGAAGTTTCCTGCTTTATCTAACTAATAACCCTTCGTTTTACATATTGCATTTCAGCCAGAGATCTCTACGTCACCAAGGATGAAATCGCCCCCTGGGGAGAACACTGTTAGAAGGGTTGTGCACCGTTTAAATCCTCACAGTGGAGAGTAGGCTTTATGTATGCCTTGGTCTGGCCCTTGAAGAAGGGTGATTGTCACCCAAATGCTTTACACAGAAAGGCAAGTGTCATTATCCTGATTTCTCAGAATCGTCCCATCTGCCCACATAGGATAAGGTAGATTCTTTGTTGTCTGCAATCTTTAAAACAAAAAAGATATCTTTCCAGGAGATATACTAGATGAGTCACAAGTGATACTTGTTGCAGGAATTACTGACTGAAATCAATGATATAGCCCATGTAATCTTATGTAATACAGGCGATAAAACTAGATGATCATAACAGTGTCTTCCAGCTTTGGATTCTCTCTCTCACTCTTTATCACTAGCTCCTTTTCCCCAATCTTTGTTATAAGGTATCACTTGCCCCAGTATACATCCTCTGACCTCAGTGAAGTTACTCTTGCTTTGAGCCAACATACATGAATCCACTTCCTCTGGCATTTCTTTTTTTGATAATTTCTGTATGTTAACCTGAAGAAACCAACAACTGGATAGTCATAGTGCTTCCGATCAGCCACTTATTAAAGGTCCCAAAACCTTCAGTTAAGTTTCCCACCTCTTCCTTGTGAAGCAGGTGAGTATTGTTCCAGGGATAAGACTGAAGAGTAAAGTAGGTCCCAGTGCTGAAGCCTGGCACTCCTTCCGCTGATATCAATTGCTCTTTTGTGCGGGAGGATGTATGCTGGATTGCATTGCCTTACTCATGTGACAAAGTAGGTAAGTAGCTGAGCTGCAGACAGATCTCCGATATCCAGTCTTCTTCAAAGTACTTTTCAGATCCTCACAAATTCAGCCTCTAGGCACTGGGGAGAGAAATTGAGACAAAGAGTGGAAGGGATAAGTCAGTTGCCTGAGGCCACAAACAGAGCCAGAGGAGCGTAATGAGTCCTATATACAAGACACTATAACCCACCTTTGTCTCCTTGCCTCTTGTATCCTAGTCTTTCCATCTGATCACTAACACTGGGAATTTCAGAGGAGCCATCAAAGCTATGTGAACAACTCCCTTTGGATTTTCACATATAACTGTATTATGCTCCTTTAAAATCCCGGTCTAGACTGGTCCTGTCCTTTCCCTTAGTCTTTGTGGCTTCTCTCCCTTTTAGTGGTGTAACAAGAGCGGGGCAAATGGGACACTGGGGGCTGATGTGGAGGGAGCACAAGAAAAACAGCTGCTGCTGCCACTTTCCCAGTGACCACTTCCCAGGGCACAAAAAGGGCTTGTTATGCCTCTGCTCTCTGCCCACCAGTAGAGGATACCCAGGTCAGCCTGACCCAGTGAGGGTTTCCTTGTACAATGCCTGGAAAGCTAAAGAAGGAAAACAGGGGTTCATAGGCTTGGGTGGCATGCTTTTGAATCGCCCCCTGAGCACCTCTCTGAGAACTGCATTTAGAGGATACTCTGTTACCTTGTTCTTCCTCCTCAGCCAAAGAAAAAAATGTTTTTCAGACTTAAAATTTAAGGAGTGATGGGTAATTTTGGGGGCCCAGTCTGAGATACCTGAAAGGGGTCTGCTTTTCAGAAAGCACATGGAGTACTCTCCCTCTGAAAATCCCTCCTTTTAAGACATCTCTTCCTTACACAAATTTAGATCTCTAATTATATCTCATTACTGGTTAAACGGACCTCTTTCTTTTGGGGTCCAATGCAGCTCTTCTTTTGGTGTTCTGGTTTAGTACTAAGTGGGTGCATCTACATGTGCTATTAGCACGGAGCAATCAATTCCACTGCATATCACACCAGCATCCATTGCTCCCAGGCACCTTGTTTCAATGTGTGCCTGGGAATGTAGCACACTGAGCTGGATCATAGCAGCCCCAGCTGGCAGGGGGTCTGGTGGGGGGAGGTCAGACTGCCAGCCTGGGGCTGTTCTGACCCAGCTTATTGTGCTGAGGAGGGGCTGCCTGGGGCACAAAGATGCTCCAGTGTGGGGTTAGCTGACAGGCACCCCTGCAATGAAGCACCATCATGCCCCAGCCAGCCTCATAAGCATTCACACATGTGTTGCTGCACATTAAAGAATGCTGCCACAGGATAGTACTTGTATTTACAAGCACTAACCAGTGGCAGAGTTAATTAGTTTCCTATGTCCTAATAGAGATGCATGTGTAGACACAAGACATTTACTGTAGAGCTAATTAGACAGCTCCGCAGTAAATGTCTTGTGGCGATGCCCCCACCATGGCAGATGTAACGGAGATGAATGTCTTTGAAATCCCACGTTTATTTTCTACCTACGTGAAGTTTATTTTCTACCTAAGGGGACTTTTACAATCTTTGATTTCCTCTCAGCCTGAAGAAGGGAGCCTGTGCCCAAAAGTTTGCAAAGAAAGGTAATTTTTTTGCTCTTTTCTAGTTTAATAAAAGGTATCTGAACCAAGAGTTCTAGAGTTTTGTATTCCTTTTTGTCTCAGAGCAACACAGCTACAAAACAGATCTCTGAAACCCTAGGTCTACATCACACTCAGACAGGTGGCCTTCCCCAGTGTGCACACTACAGTCATAACCAGACTTGTAATCACTGCCTCTGACTCCGTTAAAAACATCCTTGTGCAAGTAGGTGAATCCTGTCTGTGCATCCACATCGTCCAAGCTTCCTAAATGTGTTTGCACTATCAGTGCATAGCAGAACATCTGGGAAGTCAACCCAGCCTTCTTCAGTAGAGAGAGTGCCCAGAGGCTATCCCTGCAACTCAGCACCATGGAGCAATGCATTTTGAGATACTGCCCTGTGTGAGGAAAAGCAAGACAGTCTAAGCTGCTACACAAAGAGAGTGAGAGGGTCATTTCTACCCTCCAAAATTTGCCTGGGGGAAAACATGGATCAGCTTAGATTTCTAGTGGGGGTAAAACACTGTTAGCTGCCACAGTGACAGACAGGGCTTGAACTAATTTGTATGCAGAGGCTAATCCTGTACAGAGATGAACAATGTTGCTGACTGGTTATCAGCTCTTTTAAGAGAGGGTTTTGCAGCCAGCATAAAAGTCCTACGTATCACTATGTCCCAGTTAAGCCTTAGTGGAACCAGAACAGAGCACAGGAGCTTGTGTGTGCCCCTTAAATGATGAAATCCTATGTTTTTCAGGGCTGAATTCGTGACCTTAGTCTGAATATCCCATACATGTGAGGTGGGCCCACCAACCAGGTGTTCAAGCTTAATTTCAATTTAAACCCATATGTCATGTTTACAGAATAAACTTTGTTTTAATATTGTATATTTGTCTCCATGAAAAGCAATAAGGCTACAGGGGGTGGGGGGAGGAGGAAGGAGGCGAAGCTGATAAAATTGAGCTGAGGTCCAAACACTAAACATTACGCTAGATCTATAAAGATGTTGGGTTTTTATAGATGATTAATTAGCTTTAGAGCTTAAGGATAAAATCTTCAGCGGTTCCTGAATGATTAAGAGCCTAAATTGGTTTTTGAAAGGATTTAGGTTTAACACTAATGAGAAAATACTTTTTTATGCAACGTGCAGTTAACTTGGGGAATTCACTGCCACAGGAGGTGGTTGAGGCAGACAGCATAGCCAGGTTCAGAAAGGAACTGCATACATTCATGGATCTATGAATGGTTCTTGCTGGAGATCTATTAATGGTTCTTGCTGGAGATGTTTCCTCTAGCATCTCTAAACCAGTAACAGTTGATGCCAGGGAGGGAATTGAATAAGGGGGTAGGTGATTCTCAGAGATATCCAGTTCAATGCTCTTCCTCTTTCACGGTCCAATGGCTGGGGAACTGGCTGTGTGGGCAGACCCAGAGAGTGATAGTGGATGGAACTGAATCAGCTTGGTGAACTGTAACCAGTGGCATGCCCCAGGGCTCCGTTCTTGGACCTGTACTCTTCAATGTGTTTATAAATGATCTGGACTCAGGTGTTTCATAGATTTCATAGACATTTGGGCAGGAAGGGACCCCGGAGGATCATCAAGTCCAGGCCCCCGCCCCATGGGAAGGAAGTCAGCAGGGATCATAGGATCCCAGCAAGATAAGCATCCAAACGTGTCATGAACACGATCAAAGTAGGTGATTGAACTGCCTCTGGTGGCAGTCTATTCCAAACCTTGGGGGCTCGGACAGTAAAGAAGTTCTTCTTTATGCCCAGCCTGAATAGGTTGTGGTGGAGTTTGTGACCATTCGATCTTGTCATCCCTTGGGGCACTCTGGTGAACATACATTCCCCCAGATCCTGGTGAGCACCCCGATAAACTTTTAGGTGGCCACCAGATCACCCCTGAGCCTGCGCTTTCCTAGGCTGAAGAGTCCCATGGGTCTCAGCCTCTCATCATAAGGTCTGTTTTCCTGACCTCTGATCATGTCCATGACTCTCCTTTGGACTCTCTCAAGCTTCTCCACATCCTTTTTGAATTGTGGAGCCCAAAACTGGACGCAGTACTCCAGCTGTGGCCTCACCAAGACCAAGTACAAGGGGAGAATGACGTTCTGGGATTTGCTTGAGGAGCATCTATGGATGCAAGCCAGTGTTTTGCTCGCTTTACTATCCACAGCTTCACA
>NW_017729015.1:7250016-7261942 GCF_001723915.1 Gavialis gangeticus | reverse complement strand
TGAGATACCAGATCGAAGGCTTTTTTAAAGTCAAGATATATGACATCAATCTCTTCCCCCTTGTCTAGGTGATAGGTTACCTGGTCATAAAAGGAAATGAGATTGGTTAACCAAGACCTACCCACAACAAATCCATGCTGGGTATCCCTCAGGATATTGCCATCAGCTAGTCCGTTAAGGATGGCTTCTTTAATCTTTTCCAGGACCTTGCCCAGGATAGAGGTCAGGCTGGTATAAGTGGACTGCCTAAGTTTTCTGATGACACCAAACTATGAGGAAGTGTGGCCACACTAGAGGATAGGCTGGCAATCCAGGCTGACCTGAACGGGCTTACAAGGTGCATGGATCAAAATATTCAACATTGAGAAATGCAAGGTGCTCCGTCTTGGGAGAAAGAACCCACACCATGCTCAGCAGTGCTACGCTAGTTAGCACCACATCTGAAAGAAACTTAGGGGTCCCACAAGATGAACATGAGCCAACAGTGTGATGCAGCAGCCAGAAAAGCAAACAAAACTCTGGTCTGCATCTTACAATGCATCTCAAACAGGACCCAGGAAATCATTCTCCCACTTTACTTGGCTTTGGTGAGTCCACAGCTGGAGTAGCGTGTCCAGTTCTGGGCCCTGCAATTCAGAAAGGTTATAGAGAAGCTCGAGACAGTCCAGAAGAGAGCCGCATGAATGATTAGAGGATAAGAGAACAGGCCTTATGAGGAGAGGCTGAGGCATATGGGACTCTTCAGCCTGGAAAAGTGTAGGCTCAGGGGTGACTTGGTGGCAGCCTATAAGTATATAAGGGGTGTACACCAGGAACTGGGAAAACATCTGTTCACAAGGGGACCCCAAGCAAAGACTAGGTCCAATGGTCACAAACTCTTGGAAGACCATTTTAGGCTGGACATAAGAAAAAACTTCTTTACTGTCCGAGTCCCTAGGGCCTGGAATAGACTCCCTCCAGAGGTGGTGCAGGCACCTACTCTGGATTCCTTTAAGAAACACTTGGATGCCTATCTTGCTGGGATCATTTGATCACTGCTGACTGCCTGCCCTTTGGGCAGGGAGCTGGACCCAATGATCTTGCGAGGTTTTTTCCAGCCTTAACGTCTGTGAAATTTATGAAATATATAGCATCCATAGCTGCCACTGTCTGAGACAGGAAGGTGGGCTAGATGGGCCATTGGTGTGACTCAGTATGTTCTTCTTATGTTCTTAAGGAGACTCAGGATCAAGTTTTTCAGAATACAGTTGTTTAAGTGCCTGAAAATGTAGATAGGTGGCTAATGAGATATACTGAATTTGGTAAAGAGATTAAATATCTAATTCTCATGGAAATTTGATTAAAATCAGGCTTCTAGATGTGTAAATTATTCTTTAACATTTTTTATAATATACTTTTTTGCAGTGGGTTATGAGGTTTTTGCTAACAGCAATTTGTAGTTATCATTACTACCATTATCCTTGGAACAATATAGCTATGATTCAGGACTGAATGCAGAGTTCTTACTTCTCACCAAAACTGGGTGGTTCTTGGTGAACTATCGTGACTTCCATTACATTCTCTGGGTTCATTTATACGTGCCAACTTAAGGTGCTTTAGCCTGATTTAAGGTGAATTAAGGGTGCACATTCACATGTGTGTTCCTTGAATGTGCCTTAAAAATGGTGATTTTAGGCTATTCATGCCTAAATTTGATACCTGCAAAAGCGGGTATCAAATTTAGGCACGAAAAGATAAAGCACATAAATTCATGTGTAAATACATTAAGGTGCATTAACACTGTGTATGGGCTGACTTGGGACTAATTTTAGTTCTACGTCAGCTCATGCACGTGGTGTTAATGCACTTTAATGCGTGCATGTATAGATGCGAGCCTAAATTGCCTTAATGGGCATTAAGCTAATGTGCTTAAATGCATGTGTAGATGCGCCCTCTGTGTTTCAGTTTTAATTACTCTATTGTAGTCCCCTGTTAATAAGTTTTCTGGTTTTATTCTGGCTTGGAAATGTCTTGAATTGAAATTTTCATTTGAAGTCTGGCTGGGTTTCATGGACAAAGCACCATGAACTGGCCCCTGCTTCTCTACTGAAGGAAACAGAATTTGCAGGTGCTCAGCACTTCATGATCTGACCCTATTGTGACTATCTAAGAGCACAGACTTCCTCTCATGTTCAAGGGATGTTTCAGCCCAATCATCTATGAGCCCTCCTGCATATATATTTACTCTGATGTACATTGACCTGGTAGGAGCTAGTCATATCATTATAACCTGCAGAATGATACCTTTTTCTCTTGTGATTGGGGCTTTTTGACTGAGAGATTCCTCCAGATAACAAGGAACGAGCCAGTGCTTCGCAAGCTCTTCAATTTTTGAAGCTAATAAATCTCTTCAGCTAATCTCTGCTGTGTTCTGGGAAGGCTGTCACAGGTTTTGACGCAGGTTGCTTTGTCTGTATCCCTGTGACAGGATTTTAGCACAGTGCAACTCTTCAGTACTGATTGCTCCTTTGAAGGTAAAGCGTTGTTAAAAGGAAAAGCATCCCCAGCCACCTTGTTTTTATTTTGATTTGGTTTTGGTTCATCTGCAGGAAACAGAATATGAAGGGCAGCTTGGGCAGGAGAAGCCTGGAATCAAAGCCACTTTGCCTTGTGCAAGGCCAGCATGTCTATCTCACTCCAAGTCATTTTAAAAGAGTGAAGGTTGAAAATGTAACAACAACAATGAAACAAATGATGAGACTGAATGAAACAGGGCGGCTGTTGCAGAAGTTTCTCCATTGCATCCATGTTTTGGGTGGCATTAGAGTTCCCATGGAAACCACAGGAAAGGCAACAGAGTGGGACCAGTCTGTCAAGTGTGGCCACTCTGAGTGTAAATTGAAACATGTGTAGTGGGGTTAAGGGTAGGAGCACCCATGACAGTATGCCTGCAGTGTTCGTCTTGGAGCGCAAGCTGTTTGGGGCAAGGTCTCTCGGTGTTTGTGCATGTATGTGTGTTTGTGCATGTACAGCACTGAGCACAATGAGAATCCATTCATTTGAAATCCCTAGGCATGGCTACAATACAAATAACAATAATCATCATACCTTTTGAGCCTCTTTTTAGTGGTAAAAAAACCCCAGTCCTCTATCTCCCTATTTTTTCTTTCTCTCTGAAGAACTCATTAAAAGTTCCTTTGCTCTTTATCTTTTATTTTCCTGTTCACTGTGATTGAATTTAGTAGTAATGAAAATTAGTTTCTGAAAGCATTACTGGAAGCCAGCTGCTCCTTCCTTTTCATCTCTCTGTCTGTCTGCCAGGCTGCCTGTTTTTCAGTCTGCCTTAGGCTGTGTCTACCCTGAGGAAAACAGAAAGCAACAGTTACTCTGGTGGAAAATATACATACCTTGGACAGGGCTCAAAGGGCACTTGTACACATCACGTGGTTTAATTCTAATTGACTTAAATAAGGGCTCATGGAACTTACCTGTGTCCTGTTCTACAGAACAACACAGTCATAGACCTGGGCACTGGCTAATATTTTTTAATGTTTTTCTCAGTGGGAATTTTTTTTCCCCCACTAACATATGAATCTGTCACAAAGGTTTTCTATTTTCTTAATTGTTGGGGTTTTGTTGAATAATCAGAATTGAAAAGAATTTTTTTAGCAGTTGAAAACTTATTCTTTCTTTTGTATGAATGAAAACTGGAAACAAATCACTTAGAATTCAAACAATTGTTTTTGATGGTATTGAACTCTAGTTCTGCAAAAAAAAAAAAAAAAGATGAAAGAAAAGAAAAAAATCTTTTTATTAACAGTTTTTATAGAGACAAAACATAATTCCTTGACTACCTTTAGTGAAAATGCTGTATTTGTGACAGCTTCCACCATTGACACTGTCAAAAGATGAACTGGTAATGATTTATGGGTAACATTTTTTCCATGTCTAATCTACCTCTGTTAGCTTGGATTTTACCACATTTGAATAATAATTATTTCAGATGCAGTCCCCTTTTGATTAGAGAAACTTCTCAGAATTGATCTTCATCTTTTCTTATGCATTTGCTCAGCCTCAGCATGCATGAATAGTGTGGATGAGTCATTTCCAGCCTCCAGGAAATTTATGAACTATTCACTAAAACTTTTCATTGTTTGTGTTGTGACTCGTTGCCTAAGTCATGGTGGTTTTTTGACTATGTGACTAGATGACTGAAATATTTCAGAGAGCATGGGCTTTTTCAATCATGAACAAATCTTCATAGAACAGGCTGTTGTCATTTTTAACTCTTTGGCCAGCTTGCTTTCTTCACCATTTTCAAAGCATATTATCAGGGCACTAAATAAAAAAGAGTTGAATAAAAGTCTGTTTCTTTCCATCCCTATTTTGGAACATTTCCAGCTTGGGATATTGAGGTTTTAAGCATTCAGCATCCTTGCCCAAAGGGATACTAGGATTTCAACAGGGCCTATCCTCTCCACCCCCGAGGTTATTGTTTCTCTCTCTTCCCTTACACAAAACGCTTACACTGGAGTACTTTGCAAATTTCTTATCATGGACTTTATTTGGCTCACTTGGATAAGAAGAGGGGTTGTGCTATTCACTTCAGAAAGTGCCTTTAGATAGGGACTGTCTTTTGCTATGTTTGTACAGTGCCTGGCATGGGTCGTCCTGGTCTCTGACTGGAGCTCTTCAGCTCTGTGACAGCAATCATCATTATCACGATCAAAGCAGAGGAGAGAGTGAAAGGAGGAAGCCAAGCTAATATCTTGCAAATGACCTTGCTTCAAGTGCAAGAACTGAGGCATGTGGTAAGTGCAGTGGGGTGCATGAGGGCAGCACCACTGACTGGGAAAAGAAGCCATAGATAACATTTTGTGAGGATGACCAAAATAAAGAAGAAATGTGCTCTCTCAAGAAAAAAAATTGTCATTGCCTTTCCCCCTCTTTTGTATCAGTTACATAGAAGGGGGAAAAAAAACAGTCAAGAAGGAGAGAAAAGTAATAAAACAAACTTGAGAGAAGGTTAGAATACAGGTTACAGGAGGGGGAGTCCTTTTTATAATGTTATAAAGGCTTTTATTATGGATCTACATTAGAGAATGACAGAGCAATTAGGTTTTCAGGCTGTCGTGTAGTGGGACCTTAGCTAAATAGAAATGGGTTTTCTGTTAAAGAAACATTATCAAATAGCTGGGAATGGAAATTTGCACTGTCTAAATATTGTCAGTGGCTAATGTAGAAAGTGTCCACTGCTCTGTGGCTGAGCAAATGAAATCAAAACAGATCTTGAGAATTATGATTTCTGATAATTACTTGCACATTGAGGAAGCCAGAGGAGGAATTTCAAAGACTGAAATGAGAGGAAGAGGCTCAATTCCAATTTCCTTCCTTACAATGTGTGTGCTATAGGTATCCTTGCCCTTATTGTAAAAAATGAGGAAACAGGCAGGAAGCAGTGAAGTATCTTCCATAAGCCAATGCAATGAGTCTCAGTCTCTCTTTAGCGATGCAGCTCCTTTGATTTGGCTGGAATAATAGGTGATTTGCACCAGGGGAAGGGAGGAGAAAAGCAAAAGGTTGTGAAGTGGAACAACTCCAGCATAAGACTTGTGATTTTTCAAATTTTCTATAAAGCCCAAGGCCCTGGGGTCCTGTGTCTACATAAGATTCTCAGCTTTCTTTTGGGGCACTAATAGAAAACAAGATGCCCTCATGACTGCAGAGAAAAGCCTCAACCTGTGTTCAGCATAAACCCTAAGGATCAGAAAGTCAAGAGACAAAGAAGACAACATGTATTTTTCAAAAAAAAAAATCTCATAATGCCTGCAATCCCATGATTTGGAGGCCTGATTCAAGAAACTGAAGCCAATGGGGCTGTCATGCCCCGTGGGCAGAGTAAAGAATAGTGACTGACTTCTACTCAAACCAGCAGACAGTAATGCCCATGGCGCTTTGTGACTACCTTTACCTACCTGCATTAGGGCAAAGATCCAGTTCTGCAACCCTTCCTGAGGTTAGCACTCACTCCTGAAAGGTGATCTGTTGAAGGTAGTGGCCCTAGATCGTGATGCTTCTAATGCATTTAATCTGATAACTCATTTTAATACAAAATGCTAGGGCTGTGCAAGGCTTCAGATCATGCTTCAGATCCTGAGAAGTTTTGGATGCTTCAGCGTCCGAAGCAGTATGTCCAGTTCGAAACGCTGGCTTCATTAGGCTTTCTGAAGCAGTTTGGAGCTTCCGAACCACTTCGGAAAAGCTTCAGAGCTGCTTTGGAGATCTGGCCACAGGGTATAATGGGGAATCAATGAGATATCTATAACTTTAGTGCTTTGTGTCTGATTTGGATGAAATGTGCAGAGATGTTACCATCTGCGAAGAGCATGAAGCCTGCCAAGTTTCAAGAAGATTGGTGCAGGGGTTCGGGGGGAACTGCACCCCAAATTCTTGAAAGCAAAACTCATGTGTATGTGTTGCACCACAGAGGGGTGAAAACTGGAAGGGTGGTGGCCCCTGCAGAGGCCATGAAGCCTGCCAAGTTTCGTGATTGGTGCAGGGGTTTGGGAGGAACTGCACCACAGATTCTTGAAAGCAAAATGCTAGGGCTGTTGTAATGACCTTAATTAGCAAGGATTAACACCTACAAAACCACAGACTAAGGAGAGGAAATAATCAATACAGACAATCAACTGCCCCAAGACAGAGACAGTCAGTCCCACAGCACCCATGTCGTGAGTTTTGCTTGTCTGCAGCTTGAGGAGCAGTTCCCCCCAACCCCCTGCACCTATCAGCACCCCTGCAAGTTTCATCCAAATCAGACAAAAAACAAAGTTATAGCAATTTCATTGATTCCCCATTATACCCTACGGCTGGATCTCTGAGGCGGCTCTGAAGCTTCGGAGCTGCTTTGGCCAGATTGAAGTGGGAACTCAGTCCGGAGCTCTGGATGGGATTGCTGGCATCCGAAGCGGCCAGATCTGAAGCCGGATCAAATAGCTGCCTACTCGCACAGGCCTACAAAATGCATACACAGTCCCAAGACCCAGACCCACAGGCTCCCTTCAGCTTAGTGCAACATCCACTATACCAGGCTCCAAAACCAGGCTGCCACTTCCTTGTGCTCCTTCTAGCCCCATGACTCTTGGCTTCATCATTTTGAATATGTATTTTGCATTTAAATGAGTTCAAATATGTACCTCTCTTCTTTGCTTCCTACTGGCTGGCATGCACACCTGGTTGTTTAGTGTGCAAGCTGCTGCGACTCCTAGACACAAAGTGCTTAAGGTGGCCCCATAAAAAAATTATAGAAATCCAGCACATTTCACTCGTCTCTCAGTATTTCACTTTCAGCTGCACATGACAAAATTTAAAGTGAGATGCCAGACAAAATAGCTGGGACTTACTATTATTTTAAATCTGAGTCCAGGCACCCACTTTGCCCAGCACCTTCCTTTGAAGCAGTGAACCCCACATTACCAGAGGCTTGATTTAGTATTGAGTGGAACAGGCTTTGTTCTAGGCAAGTTAATGCATGGTGGGGTTTCTGATCAGTTTTAGGGAAGAAGTGGTGTTTTAAGGAGGGGTGTAAACTAAGAGATCTGTCCTGGGCAACATGGGCAACCTAGACCTCTGAGTATCTCTCTGAAGTCCATTATTGTATCTACTTCTGGAACTAGCAGCCCTGATCTGAGGCAGAGCAGCTGCTGGTGATCTCACACTACTTGCTTGGTGGAGTAATTCCCCTGACTTTACTGGAGTCATTCATGACTTAGACCAGCGATCAGAGTCTGAGCAAGTATTTTGTGTTGCATTCAATGCTCTGCCTGAGTTGGAGTAGCTTTGAATAAATCTCTTTGCCTCTGTGCCTCAGTTTCCTCAACGGTAACATGTGTGCAAAGATTTTGCTAGGCTTCAAACCAAGTGGCTCCGGCCCATAAACTTGACACTGGGGATCTTGATAATTTCTTTCCCTTTTGGGGTAATGAGAAAGTTGAGGCAAGCTAAGCTTGTGGCTGTCTGCTGTCCATAGATGGCATTAGAAGAAAAGCCTTTCAGAGTTGAAGACCTTTAGTGCTGGTTTAAATTTTAAAGCATTGTACACAACCTTCGATCCTGGGGATCGTGGTGTATGCATAAGAGGTCTAGTCAAGTGCCTGATAAATCTGCTTGTGGCTGAGAAGCCCAATTCAAGAGTGACACAGCTTGTTACAAGTTTAACAGATGAACTGTCTGAATTGGAGTCCAAATTTACAGGACACTGCTTTCTTTTTTCTCACTTTGGATCAAAGCAGATTCCAGTTGTGCTGCACCCAGTGCCAGATGTTGCCTGATCAGACAGGATTCTGTGCTCGTCTCCCAGCTTTCTACATTGATGTTGAATGACTTCATATAATTTTTGAACACATTGTGGTACCACTGTAGGGGGCACCCCCCCTTTCCAGAGCTGTCTTGAATCTCTCTGTACAAAATATTCTTGGGGATACAGTCTCCTCCCATTCTCCTGACACAACCGAGTCATTGCAACTTCCTCTCCTTGATAGTGGTTTCTAAGGGTGTCAGTCCTGTGTACTTCAGCACCCCTGTGTTTGGTATTCTGTCTTCCCACTTTATTTTCAGGAACTTACACAGGACTGCATAAGGGGCAAAAGGAACCCCAGGCAGCTACCAAGGCATCCAAGCAGCCCTATTCAGGGGTGACTTGCTTGCCTCTCTTGAGGAAGGCCCTAGAAAAGGTGGGTCAAAAAAGCCATGCCCCAACCCAATTTATCCTGGCCTAAATGAAATAAAAGTGACTTGCATGTTGAAATGTTCAGTCTTTGACCCCCGGATTGAATTCAGACTCCGATTTACAGAAAGCAGCATTACTAAACTACAAATTGGTTAGATTTGAAACTTGGCTCTCAGGTACAAATTCTATCCAAGAGAATGACTACATCATATTTTGGCATGGGAAGCCAGCAGGAGAAAGGAGAGAGCAGGGAGTAGGCTTTGCTATTAGAAGCAGCTTACTTTCTTCCTGTAAATGCCCCCTTGCTGTATCTAGTTGACTCATGATGCTTAGAGTGCACACACAGAATAGCTTCATCACATCGTTTAGTGTCTGTGGGCTTGCTCTTCAAGCTACTGACAAAGATAACAATATTTTCTATCAACAACTTGAAGAAGAGACTGAGACTCAAACATCAGACCATTATAATACTTGGAGACTCCAATGCAAGGGTTGGATGTAGTTCTGAAAGTTGGCCTGGTATTCTGTAGGGCTGTGCAAAGCTTTGGTCCCTGATTCCATTTGGTGGAGATTCAGCCCGATTCAGTGGCTGAATCTCTGAATCCAGATCAAATCAGAGGACCCTTTAATTTCTCCAAATTGAATCGGAACCCTCCAAATTGATTTGGAGAGATTCGGAAAGATTCGGCATTTCAGACATAGAGACAGCTTTAAATGTTTTTTCTACATACTTTTAGGTAGCAGACAGCTCGTGGATGATGTGATGCTGGGGCACAAGGAGTGTCGCACAGAAGCATGGTGGGCTCCCCAGCACACTCAGAAGCAGACCTGGAAGTGGACCAGGAGCACTTCTGGTCCACTGGAGAGTAAGCCAGGGGCCCCCCTGAACCCCCATCAGCTCAGTGACTGGTGCCTCCTGGGTCTGAGGGGGCATCCAGGGTCCCATGCTCGATCACTGAGCTGGGGAGGTGCAGGGGGGGACCCGCAGTGCCCTCCCCTTCAGACCCAGAAGTGGACTAGAAGTGGACTGCGGGTCCCCCCCTTCAGACCCAGAAGTGGACTAGAAGTATTTCTGGTCCACTTCCGGTTTTGCCGATGAGCACACGAGGCCCTACCCCCATGCTCCTGTGGGATGCTCCATCCTCCCCACCATCACTGCATTCAAGAGCTGTGCCTGGTACCTTGAGCTATGTAGAAAAAACATTTAAAGCTGTGTCTATGTCCGAATTGCTGATTCTCTGAATCAGCATTGAATCTTCAGATCTGGATTCAGACGAATCAAATCAGGGCGAGTGATCTGAATCAAGGAATTGAATCACTGTCCCCAATTCAGGCCGAATCTGAATGCGAATTGAATAGGGCCTGTTTCACACATCCCTAGTATTCTGGGCAAACATGGAATTAGTCATATGAATGAAAGTGGCCAGCGAGTGTTAGAACTCTGTGCAAGTCAATATCTCTGTGTTACTAACATCTACTTTACTGGGAAAATTACAAGGAAGACATCATGGAAACAACCAAGATCAGGGCACTGGCACCAATTAGATATAGTTTTGACCAGGTGCAAGCACCTAAAAGAAATCCTGCACGCAAGGTCTTATCACAGTGCTGACAGTGACACTGGCCATGCCGTAGTCTACTGCAAAGTCAGAATCAATGCCAACTAGATCCACCATAGCTAAACGGCCAGTTGTCCTCAGATTGACGTCAGCCAGAAGAAAGATGTAGAAAGATGCAGACTCTTTAATGAAGAAGTTGTGAAATTAAGAACACTGTATGCTTTATTTTTTGAAGCTTTTCCAAGCTTCAGTGGCTGAGTTGTTAGGTAAACTTCAATACAGTGGCTGTGTACATTACAGATTTATTCTCAAATACCCATGAAAAAAAATGACCGTATTTTCTCACATATAGCATACACCTCCCCACCCAAAATCAGCCTGCCAAAGTTGGGGTTCATGTATTAAGTGAGGAAGCTGATTTTCTGTCTATGATGGAAGCACCCTGGTCCAAGGTGCAGCAGCTCTGGTATTAGTCTCCAGGCAGCTAAGGGAAACAATGGCCCATTAATGTTCTTCACTTCACAAGTGTTAAAGATCATCTCTCCTTTCTAATCGTCTTGAACTTCCGCTAGCGAAGCTAATTTTCTTAGGGAAATTTTGCTGTCTGCTATGACTTCTGATCTCTTCTGTTTCCTAGATCTTTAGCTCTTTTCAATATTAGCCTTCCATTCATGGAGACCAGTCTTCGGCAGCAACAATGGTAATTCCCAAGCATGATGTGCCCACTAGGGCTGTGCGAGGCTTCAGACAACGCTTTGGATCCAAAGAAGATTTGGATGCTTTAGACGCTGAAGCAGCATGTCTGGATCGGAGTGCTGGCTTCTTTAGGCTTTCCGAAGTGGTTCAGAGCTTCCGAATCCCTTTGGAAAAGCTTCGGAGCCGCCTCAGAGATCCGGCCATAGGGTATTCGGCCATAGGAAGCCTTTGGAGCTGCTTTGGCTGAATCAAAGCAGGAATCTGATCTGGAGCTCCAGATGGGATCGCTGGTGTCCGAAGCGGTTGGATCCGAAGCCGAATCGAATAGCTGCCTATTCGCACAGGCCTACTGCCCTCCTGCTTCTTTACACATGCCTTAAACCTGGATAGACCCCCTCCGCTGCCCAGCTGTCCTCAAGCATGCCAGAGACTGAGGTCTTAAGAGATGTTGAGCATCCACAGTGGCTATGTTTGGGTTCAGAATGCATGCAGGGAGCAGGCAGATGGGGCTTGCTTAATAACTGCCCAACTGGACCATGCTGCTGCTATGGTATAGACATGCCCTAAATTATCATCCCTTATCCAAGGGCTTTATAAGCAAAGTCCAACAGTTGAATTGGGATAAAAAGGGTTGCTAGCATAGGGAACAAGAACTTACAAAAGTTCAAAGGTGCTCGAAAGCCATATTAAGCTTGAGTGAGATGAACCGAATCATTACCTTCTGAACGTCAATGACAGCGTTACTCGTTATACTTCTGAATACAAGCAAAATCCAAGATTTCCCTTTAAATGATGTTTATGATGCCCCCCCCCCCCACTCCCGTATCTCCTATTTAATTTAGCCCAATCTATGTACCCATTTTCCCCATTTCTGTCCAATTTTCATGTCTTTAACATACTTCTAATTAATCTAAATTTTATGTGGTCATATATGCATGTTAATTGTTAATCTGTCTTTGCT
>NW_017729015.1:7241874-7245016 GCF_001723915.1 Gavialis gangeticus | reverse complement strand
TCCTATTTGTGGGATAAAAGAAAATTTGGCCTTGTTCAGAAGTTCTGGGAAGTGCTGCTCATTCCTATCTATGATATGCTTACCCGTGGCAACTTCCTGCCTACATTTATGACAACATCTTAGTCCCTATCAGCGGAGGTGAAATCAAAACAGACAGATACAGTTATTATGGGGAAAGTAGAAAAGGTAATAAGGGAATAGAATGTACTTGTGAGAGATTTCTGGGTATTCCTTCAAGTCTCAGAGAATAGCTCTAAAGATAGAGAGGTTACCAAAAAAATGACTTTCTGAAAGAGTCTAGGAATATTGTAATGATCAAGCAGGGATTTTTCCTCCTCCCCAGAGCTTATCCCTTAATCTGATGAGAAATTTGAAGTGAAGGTAAGAGAAGATTTTGCAGCTTTGATTGTCCAGGAAATTGATAGGAAAGAAAAACAATCCAAGAAAACCTGAAACTTGTGTATATATACATTTTTGCTCAGGAGGGGCACATCCCAATGAGCACGCATGTGCAGAGGCTCGTGTTTCCCATGGGAAAAATAGGAGTGGCATATATTTATGCTGCTATTTGTCCTGGGGCACGTCCCTGCATATGCACTCTAGTGTGCGGCAGAGTGAGCCAGTGGGGTAGGGGAGGCTTGGGCCAACACAGGTGCTGTCCCCAGCAGCCTTACCTGGGGTCCTGGGGGTTTCCAGGGGGCAGCAGCAGTGCTGAGCTGGCCACTCAGGACCTGGCCACCAGCCAGAACATGGCTTTAGTCAGCTGTATGGTTTTTTCCAGTGGCAGTATTTTCTGACACTGGGATCTCGTGGTGTCAAAAAACCCCACTCCACTGCAAATTAGCAGTTCACCGAAAAAGTGCATGTGCACTGTGTGCACTTTTTGCCACCTAACACTGTTTCAAGAATGTGAGCAGTCACAGGAGCAAAACATGAAGCATTTTTTTTTCTAACAAGCAACAGTTAAGTGATTTCACCTCCCATTTTCTTCCCTTTTCTTTTGATAAAAAAGTTAAAAGCCTTTTTTGGCCAGTAAAACCGAACTTCTCCAGCAGGGCCGAAGTCCAAATCAGATAGTGATTTATCCATATTTATGTCCCTGTCACATCAGTTTTCTGAGAACATACAACAGCTCAGCCTCTGCAGGCCTGAAGAGTTGTTGGCCCTTCAAATGTTATTGGGCAGTGTGGGTGAACAACATCTTTTAAAATTCAGCTACTTGAGTTACATGTATAACCTTACGCACCTGAGTTTGACAGTTTTGGCTTGTGTATACATGCATGCATACCAACAGGCACAGAGAGAGAGAGAGAGCACGAGAGACAGCAAGCTCTGTAATTGCTTTTAACACAAGCCAAGAAGATGGATGGGTAGTTGGATAGATGATGGTTTCTAGATATCCCTGTCTTGTCGTTTAATCATACACTACATCAAGTAAGCAGTCCACATTCTCAGCGCGGCAGTGGCAATGTCTGACTGAGTCTCCCCCTTCATAAACTAGATCGTTATCTCTTCCCATCTGCAAGCATAAAAAAAAACATGGTGTTATTACACGACCAAAGCCATCATAAAAAGATCCCTGTGTCCTCACTGCCTTTTTATGTGTACATTATAATGAAACAAAGTGGGATTTTCTCTCTCTCTCTCACCCATTCCTACCCTGCTGCTCCCAGGGTAGGAGCAGAGGGCTGGGAGAGGAGGACATGTTATATTGTGCCATATGCATTTGTTTCTATAGCTGTGATTTATCCCTTGGGATGTGAGCCCCAGGCAATTACCCTTGGGTAGACACTTGTCTTCCTTTGTTTGGAATTTGTTTTCTCTTTCGTCTCTACCCTTCCTCTATACATCAAGGAGGCAAAAGCATCTTTTATTTGGAGCATCTGCTTGAAAAGCAATTAATCACCTTTGGGATATCTGACAATAACCATTAGTTTTTGGTTTATACTTTATTGCATATGCAGCAGAGAAACATCTCCATCTAAGCTATTAGTCTACTTGCTTCCTAAGGAGGGCCAGATTGGTACCAGCAAGCTGTCTTTCATTGACTGATCCTGAAAAATAAGGGAGATCTACATGGCAATGAGGAAGAGCAGCCTGGATGAGCATAGAATGATGCAAACTGGTTGTCAGTAAGGCAATGGTCTAACGGTCCTGAAAACTGATATTTATACTAAATCAAAAACATGAAAGAAACTTGCAAAATGGAGAATTCTTTTTTCTTTGCTTATTGACTTTGAGCTCTTAGGGTAGTTCTGCCTTCCCTCCTGGTCATCTTAGTGGCCATTTACTGGTCATCTATGTAGCATTTCTGGCGCACACACTCAGGTAGGAAGCATAACCCTGCATGCTCACTGGCAACAAAATGGAGGAAGACAACAGCAGCCATCCTACTTCTTGCCCCCAGTACCTGAGTCTCCAGGGCACTTGCCTGGTATGCTAGAGACTCAGGTTCTGGGCTGCCTGTGCCCTAGCCACCAAGCTCTTAGGGGCAAACAACAGGAAGGCGCCCTTCCTTCAATGTACTAGCTATTTGTTTTAGCTCACTACATTTTCAGATGCCACAAGGGGTGTCCACACATAGGTGGGCTAGTAAGTAGTCAGTCCTTAGCTTACTGTACATGCCTTGTCTGCATATGAACAACAATTGTCTATACACACAGGTTTCTGTGTCCAGGAATAGAATTCCTACCTGTGAATAAAGGCTAAAAGTACTGGGGATATGACCGAAACATTGCCACTTACATGACCAGGCAGGGGGGTACAATGCTACCTCTAGAGGGCTACTTAAAGGAATCTGTTTATATTTTGTTTTCAAATTGAGGGATGTAACCAGAAAAAGTGACTATGAATTTGGAGGGGGGTCCTATGTTAGAGGGGGTAATTGTTAATTTTCACTCTATGATTCCAGGTCAAATCCTACTTAGATTTTTAAAGCTGGAAAATTATTTCAAATTGCCACTACCACAGATTCCCCAACAAGAAGTCCTTTTTTAAATACATGGGGAGTAGAAAGAAGGCCCCAGGAAATGTGGGGCCCTTGCAGGACAAGACAGGGAATCTGGTTGTCACGCTAGACGACAAAGCCAACATATTTAATAACTTCTTTGCCTCTGTCTTCCTCAGTAAGGACCAGAACTGC
>NW_017729015.1:7235642-7240983 GCF_001723915.1 Gavialis gangeticus | reverse complement strand
GTGGTGCAGGCTCCCACCCTGGGGGTTTTTAAGAGGAGGTTGGATGACCACCTTACTGGGGTCGTTTGACCCCAGTGCTCTTCCTGCCATGGCAGGGGGTCGGACTAGATGATCTGCTCAGGTCCCTTCTGACCCTAGAAACTATGAAACTATGAAGATCTATGCTTTGTAAGCCCCTGACTTTATTACCAGCAATAAATGCTCTATAAGTAGTGTTTTCAAAAGACTCCATGGACCTTAGGAGCATAGGTCTTGGTTCCTAAGTCACTTATGCTCTTTTGAAAATTTGAAAATGCTCTATTTTATGATAAGAGAAATTGGGTGGCAATCTGGGAGATGGCCCACACAGCAGAATATTATCTCCCTTGCTCTCTGTTAGCTGTTTCAGCTCTGCAGGGCTAAAAGCAGAACCAACTTTAAAGGCAGCAGATGTGAGTAAAAGATACAGCTGGATCCGATCTGCTGGGGATGACGGCACCAGTCACAGCTATCTTTTTTTCCTAATATAATCACATTGTGAAGGTATAGAGCATTAAAGTGGCAGGCTGGCAGTAAAGAAAGTTGAAAGATTTATTTATATATAACCCTACTGCTCTCTTCTAGCACATTTCCAGCTGTATGTACATGTATATGTACCAATAATAATAATCATAAAAGCATTTATTATCCATAGATCTCAAAGCACTGCATTGTATTGTGGTGGCTGGTTTACATGGATAAGAGCCAACTACTGCTGTTAGCTAACAGAGTTCTCCTTTAGCTCATTCCCCATTGCTTTGGTGCAAACCCTGTTGTCGATCCATAGATAGTATCATAACATACACCAGTTATACAGCTCCACTCTGAAGATTTCCAGGGCCAGGGTGGGAACAGCACATGTTGTCTGAAGTATAGACTGCTGCCATATGTGCTCCTCCAAAATGACAGCCAGCTTGTCCTTACTTCTCAGGAGCTCTCCCACCTCTGGGTTTTTCTTTATCCCAGTGTGGAAAGAGCTGGTGGGAAAGCGACAGTCTGAATTAAAACATTGGTGGGGAATAACCTTTTTCACTGGAGATTTTAAAGAAGTAGAGAATTGCCATCTGTTGGGGATGGTTTAGGAAGACTGAGCTCTGCATCTGTGCAGGGGGATGGGTTAAATGACCCTTGAGTCTTTCCAGTCCTATGAGTCTGTGATTTATAATGGCTGCATTGAGCTCTCACTTTTAGCTCTGCGTGGAACTCCAAGGGACACAATTCATTTCCTGGTCGGTGGAAACCTGGTATTGGCTTTGACCAGTGATTGTCACTAACCCTGGCCATTCACAGATTGCATTCATCTTGTCTGTGAGTGTTTTTACTACCCATCTGCATGGGAAGTGAGTACAAGAGGTTCAATTCCTGATGCCTCTCCAAGACCCATCCATTCCTGAAATGGTGTGAGGAGGCATTTGAGCACCGGGACATAGTGGTGCATGTGCTAGGTCTTAGTATATGAGGCCAACCACCATACTGCCCTAAATTAGGATAAATTCCCAAATGATTGCACAAGTACCCACAGCCAAAAGGCTTAAATCCAATTCCCCTTCACATGTATATGTGTACAGCTGGGGAAAAACAATGCACTAGTTGGTTTTTGATGCTAAAGGAGGACTAGGCACTTCCAGCTTTTAGTTTATTAGACTGCCACTTGCCCAGGGAGCAGGACGCTCATGTTCTAGGCTCCCATCACCCTCAGGAGGTTTGAACCTATAACTTCCACTTGCCAGAAGCACATAGCAGGGAGAAAAAAGCACTAGGCTAGGCAGGACAGTGCAGCCTCCACTAGAAATCCAAGAGGGGAGAGCAAGCCAGAAGCAGACTTGCAGTATTTTGCATTTAATAGACATTGGATAAAATAGATAAACAACAGTGGGAGGAAGAGAGGGAATTAATGACATATGCTTTTCAGGGCAGTGCCCAGCTCACCCTGTTATTCTCCTGCTGACTCCACATATCTTCCATTCTTTGTGGTTAAGGAATTTGCAAGGAGGAAAGGTGCAATGACTTGCACAAATGTATGTGTTTCCCCAAATTAAGCAGGATCGTAACAGAGTGCAATTGGCCTTAGATCGCTCCTCAGGTCCCTATTCATGAAGGGCATCATTGCGAAGGTGGGAAAACAATTTGAAATGCGCATAAGTGACCATTAATTTGTTTGACTTTAGGTGGGTACATGTTATTGAGCTGCCTAAGGAGATCTGGATTTGGGCCAAAGTCTGAAAAATTGGTCCTTGATGAATTATTTCATCTTGTAGATAACTTTCACTGAAATAATTATTTACAAAAGGTTAGAATACACATAAGTCCCCCAGGTGAATTTATGCTATGCGTACAGTTTGGGAGATGCTAATTATGTAATTACTAGTAATTAGTTGCTCACAGGCATGTCCAATATTTCACTTAGAAGATGCATTGCTCTTTTATGAATTCCAGCCCATTGGGATGTCATATGCCCCAGCAGCACAAAGCAGGGAGACAAAACCTGCCTGGGAAAGCCAACATCTTCCTAGAGTCTTTGCCCTCTTTTCTTTTAACACTGAAGCTCAAAGCCCGATGTATGCATAGGACATGATTTCTCCTGTTTCTTAAAATCTCAAAGTTATTAACTAGTTAAGTTTAATCACAAACTGTAGCTTGGCTTCTGGGACTGTTTTATCATTACAATTTTTCTGATGAACATCATGATAAAAAAGGGGTGGGGGGACAATTGAATTTACCCCTCTTCACAGAAGCTAATGTGCCACATTAGTCCTATCAAGTCCAAGGCGTGGAAGTCTTCTGCATGGGGGTGATTTGAGTTTCAAGCTTTATTAATATCAAATATTGCCAGGGGGAAGCTGTGAGGTTACTTCAGTGGCTTTCTCTGACCAAAGAATTTCATACATTCATATTTTCTACTTTCAACTTCAAGATGATAGGACTGAGATCCTAAATGCTGTTATTCAGAAAGCCTGCCCAATTCTGGGAAAGCAGAATACATTAACTGAAAACAGGAGCCGATTTAATGTTCATCAAGAGCATAAATAAAACCTTGCTGGATGTTCAGAAAAACAAAATAAAACATGTATTCCTGTATTTTTAGATCAAATTTTCATTTTTACTCTGCCTTATTTTCCTTTAGAAGGGCTATCTATGTCCATGGTATGCCATTATTTCAACTGGACACAGGAGGAATTGTGGGAAGCTTGTTGTAGGCAAATCCCAGTCTGATTTTGCAGCCTAAAGAGATTCATATCAGGCCTGAAAAGCATCCAGAGTCTGGGGTCTTGACCATATCAAACACCTGTAATATTGGAAACTACCCCCTTACCTTTTACCTTTTCTGTGGCAGAGGTACTTGAAGTGCACTGGTCCATTCATTTCCAAAGAAGAACTATTTTGTAGGTTCAATCAAACCCATATTGTGAGCTAATGGATGCCGCTGGGAAGAGTCACCTTGCTTCATACTGTATGCTCACAGCTATTTGCACAAAATAACACTAATTATCTAAAATGCTGGCTTCCTAGAAATACCTGTTGGAACAAAAGTTACAATTACCATAATTCCATTGCAAATTTCACATCCCATAATCACCCTCCATTACAGCAAACATCAAAGTCTCCATTCACCTTACTTGGGTACAAGCAGAAGCAAAGATTTAAATCATTTAACTCTTTTTTGGCTCAAATCATGCCTGATCACAAGTACACACTGAGTTGAAGGCTGCATATAGATTATGTATTGTCCTGAATCAAGGCTGTATGCCTCTGTGTGTGTGACTGAAGCATCCAGAAGGACGCCAGTCCTGATGGGATTCTCTGAGCTCATAACAACCCATCTGCCACCTTGGGTCTTAATCTGATTCACAACTCTGTCTTGCACCCTTTATTCTTATGATATAAAAGGGCTGTCAATAGTCTGATTCTGTTAGCCAGGAAATGCTCTGGTGCTGAACGGTCCCTTGCCATTCTGACAGCCCCAGCATGGAGCACACCAGGGTCCCACTTAAATCAGCATTGCCCTGATCTTCAGTCAGGCTCAGGTGATGCAAAACCACCTTTGTCCTTTGACCTTTGGTCTTGACTTGTGGGAGAAATAGATCAGAAGCTGGACATTTGTTTTTGGTTATGCTGTACATTGTCATTCCCCTTTTTCCCCTGGGCACCTGCAGGTATTCAGGGATAACTCCCTGACACTACCAGAGCCAAGTCTGAGACTTTGTAAAAATATACTTTGATGAAATGGTACCTCGATGGAACCAAAGACAATAATCAGAAATTCTTCCACCTGTTTAGATGAGGTTGCAGCAGGTGCTCTAATTACTGGTAGCACAAGTATCTGCAATTAGAGCTGTTACAGTATCTCCAGATTCTGGAGCAGTTTGCTACATACCTCTGAATCAACGCCAGAGCACGCAAAGGGAGAAGCTGGCAATCGTAACAGTGAGGAATGGCTGTTTACTTTTCAAGATAGGACATTTTAAACCCCACAAGATACTGCTGCATTGTTTCAAAACAGAGAGCTCTCCAGACCTAAGCCACTTTGACGTGCAAGCTTACGTGAAAGTTTGCAGATCTCACATCACTCAAATACAAACACAGGCATCTTCTGAGCAGTAGCATTTTGCCTTTCCATTGGTACACTCAGATCCTGGAATAAACCTTTCTAAACTGTAAATTAATTTCCTCTGTCTGTTCCAGCAGTAACTGGTATAGGGTTTGTCCCATCAGTTGAGCTGCTCTTGTCTGCAACTTGAGCCTTTGCTATTCCCAGCTCTAAAAAAAAAGCCAACCTATTAAATGGGCACTTTGCATCAGTCTTTCATCAGTCCCTTGGGATGCCCATCCCCGCTACAGGACAGGGAGGTCCGGGTGAGGGAGATCCCCTGCCCTCCATTAATGCTGAGCTCATGAAGGAACATCTTGAGAAGCTGGATACCTTCAAGTCAGCTGGCCCTGACAATCTACACCCCAGGGTACTCAAGGAGCTAGCGAACGTCATAGCCCAGCCCCTGGCACAGATCATTGAAAACTCCTGGTGGTCTGGTGTAATGCCTGAAGACTGGAAGAAGGCCAATGTGGTGCCAATCTTCAAGAAAGGGAGGAAAGTGGATCCGGCTAACTATAGGCCTATCAGCCTGACTTCTATCCCAGGGAAGATCTTAGAAAAGTTTATTAAAGAGGCCATCCTTAATGGACTGGCCGACGCCAACATCCTAAGGGATAGCCAGCATGGGTTTCTTGCGGGTAGGTCTTGCTTGACCAATCTCATTTCCTTCTACAACCAGGTGACCTATCACCCGGACAAGGGAGAAGAGATTGATGCCATATATCTTGACTT
>NW_017729015.1:7219434-7235065 GCF_001723915.1 Gavialis gangeticus | reverse complement strand
CCCCCAAGGTCTGGAACAGCCTGCCATCGGAGGTGGTTCAAGCACCTACATTGAACACCTTCAAGAGCAAATTCGATGCTTATCTTGCTGGGATCCTATGACCCCAGCCGACTTCCTGCCCTTTGGGCAGGGGGCTGGACTCGATGATCTTCCAAGGTCCCTTCCAGCGCTAATGTCTATGAAATCAATGAAATCTATCAAACCAATCAGTGGTACGATATAGGGGTCCTGGTTTTCCCTGATAAACAAAATGCAAATTCTTTGATTAAAAAATGCAAAATCTGTCATCAAAATGAAAGGCCCCTCACTTCCCCCCCACAGCCCCACCTCCAGCCCTGCCAGTGAGAGAAAACATATGGACCTTCAGAATGGCATTTTTCAGAGAATACAGGCTCACCATGCAGTATGTAAATAGGAGAGGTTCTGGATCTCTGTTTTCCCTGTTAGGGAGGTTATTTTTAAAAAGTAGCATCCAGGGGGTTGAACTAGCAATAAAGAACAGGTTAGAGTCTATGAGGTTTAATTCCAGGAAAACTGAAAAGATTAATGCACTTGTCTGCAACTCGAGCCTTTGCTATTCCCAGCTCTCCAAAAAACAAACCTTATGCACAGCAATTTCTTTATTGCTCAAATCACATTCCAGGATTATTGTAGGACTTTAGCTGGGCCCTAGCAAAATTGCACTAGCCACCAAGGTGAAAGGTAAACAAAGGAGGGTTGACTTGGCAGGTTCTGGGAACTGGGTGTTTTTTAAACAAGGCTGTGTGGGGGGCTAGGGGGCCTGGCCACAGGTCTCAGTATGCTTTATACAATTTAGTAGTCCCACTACTTGAAATGTGTGGTGTTATTGCTAGAGAGAACAGATACTGTCTGCTGTTATATATGTACAAACTGTTCACACATTCTGCTCTATGGGCTACACGTGCTTCTTGGCCCTAAGCTCTATTGATTAAATAAAATTACTACTACTACTATCATTGATAATGATTTTAATAATGGTAATAACACCAGTAACAACTGACAATATAACAGAGGGGTTTTAATGGGAATGTAGGTGCCTATTTCTCACTGACTGGGTGTGTTTCCATGAGACACTTTACTTGAGATTAGAGAAAATTACTGTGCAGTAGGCATCACTATCTACACATGCTCTGATTGCAAGTAAATTTGCTACCTGTAAATACAAGCAGCAAATTTACTCCCGAGTACTTACTGCACAGTAACGCACATATAGATGGCTCCTGGTCAGCTGGGCAGCAGGGGTTGGGAGATTGCTCCCTGCTCCCAGGAACTGCCTGCTGCCAGGGTGGGCTTTGCCATTGGAGCCTGTGTGGGGACAACATCCCCCAGCCGCAGCAGCAGGGAGCTCCCAGCCCCTGCTTTGTGACAGGAGTGGGGACTGGGAGATTCTTATCTCCCAGCCCCGGGCCCGTATTCATGATTTTTACAAGAATCTCCCATCTTGGGCCCTGTGATCACGATTGTCCCTGTCTGGGCTGTGGTGGTGAAGCACACCCTGGCAGCAGGCAGCTCCCAGGGGCAGGGAGCAATGTCCCAGCTCCAGCCAGAAGACAGCTCTCTCCTGGTCTGGTGCTCTCTGCCAGCTCTTGGGCTAGCATCCGGGGGAGCCTAGAACTCCCCCTGGGTGCTGAAGGGGACCAGTGCTGCCTTGGCAATGCAGGGGCCCAGCTCCGTGCTGCCTTGCCGCTGCATCCCCTGCCTGTGTGGCAGCAGTGAGAGACACAACCCTGTGCAGCCACCCCCCTGCTGCCATGCAGGCAAGGGATTCCTCAGTAGGGCAGTGTGATGCTCACAGCAGCAAGCAGCTTCCCCGTGCAGCCCCACTTTGCCCTGCAGTGCTGGGTCACATCTGCTGGGCTGCGGAGGCCCCAGGGGAAAGCAGCAGGGCACGGAGCCTGAGCCCACAGCAGGCAGCCCATGCCTGCCCTGTGCACAGGTCTGGGGGGCATGGGTCCCCTTTGCCCCCCTGGGAGTGTGTGCAGTACCAGGACCCCCAACCCCATGGACAAACCACCTGTGGTCCCATCTCACTCCGTGCTGGGATCCTGTGGCCATGCATTGTGGCAGCAGCCCCAGCCCCAGCCCCAGCCCTGCCCAACTCCCTCCCTTCCTATGGGGGCCTTAATCCCTCCCCCTCCACTTTCCTGCGGGAGGTGCTCTCCAGGCTGCGTGGCAGCTGTGTGCATATATATGCACATAGTGGCCTCTAGGGCTGTGTGAGGCTTCGGACACAGCTTTGGATCTGGAGAAGCTTTGGACGCTTCAGGGTCCAACGCAGCACATCCAGGTCGAAGCGCTGCCTCGTTCGGCTTCCCGAAGCGGTTTGGAACTGCCTTGGAGCCACCTCCGAAACTGACCATAGGGTATAATGGGGAAACAATATAATATCTATAACTTTGTTGTTTTTTTTCTTATTTGGATAAATTTTCAGGAGTGACTCTGCAGAGATCATGAAGCCTGCTAAGTTTCAAGAAGATTGGTGCAGGTGTTTGTGGGGAACTGTACCCCAAATTTTTGAAAGGAAAACTCATGTCAGGTCTAGGTTTTACAACATAGTGGGGTGAAAACTGTGGGGCTAGTAGCTCTTACTGAGGCCACAAAGCTTGCCAAGCTTCAAGAAGATCGGTGCAGGGGTTTGGGGGGAACTGCCCCTCAAGCTGAGGACAAGCAAAACTGGTGCCATGGGTGTTGTGGTACTGAGTGTGTCTGTCTTGACGCAGGGAGGGGAGACACTGCTGCAGGCCTGGCTGCTAAGCTGCTGTGTTCCCAGTTACCAATCAATCCATCAGGATTCACTCAGGGACCAGGGACTCAGGGACCAGCAAAATACACAGGACCTACCGACTACATAACGACTTAACCAGCATCAATTAGCACCTACAAAACCAGGCTAAGGAGAGGAAAGAATCAATACAATCAACTGCCCCAAGACAGACACAGTCTTGGCACGAGTTTTGCCTGTCACCAGCTAGGGGTGCAGGGCCCCAGGCTCCCCTGCACCGATCTCCTCGACAGCTGGCAGGCATCGTGGCCTCAGCAGGGGCCACCATCCCTGCAGCTGTCACCCCGCTGTGCCTTAGCACACGCAGTGTCACCCATGGCATGAGTTTTACTTGTCCGCAGCTTGAGGTGTAGTTCCCCCCAAACCCCTGCACTCTCCTTGAAACTTGGCAGGCTTTGTGGCCTCTGGAAGAGCAATTTTGACCCCCTCTGTGGTGTAACACACAGCCGTGACATGAGTTTGACTTTCAAGAATTTGGGGTACAGTTCCCCCCAAACCCCTGCATAGATCTTTTTGAAACTTGGCAGATGTCATGCTTTCAGCAGAGGCTACAATCTCTGCAGGTTTCATCCAAATCAGACAAGAAACAACAAAGTTATAGGTATTTCATTGATTCCCCATTATACCCTATGTCTGGATCTCCGAGGCGGCTCTGAAGCTTCGGCTGGATCGAGGCGGAAACCCAGTCGGAGCTCCAGATCGGATTGCACTACAACCAGGAAGGATGGAGAGCAGAAAGTGGGGAGAAATACACACACACACACACGTAAATTCATGCTGCGTTTGGCAAAAATGAAAAACATTTCCAGAAAATCAAAATACTGAGTTTTAACATTTTTAAAAACAATGCGTTTAGATTTTTTCTACTGAAATATGTTTGTAATCACATTGGCCTAAATTGCATGTACAGAAGAAGAGAAGGAAAAAGCCTCCCATGGGAAATGAAATATAAACAACCAGTTTCAGCTCAAGCTACCTTTTTTTGGTTTTGTTTTAGCAGGAAAACCAGGAAAAAGCTTGTTTGAGATCTACCTGAAATAATTTCCCCCAGATTTTTCTGAGTTTTTTTGGTTTGTCTATCAAACCAAGAAGTCAATTATTTGTACAGGTCAAAATGAGGTCCCTTCAGGGGTCAAGAGGAATGTGAAGGTCCATATAAAGACCCCATCTGGTCATCAACTAGATAGCCCCATAATTGGAGGACCTTTTGTTTGTGATTCATATTGCCCCTTAATCCATCAGAAGCAGATCAAATGCTCAAACACAACTCAAAACTAATTTCTACCTATTTACATTCTCACCGACCTCCTGTCACACTTTTAGCTTCTTTCATTCCTTAGAGTTTCTGAACAACAGAGACTTCCTATGCCTGAAAAAGGATGACTGCATCCAAAAGCTTGCCAAGAACTTTTCCCCAGCTACTCAGTTGGTTTTATAAAAGATATCACATCTACCCAAAGAACCTAGCTGCCAAACACAACTCTGCTTTTTTTGAATTTGGGAGCAAGAAGGGGCTAGGTAGTAGACAACGATGATGAGATGGGCTGGAACATTGGGTGAAATTCACTTCATGCTTATTAGGTCTGGCTTCTCTTACTATGTGTTTCACGCATGCTAATTAGTGTTCAGATAGTTAATGATGTTAAAGGGCATACAGAACATGGGGCTAGATAGGCCAGGGGAAAACCCCCCCCTGAAATAATCATCCCTCTTAAGGAAATGTCATGAATATGATGTTTATCATCATTCGGACACTCCTAATACAGACCCCAACATGGTGTGCTAACGGAAAAAAACCCACCGTTCTTCTAACACTTGCAGGCTTATCGTTCACCTTCTTGACCACCTGCCTTCCCAAATATATCCTGAGGGGTATACACTGTACAGATATGTCCTTTTTGCACTAGCTCAGACACAGAACTTTCAGAAACAAGAACAATATATTATGATGGGGTTAAGGTTATTTGTTAACTTTGTTAAGAATGAATTTCAGGATTTCAAAAGTTTTCATTTTAACTTTAATCTTGAGTTTCCAATCTTTTATATTTTTTATATGTAATTCTAAAGTTCTCATAAGATCATGGTAATTTGCAATGATTGCTGGGTGTTTATAACCTTTAACGGCATCTTCTTAGTGAGGTTATTTATATAGGAATTAATTTGTTAATGGTACCCAGACTGTTTGAGATAATAAGTATGAGTGACAGCCATAGAAGTTCTTTTATACAGAAATCCTGACACAATATTTTGACAATCTCATTTTAGGTAAGACATTGTGATTGTCAGCTCAGTTGCAACATGACTGTTGCTCCCTAGTGGAGAATATCCAGAAAATGGAAAGAAATGAAATTCTTGGCTAAGCACTTTTTAAAGAGAATCATTCCAAATCTTGACCCAGTCTTTTACTTCACGGGTGTGCAACATTACACGATGCTTGAAGTATATAGAGCAAATACCTCATAAATGTTTTTGAATCCAGATATGGTTCAAAGCAGCACCTTGAAAGTAGACATAATTACCTTCGCTGAACAGCTGATAATACAGAGAGGCCTGGAAATGAACAAAGTATTTCAGAAGAAGATAGTCTAGTAAGACTTTGAAGAGAAGGAGTAAAAAAGATCAGGAGTTCTGGAAGTAGAAGAACAAATTAAAAATTAAGAAATGAGCTCTGCACAGCTTTCACATGACGTAACTAAGGTCTGAGATTAAATAGGCATCTATAATTAATGTAAGGAGAACTGGAAAATTTCTGCTGAAATTTTTTGGGGTTTTTTTTTTTTGGTTGGAAAATGCTGATTTATCTAAGTTAAAATGTACTTTTAATGTATGGATTTTGACAGAACTCTTATTGGGGTGGTGACTGGGGTCTAGAATAAAGTTTCTGGTCAAAACAAATAAGTAAGCCCACTTCTGAGCAGCTGATAGTCTGATGGGTCTCAGGTTCAGTTAGCATATAGGGAATGTCCTGATACTGATTAAATTGGGGCAGGGGTGTGATCTTCCACCCCCACTACAGAGGACGGGAAGGTTATATTAGGGGACAGTAATAAAGGTTGGACAGAGCCCGCAGCAGAGTCAGAGTACAACTCATAATATGGCTTCATGGGCGGGTGCGTGTCTCTTTTCTTCCATCACACCATGCTAAATCCTCTGGATTGCCTTTTATAGACAGCTAACTTCTCTTTATCATCTCTAGGGGCATCTTAGGTGCCTAACACTGTCATGCACCTGGGTTAAGGCAATTCAACTCCTAAGTAACTGCATCTGTGAGACAACTTGGATCCATCCTTTAATTACTAGTATACTGAACATGAGATTAAGGTATATCACCTGCTTTGCCAGTGTGTTACACACATACAAGTGGCACATAGGTCTCTTATTTGGCAGCTCAGCAAATCCTTAAACATGTATGGCACTTTAAGCCCGAAGATTGCTACTTTGGGACCTGTGGGGGTCTTTCTTAAATGGCACATTTGTTTCCCCATTCTGGTACCAAACTTTGGGCTGTTCCAGGCATTTATTATCATTATCAAATGGTAACACTGAGGTTTGCAAATAGTGCGGCTGAGATTTCCACCCTGCAGCAGCATCCCATCCTATATGATACAAGGCAAGGTCACGCCCCATTTTTCAGGTTATTGAGGATTTGAAAATTGAAGCTATTTGAACTGAGATGGTATTTCTTAATACAATAATGGCCAGGAAATTGAACTGTACGAATGACTTCTGGTTATTAGTTCATATGAGGTGCTTTTTAAAAATTACTATCTAGAGAGGATGATACAGTCTAATCTCAAGATAAATCACCCTTTCAGAATGGCTTCTGTAGCTTATGGGCTGTTATGATTCGGAAGCTTAGAAGAGTTGCAACAAAAGCTTCAGCTCTCGCTAATGATTTTGACTAGAATCATATGGATATATAGGACTGTCCTTAACGATATAGATATATAGGACTGTTCATAATGATATAGATATATACGACTGTCCATAATGTGTCAACATCCTGGTTTATCAAACTTTGGAAATCTTTCCCAACTTCATGATGTTTCAAAAGAAGGTAGAAAATATCAAATATATCCAGAATACACAGTGAATACAACATTATCATTTTTCCAGCCTGTTTCTTTTATCTGCCCCCACCCCCCATTCTCATAATCTGGAGTATATTACTATAAGATAACACACTGAGCTAGTTAAAAGCTTTTTCTAAAACCTTTCTTTAAATGAGAAATGGATTCTTGGCCAAAATGAAAATTTTAGCAGAAAACTCATTTGAGTTAAGAAGTGTCATTGTTTGATAACTGAACATTTTGGAAGGTATTATTCCCCATTCTTGTTTCCCAGATCCCCAACCTGCCTCTTCTGGCTCTTTTGTCCAATTAAATAAAAGAAAGACCATGACAAAAATGAAAATTACTTTTTGGTTGACTGGTTTTGGTTAACTTTGGTTAATCAAAACCAGACCAGAAAAAAAAATACATCAACATTCTCAACCAGTCAAGAGATGTTTTTCTTTGGTGGGATATATTTACCAATTGTACAAATAGCCTTAATCACTCCATCTGCTACTATATCATTTTCTCTCTCAAATACATTCTATCCCTCCTTACTCTCTTCTTCACAACTATTCCTCTTCCACTTAACTACTCTCATTATTTAATGCTGAGCTTTTTACCACTGGAAAAATGACTTCCGTATTCATCCTCGCAGAAGGGGGAGCGCGGGGCTTCTAAAATTGTAAGCTATAAGCCCACCCATGGGCTGTATCATAAATCTTACATTCGTTTTCAGCTTTTAGTCAGGCAAAAATCTTATTGCTCCAGGATTGGAGTCCACTTCCATAGCTTATATTGCTGTGTTCGACAGATCTTTTTACTTTGCTCTGTAGCGAGTGCAATGCTAATATCCAGCCCTGTACTGGCATCCCTGAAGAATGAAGTGATTTTCTGAGCAGCTCAAAAATGGTTTGTTTTCCTTTAGAAATGTTGTGCCAAAATGAGAACAAACCCCTGGAAAAAACACACAGATTATGCTAATTACAGGTAGGTTTTTTTAAACACGTGTCCAAAAACAAAATAAAAAAAAGGGGGGTGGGTAAACAAGGCGCAAAATTAAATAAAAAGTCTTGGTGAAAAGTGCTGAGGTGGAAAGAAGGAAAAGCGGGGAAAGGAATTTAGCTGAAATCTGCAAAAAAAAAAAATGAGTTGTCAGTTAAACATTTTTGGGTTTGTAATCATGAGAAAAGGGGGAAGGGGCAACAGACACTTCCTGTAGGGTTTTTTTGGGGGATTGAACCTCAATTTCCCTCATAAATCCGACTCGATTTTCTGTTAGTGACCTTGCCTCTGCTTGCACTAACCTAGTATGGATTACTTTCTAGAGGAGCAGTGTAGCGCTTTATAATTTGGCTGCTATGCCTGAATCAGTTGGTCTGCTTCTTTAGCTCAAGTGGCACAGATGAATACTTTTGGAAGCAGAGATCCCAGAGCCACTTCCCGCAGGTGACCCAATACAGGCTGCCATTATAGCACTGCTAAGGGTTGAAAAAGGAGTATAGCTATCAGGATCCATTTGCACTCCTTCCAGCTCAGAGTGCTAGCAAGAGAACCAGTTAGTGACAAAATGTGATTAATCTTTTCTTTTTTTCCTGATGTGGACTCTACTTGACTAGAAACCAGGCTGAAACCCAGAAAACTCATTCCACGTGTCCTCACCTTGTAATGACTTCTGAACCACTGCTGAGCTAGACTGGATTTACAGACGAAGAAGCAAAAGATCCTCGTTAGCAGGACAGTGTGAATACATACATAGCTCACTCACCACTGGCTTTGCTGAGAGTCAAAGCTTGATTCCTCACCTGGATGTGAACCTTTCGGTTCACTCATCCATGGTAATGAGCTAAATGGGATTCCAAAAGAGTCTTGATAGGGTCTGTAGATGAATACTGACTGCCTTTCTTTGCTCATGGGGAGGGTGAGCAATGAGAGATAAAACTCTCCTGCAAAGCAGAGTTTTCCTTGAGTTCTTTACATAAATTATGGTTCAGTCACTCCTGCCTGATCTGAATTCATTTGGCTCCATCTCTCCCCACCTGACTGATTCCAGCACCCTTTTTCAGTGTAGTTCATGGTCTCAGCTTCACTCATATTGCTATATGTGGTGGGGGAAAAATGTAAAGATCCAGCAACAACAGCTGGAAGGGAGTACTGTCTATAGTTGTGCAGCCGACTAGAATATTGAGCCAGGCACTAATGAGCCAAAGCACGTTGTGAGGAGCTTACTATAAGGACCACCCTTCCTCAATGCTGAAAGTTGTGAGAAGCATCTCTTGGACTGAGAGACAATAGGCTTTTAGGGGCCAGGTCCTGAACTGCCGATTGGCACCGCTCTGTAGAAGCCAATGGACATCAGCGGGGGGACCTGGTCTTTAACTCTCAGCATTAACATGATCCATCCATGGGAGAAGGTTTGCTTTGTCCAGAATGAGTGAGAGAGACCGAATGCACAATAAACCACCCATCCCGCTGATACTTCCTATGAGTTTTTAGGGAATATGTCCAAGGGAAAATAATAACAATCAAAATGTATTCTCCCTTCTATTTTAAAGGTATTAACAATATGTGGAATCCTGTCATTTTAATAAAGGTAGCCTCTCCTTTTTTAGCTTCTTGGGCACTTGGGCATTACATATTGCTCTGTTTAACCGTGTGTGTGTGTGTGTTGGGAAGTAAGACAAAGAGAAGTAGATGGAAGACCACCATTGAGGACAACATTTTCACTACCGGCTTGTAATTTTGGATGCCTAAAGATTTGTTTAAAGGGAAAATAAATAGATTCTGAATTCCTTTAGTGTCTTATCTCCAGCTCACACGCACATCGTGGGAACAAGTTGTGCAGGCCCCTGTTAAGATATTGGTGGCATAATGCAGTGGTGTAGGTTAGGAGCACGGGATCGTTTCCAGCTGCCTCATTATATTTGGTTAGGGCCCTCCCCCACTTATCTGCATGGTGTCTCTTCTCTGCAGGAATATTAATAAAGTTTAGTGCTGATTGTTTTGTTCTGTTTGGTTTTTTTTCCGGGAGAGCCCATCTGCTTCTGCCTCACATAATCACATCACAGGTATTCCAGGGTTCGAATCTGTTGTGTCAGCTGCTATGAGTGACATTTTTCATTTCTCCGCATCACTCCAGTAGGGATTCTTTCTGTGCCAATATACAGTACACACCTGGAAATGACTGCGCTTCCACCCCCCTGACCTTTCCTTTGTTTTTTCAGCTCATTGATCCAGATTGAGAACAGCCACATGCTCTTTGCATCTGATAGAAGCAGGTGAGAATACTCTAGGCGAAACTGGACCTGTGAATGATCAAAGTCTCATCATCCAAGGTCAAAGAAACCAAAGAGTAAGTGCTTGCTCCTGCCCTCTTAACCCCAGTTTCATTTACTCCAGGGAAGATCATGACACAGACCCTGTTCCTGCCAATAGCTCTGCAGTAAATCAAAGCCAATCAAGGCCTTGACACACCGCAGGTTACTAAACTCGTCAACTGCAGAGTTTCACCTGCGAAGATGGTGATTGATCTGATTTTAAAATTCCTTGATTTGTATTAACTCATCGGGAGAAAATCTGACACTGTTTCCTGTGATTTCACGGGGGGTCCATCTCCTGGATGTTTCTCATTGGGAAAGTAAGTGTTTCCAGCCCCTTTCCTAGGAAGGAAGGAAGGACCTTCCATATAATGTCTCCGTAAGAGTAGGTGATGGGGAGGAACCTGTTCACACAGAATTTGCATGCCATCACACTCTCTGCAGAGGACACAGATCGAAGGGGGTGGGTTTGGAAACCAGAGGCCACACGGGCTTGGACATGGGTTCCACTTGATCTGAATCTTCAAAAACCAATGATAGGAACAAATTCAGATAAATGCTTTAAGACTGTTAATGAACACAATGATGTCATTTGCTTCTGCTTGTTTTTCAAGTTTAGGTTTGGTCAATTAAACCAGCATTGGGTTCAGATCTAGGTTTCCTCTTGTTCGGCAAGATTGGTGCTTTCAAGAGGCTCCAAAAGAAGGTTCTGGCTCTGATGGCCTATTAGGATTGCCAAAGCACCGCTTCCACTTATGTCTGTGTACCACAGTATTTGAATTACTTTCCTGGTAAGAGGAAGCTAACACTAGGAGGGAAGACGCGGTGTGAAAAACATGACCTGACTGTAACAGGGTCACTAAGCTTATAACATCAATATCTAGTCAGCACCTACAGATTGTTTCCAAACCTCATTATTTCACAGAACTCCTGTATTATTGAGTACAACTTATATCCCTCTCTGCTCATTACCTGAAAGTCCTGTTAGTTTCCAGTCACTGACAAAATGGGATTATTGCTTGGTTACTTTAATTAATGGAAAACTATGAGCTGAAATGCATCACTTGTATATATGTTTTCCATTGTGCTAGCTGGAGTTATTGAAATCCAAATTTCAGATGAAACAAAGCCCCAGACGATTCATGGCAATAAAAAAAAATTTTTTTTTTATTCCAAGTGCAGATAATTAAACTTCAATATTATAGCTGAAATGCACTATGTTATCTTATAGTGAATGATTGTATCATATTACATAGCGGTATTTTGTTGTGCGCTACAAAACAACTCTTGCGGCGTGCTCTAGAAATACTTGTATATCACTGGTAAAACGATTCTTGACCATTGCATATAGTGTATAGAGTGCTTTATAAGAAATACTCTGTATGTATTTGGAAGATACTGCATAACACTTTGAAATCCCCCATTAAAAGAAGCTGGGGTTAAATACTAAATTATAGAGCTCAATGGCTGTTCTTTTGAGAGCCCTTGGGAATCACATGGATTTAAAGCTGAATCTGGAGATTGGATTGTTTTACCGGTCACATCCTTATATTCATGAACAGCCGTTCTTGGCCAGAACTAAGACAACCTCAGAGGTTTCAGTTGTCTGGGACTGAGCAAACTTTGTTCTACTTTATTACTGAACTAGCATCTCAAGGTCCCAGTGTGCCAGGTGCTGCACACAAAACTCCTGAGTGTAGACATTACGTGGAAGAATGGGAGGGACCTGTTAAGAGAGGGAAATCAGGTGTAATCGCATTAAGCCAGCAAGTGTCCCTGATTCCCACTGATGGTGAAACTAAGCATGGAAGCTTATGAGCCTTTTACAGCGCTAACAAAATTTGGTTGAACTGATAGAAACTTATACTACTAGATCCTGAGTTAAATCTCGAGTGACGATGTGGATGGGTTTACTACCCAGAAGCCATTGCTTCAATTTCTGTTTGTCACTTGGCCTTCTGCTCGAGCGACCTCACTTTGACATGCTTCATTTTATCTGTATGCAACTTAGCCGTACCCACATTTGTCTACCCCTTTCGATTCATTCTCACAACAAACTAATCCTGTCCAGTAACACAGGCAGAGCATTTCTGTTGGAACCTGGCATTACCACTGGAAAATCAGGTTTGCGACAAAGCAAAACTTTTCATCAAAAGTTGCAGCTTCCCATAGAAAAATGGTGAGCTCCAGTCAAAAAGAAAAAAAAAAAAATCGAACAACGGTGTACCTAAATATTTCTATTCACTTATTCCACTGCTGTGCTTCAGGGAAGCAGAAAGTTCTTCCTCACTGACAGCTGGCTGTTTAACTACGGGGGAATGCTGTAGGACATGTGTCTTTTTCTAATGCGCCTAAGGACAGAGTGAGGGTAGGAGGTCGCTTCATTGGCATTCATGCCGGAGAGGTGCCTGTCGAGGTGGTCTTGCCAAGAGGACTTCCCTCGCAAGCGGGAGGCTGGGCTGCTGACATTTCTGACTTACCTCCTCCGGCTGGCGAGGTTCTTGAAATCTCACAAACGACTCCCCATTGTTCAGTGATCCATTGCACTCTCGCGTTAAAGGGCAAAGGGGCTCATCTCACAGAAAGAAGCTCGCATATATGAATAAACCATAAGCTACGTAACAATATCAACATCCTTCTGGTTTGATAGTAAACCTGACCCTGTCTTGGCCAATCGGTCTGCATCTACCAAGCAAGCAAGCACTGGAATGCTGCTTGAAAGTTTGAATAGGTCCTAATAACTTCTCCCTAACTCAGCAGCAGTGGTTTATTCTCTACTTATCCAGGCCTGGCCAGCTGTGAGAGCTGGTCCTGGTGGGTTTCCTAAAGAATCTACATTCTCTCTCATCAGCCGTTGTGGTGCTTTAAAGAAGGCAGCAAGTGACAATGATTTCTGGGGAACAGCTCACTCATTCAGGTTTGCTTTTTTGGTTTTCTTTAATAAATGATGGATTTATGCCCATCATAGTGAGTTACACCAGCTGAGTATCAGAGCCTCTTTTGCTTTTCCTTCTATGCTGGTGGTAGGAAGTGTGTGCAGTGGTTGAAATTCAGGTCTGGCAGTCGGGCCACCTGGGAGCCTATCAGTTATGTGCATCCCCAAGGGCACAATCAATCCTATGTTGACTGGTTTACCCATTTATGCATTGAATATGATTATTTTTATTTGCATTACAGCGGTGCCTCTGAGACTGAGCATGAATTGTAGCCCCATTCTGCAGGATACTGTAAATGCATATATGAAGTGTGGCCTCTGCCCCAAAGAGCTTGCAATGCAAATAAACAAGACAAGAGAGGAAAAGAGGAAAAAAAAGACATACAGCACATCATAGGCACAGCTGGGAACAGAGCTCAGGGCTCCTGGCTGCAGGTCTGTTAATATTACTATGTATTAAGTAATATTAAACTGCCTTCCTGAGGCAATTAATGTGTGTATCAAGTGTTTTGATATTGTTAGAGGAGAAAGCAGATGCTACAGAAATAGCAACAGCTCTAAAAGAATTAGCTGGTGTGTTTGTATAGTGCTCCTCTCTCCGCATAGGCCTACGTCTCTTATGGTGGTAAGCCCCTAAAGCTAAAAACAGGAGGCTTTCTCCTGGGAAAAAGCCTTTTGTCCTGTGCAGCTACAGACCTCCAAGCCCCTTCTCCCATTTTAAGTATTTGCCAAGTATGCGAGGTAAAATGTGCTAACTGCTTTTTCCCAGGACAATCGCAGCTCATTCAAGTTAACTGCCACTTATTGCTACCTGTGTAAAGGTCTTCTTTTGTCCTAGGTTTTGACTGGATCGATCAGAAGAGAGTGCCTTTTTATCCAAGGGGGAAGAGCCTGTGTTCAAAGCAGAAAGAGCTGACTTACTGCTGCTCACACAAGGAGGCTCAGAACGGTTGCACAGCGACCAGAGATGAGCGAGCTTTCCACGGACTATGAAGGGAGACTGTTGAATCCCAGTCCATGGTGGAAGGGCCGGCAGGAGAATGGAAGAGACCTTTTCCGTGACAGACTGTTCTTTGCTGCTTAGGGCCCCGGTTCTGTTAATGTGATTGTGCCAATTAATATCCTTCTTTCACAGTCCAAACTCCCCAAACTTACTGGGTTAGTCTGGGCCCTGCTGCTCATTATTGTGTATGCCCAGGTTTTGCAATAAACTGTTCTGACAATTTCCTATCCCTGTAACATCTTGCTGATCTGTCGGAGACCTCACCTGCTAAGTAAATTGCACAATTCCCAGCCCTGACGAAGTATTAGCATCGTATTTTAACATATGGTTATGCTGTGTTTCCTGTTGTGAACAGCAGGGAGCTCGAGCCTAATGTCTTCATCCCATCAAGTCCAAATGTCTTCTGGAAAAGGTGTGAGGAAAGGTGAATGCAGGCAAAACCCGGCCTCCGGTAAAAGATCAAGCCTGCAGTTCAGCCAGGGCGAATCAGAATCCTATTTCAGCCTCCAACGTGTACCAGACTTTTCCTGAATGTTATGGGTGCTGCACTAATCAGTGAAACAGCAAGCATAATATATGGTGCTTGCTTGCTCCCATTCAATTTGATTGGAGTAGGATTAAGTCATAGGCTCTCCCGTTGCTTTCCCCATTATGATACATCTTTGCAATCAGTGTCAGTGAGCTGAGTTTGCTGTCCCTTGAATCCATTCTGCTCTGCCATGTCTCATGCTCCATGAACCCCTGCACCCCCATCTCTCCTTTATGAAAGAAATTATTTCATATGCACTGTGGCTTATAAAAGTGAATGGTGTTTCTTTTTAAAATTACAGCCAAACCACTGAGAAATCTATCCTAAAGGCATGACTCATGCTAGTAGGTGCAACCCAGAGGCAGGAGAGGAAGAGCGCCTTGCCACTTTAGGGGGAGCTATAAAGATGTACTGGGAGCACATCCACTACCGGTTGACTTAAAGGCCACGGCTCTCTTTTATGAACAGGCTGGAGAGGGAGTATCCCTACTCATGGCTCACTTCCGGACTCTGACCTCACACACTGCAGCATCTCAACAAGCCTGGAGTGGCTTTTTTGGCCAAGAGGGCAGCAGAAGGTTTTCAATTGTTTGTGGATATGACAAAAAGGGACAGCATACTGGTTTTTTTTAAATATTATGCGCACTATTTTTCTGCATTGAGCTTTATGTTGCTGCGTGCTTGAATGCACAGAGTTCAATCAGAGGAGTGTGCATGGGAGGCATGAGCCAATCAGAGATAAGCAGGGAGGGGAAAATGTTATATAGTAGAGTTACTGTGTTGTGACCTGGCTGATAACAGTGGGAGTCCAGAAGATATCTCTGTTATCCTGGGTGTTTCTAAAAGCAGTATCATGGCAACAGGTAGGATTTCCTGAATGGCCAGCAAAATGGGGAGAGCAAACCAGCTATTAATAGAGGACAGGATACTACTGTCTAGCAGGATCCACTGATTAGGCTTTCTGTTTACTGTTAAGACACAAGTGTTGCTTG
>NW_017729015.1:7200546-7214434 GCF_001723915.1 Gavialis gangeticus | reverse complement strand
TTTGAAAGGAGTTAGTGGAATATAGCTAGATGGGTCCACCTGGGCCGGCTCTACCCTTTCCAAGGCAGTGCCTGACATCAAAAGGTGTATTGAATCCATGTAGAGACAAGCCCATAGGACAAAACAACAACAGAGACATTGGTTGAGTGAACACAGAGAAGCTAACCAGGGTGTTTCATTTGAGAGACTAAGAAGACTCACTCCAAGAGGGGGGAACATGCTGTACAGACTGTTCTTTCCAGAGTGCAGATGTAAAGTAAGCAGCTGCGAAGAGGGAGTTTAAGCTTAGATAAGGAAGTGTGCATGGAGGACTCGCTTTTGTTTTTTGTTGCTTGTGCATGCTTTGTACTTTCAGGTGAATGAATAATTAATGCTTTGCTTGGCAGAAGCTGTATTCTGAATCACTTTGATCAGCCTTGGCCCAAGGACCTGAAGGAAAGTGCCTGCAGGTTAAACCTCTGCTGGCCCAGCTGAAGTATTCATGTACCCAGTTGCCATATCTTAGAGCAGACAAATTGCAGACTTCCACTCCACCAGAGGTAAAGGTCCATGACTTGTCACCTGTGGAGGTGCATTTGGTGGGTCCCTGAGGAGGGAAAGTGGTGCAGTTAATCCAATAAATGACTAAGTAAAATTGGGGGAGTCATCCTTTTATGAAACCTACATACACAAAATGTAAAAAATATGGCCTTGATTCTTTTCTCACTTACCGCTGAGTGAATTGGGAGTGGCTGCACAAAAGCTAGTGAAGTCAGACTAGTATAAGTCAGGAACATAATTAAGAATGGGCAAGTGGGACATTAGATCTGGGCACCAATTTGGAGGGAGCATCAGGAAGGCATCACTGAGTGACCCTGCACCACTGGCACTGCTAAAGCCATTACACTTGGGGAACTTGTGCTGTGGCAGCAGCAGCTGCAGCAGTCTGTCTGAAGAGGTAAATGTTTAGCACTCTCCCTTAGCTTGCTGGTGCTGGCACGACCCACCCTCACCTTGACCCCATGGCCAGAATTCCTTGTTGTGTCTTGCTATGGTGTAAATGGTAGGTGAATCCCACACCCAGGGCCTTCCCAAGGTAGGAAAGGTGTAAGGCTGTGCCAGTGGCAGGGGGTACACTTTGAGGTACACTGAGCTGTACTGGTAGTGGTCCAAAAGAAGTAGGAGCAGAATGGGTAGAAGGTAGTGTGTTTGGGATGACCCTGCACTTCAGGAGTTGTTATAAGATCTAGGCCAGCAAAGAGTGCAGATTAGGGCTGCCCTAACCCATACTGGGGACTGAAGTGGTCCATTGGGAAGCAGTGGTCTACCTCCGATCTGCCTCTGCAGCAGCCCAACAATCTAAGGCTGGCGTTTTTGTGTCCACTACCCTAGTGGCAATATAGGGGTGGACTCCCATCTCTGTTGCTGTGAAAACTGGGATTTGACTTTTTTCCTTCCCAGGATGAAATTCAATCAGTTACTATTTCAGGAACAAGAGACCATTTACCCCAGTGCTGTCCAGGTTCTGAGTGGCTGGGTGCTGCAATGCCCCCCAGGGCACATGTCACTCTGTCTCCATGCCTCATCACACGCGTGGCTCCTGCTATATCATATTGATACCCATGCACTGCATGGGCCACCACCCACTGCACCACACCAGTACCCTGGGTCGCCTCCAAGCCTCCCAGCAACAAGCTCCCTTGGCACTATGGGCTGGGCCTCCTCACCCTAGCCTATCCCCAAGAGAAGGGACAGGAAACAGAAGCTGGAGAAAGGAGAGGAAGCTCAGGGACTCTTGCAGCAGCTGCAGGAGAGCATTGGAGGGAGCAGCGCCTGGAATTGGACCCCATGGGCACAGTTAAAACTCTTGGCAGTTGCTTGCAGACCACAGGGCATCATTTGCACAGCCTATGCACTGACTTGGTTCTACCAGCTATTGCAACAAGTTGAGACAAGGTGGGAGAGGAGACCTGAGCATGTGAAGTGGGAAGAAAATGGTTTCATCCTCATCCCTTACTTCAGCAAAACTCTGCTATGGCTAACAACTATACATTTAGTCTAATTTGCACTAACTGTGTTTTAATAGATGTCGTGGGATCCTTAGCTTTATTGTAAAAATCCTCTTATCAACAGCAGCTCCTTTAATAACCTCGGATGCAAAAAGTATCTGCCTATTTACACTGATTTGCATATATTTACATGCATGCCATTAATATCAAACCTGAAATGGTTTAACACTGCACTGTTAAACCCTCTCATTATATGAAGGCATAGGAAATTGATAATAAGATTTTGGTAAGATGTACATGCGTTACATTGGTGACAAGAGCCCTAATGCAGCATCACAAATGGGTTCCATCCTATGAAAAGGGAAATCCTTTAGTTCAGGCTGATACCTGCCAAAAGAATTTGATTTTGAAATGCTCTGTGACAGTCGTTCTTTTGGAATCTCAGCCTTCATGCTGAACAATAAATTGAGCTGGTAGTAATGGGATAAAAGGTATTTCATTCATTTCTTTAGTGTCATACAGTAAACTCATGGAAAATGAGATCAACACAGTGTAAGGATTAATGATGATGATGATGGCAACAATAGAAAGGAACGCTGGTAAGTGGTTTACACACAAAATATAGAGTGCTTCACTTTAGAAGTGGTGTCACATTATGTACGTGTGATTGTATGGGTGTGTGTGAAACTCTACAGGTGTTTGTCAGGTATCAGGAATACTTTGTCAAGAGCCTCCTAGAAATAAATAGAATTAAATTCTTATCCCTTTACTTACATTAAAAGGAATTTCCCTCCAGAAATACCCCCAGGGACATCAGTGGGACACACTGTGGGTAAGAGAACAGCTGCTCAGAAAGGAAAATCCCATTTGGTGAGGAATTCTGGTATTTTAACATTTTTTTTACATTTTAGTACAGAAAAAAAAAATTCAATATTTTTATGAAACGGAAAAACTGAAAAAATTCCCCCCAGAAACACCAGGATCATTTCCTTCCAATACGGTCAAATATATATTTCCACGAGATACAAAGTTTCAGTTTGATAATATTGAAACAATATACAATATTGGATATTAAATATAACACATGACTGTAAAGGTTAAAATCAAACAAAACAATGCATATGACGTTTCCCCTTTTTTGGAATGAAGTGATTCAATATTATTAAAATGGAAGGAGTTGTAGGATTTTTTTTTTCCATAGCAAAAATTCTCAGAATTGACACATTTCCAGACAGCATGTCAGTGTTGACGAGCCTGTATTTTCCAAAGGAGTGCTATTCCATTTTTTTTTCAATCAGCATCCTGTAAGATGCCTTCTTATATCTATATGGGATCTGTCTCTAACTATCAAGGATGATGCTGAACACTTGGCAACACAAGGTGACATGTAATAACTAAATTGTTTAAAGTAGTTTGGACCAAGTTTATCCCTGTCGTTCTACTGAAGTAAATGGAGTTGCACCCAGGAGGAATATGTCCCAATATAGAGCTATGCTGACTATGGCTGGACATGCTTGCATTCATAATTAAGGGAATGTGAACTGCTCTTGATAAATAAAGTACTCCATTTACCTATACTGCCTCAATCCAATGCTCTGTAAAATCAATGGAAAGACTTCCAGTGATTTTGGTGAGTGGTGATTAGGCTCTTGTGGAATCAAACTCATATCTTCTTTAAGAATATTGGCTAGGCATGTGACTAAGCCCAGCTATTTTACTACCTGTCACAACTAACTAAATTATTACCTTCGTTTTAAAAAAAGACATCTATGCATTCAGTATTTTATACTCCAGGATCAGCCCTTGCTGATGAGCCAACAGTTAAGGCTCACTGTCTTCACACACATTGACTGTTTTCATTTTTGAATGTTGACCCAGCATAGAACCAGAATTGAGAGTGAATCTGTGAGAGAGACTTTCCTGTAAGATTTCTAGATCAATTTTAAGCAATTCAGAGCTCTGAATATATAAATAAGCACTCAAGCTTGTGGAAGCTAATCTGAATTAAGTCCAATTTATGCATCTTTTCAGAACTGTCCATTGCGAACAAGCCCTTAACATAAGCTTCATGTAAGCCTTGGAGAGAATCTACACAAGTATATTCTACTTACCCAAGTCTTCAGAGTTGTGCCAGAGGTGGACATTTTGCTAATGAAAATCTCCTGTACAGAAACTGTTCCTTTTTGTATGCCTTTGTGACATAACAGAATTTGAAGATTTGCTGTAATATTACATAAGTGCTTCTGCTGGCCTCAAACTTGTGACCTCTGATTCACAGAAGTTTAGGGCTGGAAGGCACCTTGTGAGATCAACGAGTCCACCCCTCCCTGCTCTAGGCAGGAAAGACTGCGGGGGTCAAATAACCCCAGCAAGGTGTGTGTCCAGTCTCCTTTTGAAGATTTCCAGGGCAGATGCCTGCACCACTCCCGCTGGGAGTCTATTCCAAAGTCTGGTCACACGAATCGTAAAGAAGTTTGTTCTTGTGTCCAGTATGAAACCTCCTTTTAGGAGTTTATGACCATTGCTTCTGGTTTTCCCCTGGGGAGCTTTGGTGAATAGTTGTTTGTCTAGCCCCGGATGCTCTCCCCTGATATATTTGTAAGCCGCCACCAAATCCCCCCGAAGTCTTCTCTTTTCTAGGCTGAAGAGTCCCATATCTGTCAGCCGTTCCTTGTATGTCAGCTTGATCGTCAGGCCTCTAATCATACGAGTGGCTCTTCTCTGGACTCTCTCAAGCTTCTCCACATCCTTCTTGAAGTGCAGCACCCAGAACTGGATGCAGTGCTCCAGATGCGGCCTCACCAATGCCGAGTAAAGTGGGCGAAAAACTTCCTTAGTTTTGCTTGAGATGCATCGGTTGATGCACGCCAGTGTATTATTTGCTCTGCTAACTGTAGCATCACACTGGTGGTTTATATTCATTTTATGGTCAGTTGTGACCCTCAGGTCCCTTTTGGATGTGGTGCTAGCTAATGTAGCAACAAGCACCTCTGGGCTCTCAACTGTACACCTTATACCCACACCTCCCCAGACCCACCCTAAGAGAAACAAATCAAATGAAATAAAGACCAGCCTGCAAAATTCATTAATCTGAGATTCATCAAAACTAAAAATGAAAAATAAAGGACGGGTTTTCAGTTAGGCAAAATATTAAGTATAATATCACCAGTGCCAAACATTGGATAATCAGGAGTCTTGCTCTTGAAATGGTAAGATAGTCTTAAAAATCCTGGGGTCCACAAAGTGGCACTACACTTTGATTTTGATTTGTTCAGAAGAAAGTCACCATCAGCCTCATTTCTGGTATCCTTAAGCCAACCAGCCTCCTTCTTGTTTTGAAACAGCTCAGAGAAACAATATAATGTCCTCATAAATTATAGCTATTAGACCAGTGAACACAATCTAGCCCTGAGGGTGGTGTCTTTAGTTCTACTGAGAGTGAGAAGCATTGTCAGGTCCTCCTTTCATCAACCTCTGTTGCAAGTGAAAGACACGTCGAAAGCTTTTTTCAATTTTTCATTAATTCTCAGACATATGCTCTGGGAATGTCAAAATGTTAGGATCTTCTGGAATGAAGCGATAAACAGAACTGACGTGGAATTAAACAAAGAATTACCCAGAGATCTAGTACCGCTTATTTGGGTGTCTGTGGCTATGGTTAAAGCCCTTTCAAACACCCCTCCCAGAACTTTATCCCAAGACCCACAGTAGCAGCAAAACAAATAATCTCGGGAAATCTGCATGTCCTCTCTGTTATTGAATAGAGGTGCTTGATGAATTTGGCTAGCTGATTTAAGCTAATTATTTTTGTGTTTATATTTATTGACTGTGATTAGTTATGCAACAAAGACTATGGGAGAACAAATCATGTTGGCTCAGCTAATTGGAGATAATGCAAAAGGGAATGAAAAAGATATTTCGTTATGTTGTGTGCACAAAAGGGGGCCAGTCCTGACTTCGTGGGCATTGGTGAAATCTCTACTTGTGTGAGGACCTGGCCAAGGGTTGGACAGCAAAATGTAGTTTGGGCTTATTAGCAATGATGTATAGCAGAGATAAATTCCCCTGAAGATGATGGACTTAGGCTAAAGTAAAACTAGAGGGAAATCAGAATCATGCAATGTCACGGCAGCTCAGAAATTCTAATGCAAGCCTCGCTGTGTTTGCATAAGTGTGAATTTGGGATGTGACTCTCACAAATGAGCCCTCCAAGCCAGAGGAGAATCTCTACACCCAAAGCAAAAAAAGTTTGCCCCTGTGAAATGTTCAGGCTTCAATCCTATATTTTGACTTTATGGCTTGGCCAGTTCGCAAACTGCATCTTGCCTTCAAGACACTTCTGAATTTGTTTGCCTTTATTTCTAGGTAGGGCCAGTAATTTTCTGCTGGCCTACACTGCCCTCCCCCCAGTCATAGCTTGGCCAATCCCCTAACTTTCTTTCCCCATCAGGGGAAGCAAGGGGTTGTGGAACACTTGCATACTTGCTACTCTTGGTCTCTTTTTTCCTGTTTCACAGACCTGAAGATAGTTTTTAGCTTTTTTCAAAATCCTAAATCTGTCCATGCAGCAACAGCCACAGCTTCAGCCAAAGTTTCAGCTTTTGTCCTCACAACCGAGATCTGCTGAGAATTCAGCTGTGAGAAAGATTAAAAATGTAGTTTCTGCCTCAATAAGAAAGGGAAAAGTGCGTGAGATGAAGATGGGGCTCTGTCCCTGTTCTGTTCTAATATTATAAAAGCCTTAGGCTCTCTGTCCCTCCCCATTCCTGCTCCTTGGAGGTGGTGGCTGGCTTGAACTGACTTGCCCAAGGCTGTATGGTTAAACCAAGGGAAGAACAAGTATTTGAACTGTGACCACTGCACCATCCTTCCCCACTAACCAGAAATGGTTCAGCACACATCCAAGCTGAGGCCCTAAGTGTCCAAGTGTCTCCTAAGCCTTATTTGAAGGGAGCTTCACTTTATCAAGGGAACTTTCTCCCCACAACACCCACTTCAGCTTCCGCTAGCATTAGCTCTGACCTAATTATCAATACCCCATTCTCAACAGTGAATGAATTTCTGATATCATATAACCATGCTTTTTTTTTTTTTTATCTATACCTCTTTTTTTGAGAGCAAGCCCTGTTAATTTATGTTAATTGGAATAGCACAGGTAGCTTTTTTTTCTCCCCTCTGCTCACCTGCTGTGAAATCAAGCTGGCTCAATAATCATCTACACCAGCCTACAGTCTGTTAGAACAACAGGGAAAGGAAGAGCTTAGCATGCAAACCGTGTTGACGAGAAGCTTTTCTCACAAGGAAGTTTTAATAATTTTATATTTTTAAGGCTCACTGAGCCACAATTAAAATTATATTTTTTTTCAGAAACCTTCATTTACAATTGTAGACACCCTGTGGCAAGGGAGCATTACGGTTTCCCCTCACACTGTTTATCCACTATGAAGAAAGAGAAGAGATCTATGCATTGCAGGCTCCTAGGGAACTGCAAGGGAAGGCAACACTCATCATTTTGGTCTTGCTTCGTGGTTTTGCATTACAAGCCTAAGGCCTGATTTTGCTGCCACTGAAATCAATGAGAGTCTTGCCATTAGCATCTCTGGGTGTTGGTGCTGCCTCCTCTTCTAGTACAAAATAAAAATGCTTCAGCTGTATTTGAGATTTCTTTCCTTTCTCCCCTAGAAACTAAGGAAATCTAGCCTGCCCAATTTAATGAACTAAGTTCCTCTTCCCGTTATGCAGAGCTGGATTAAGATATGATGGCTGTTAGCAAGTAACTCTTTCTTCCACAAGTGTCCATGAGATGACAAAGGGCATATTATCCACAGTTGCACTGTCATTACTCACGGAGACCCTTGTACTCTAAAATAATACTGATTCTGTTGCTTAAACAAAACAAGAAACAGTTTTAGGCACAAGACAGAGCAGATCTCTTATCTTTCATACAGAGTGACATCAGCCTAGCAGAGACCAAGTCCTGGCCACAACGATCACTAGAGCTTAGACAGATATTTGCCTAGGGTGATTTAGATAAACCTCAGGGTTAAATGACCTTCCAGATCTATATTTCTATGACATTGTGACTAGTTCATAAAGTTAGCTTATTTTGCTATCAAAAGAATGCTTCGCTTAAATGCTTTCTCGATAGTAAAATTAACCTGTTTCTATCTGGAGATGAAAACCAGACTTTAATATTATGTGTTCTTAACTTCTTTGAGGGCTACAAAATGGCACAGCTTGCAGCAGTGGGGTAACTAGGGCAAGGCAACAGGGGCAACTGCCCCAGGTGCTGGTGGAGTCGGGGGGGAGGGTGTTTGAAAAAGACACTTTTGTCAAAGCCATGCAATTACAACTGCAGTGGCAGCAACAGCCATGTTCATACAGCTGTTGGCTTGCAGTTTAAACATTGGACATGGTAGAGGGAGGAAAAAAACCCTCAGTTATCTTTCTTATCTTGATATATGTACATCTCTCTGTTCCCCAAGAGAGGTGAAATGGGATGTTTATTTGGGTAAGTACAATAAGCCAGATGCATTCCACTGTGAAATGAATGAAAAGCTATATGAAAATTAGATACACAAATGTGATCTGGCACAGGATTCTTAAGTGGAAATTGGACTCTTTATGTATAGTGTGTATAACAAGACTATGAATATTCTGCTATAAAACAATTTTAAGTGCAATTCTTCCCTTTTTAAATCAATGTAAGAATACCCACTGGCTTTAATGGGACCGAAATTTCACCTTATGTCTGGCAAGTCTGTTTACTAACCTCATTACCTCTTGTGACTTGTAGGAATCCCAAGCATAAATAATGAGCAGATGATTAGGTTCTGCATCTGGAATAAAGGGCCCTATCTCTCAGATACCATAGTAATAAACATCCATAAAAGCTGGATAGATAGCTAGGTAAATGGGTAGACAGTGCACTGCTCGGACACACATCAATGGGAGTTTTGATATTGACTTTTATGGGAGCAAGATGAGATCACAAACATCAAGAGCCATCAAATGGCATGTTTTAGGACATAACCTAGTCGCTTTTTTCATACTATCTGCATTATTGCAGCTTGTGCTCCATTATTGGGGCATTGCTCAGGGAAATAGCTTTCCCTGAGCAATGTCAGAAAGAAGATAGCAGCCTACCTGGGTCTGTTGGACATAGGGATTTGCATGTTGTTACCAAGAGTGATGTGTGATTTGATCATGATCTAGAAGAAAACATCTAAAGTGTAAAGTGCTCCTTCTGGAGAGGAAAAATCTGCAACAAACTTACAGGCTCGGTGGTGCTATGCTAGCTAGCACCAGGTCCGAAAGGGACATGGGGGTCATAACTGATTGTAAATTGAATATGAGCCACCAGTGTGATGCTACAGTTAGCAGAGCAAATAATACACTGACATGCATCAACCGATGCATCTCAAGCAAAACTAAGGAAGTTTTTCACCCACTCTACTCGGCATTGGTGAGGCCGCATCTGGAGCACTGCAACCAGTTCTGGGTGCCGCACTTCAAGAAGGATGTGGAGAAGCTTGAGAGAGTCCAGAGAAGAGCCACTCATGTGATTAGAGGCCTGAAGATCAAGCTGACATATGAGGAAAGACTGACAGATATGAGACTCTTCAGCCTAGAAAAGAGAAGACTTTGGGGGGGATTTGGTGGCAGCTTACAACGATATCAGGGGAGGGCATCCAGGGCTAAGTGAACAACTATCCACCAAAGCACCCCAGGGGAAAACCAGGAGCACCAGTCATAAACTCCTAGAAGAATGTTTCAGACTGGATACAAGGAAAAACTTCTTCATGGTTCACGTGACCAGACTCTGGAATAGACTCCCAGTAGGGGTGGTGCAGGCATCTGCCCTGGAGATCTTCAAAAGGAGACTGGACACACACATTGCTGGGGTTATTTGACTCCTGCAGTCTATCCTGCCCAGAGCAGGCTGCTGGACCTGATGATGTCACGAGGTCCCTTACAGCTCTAAACTTCTGGGAATCTGTGAATCTAACACTAGAGATTCTTGAATCCATTAGACAGGATCAAAAGAAGACCCAATTGTGGTAACATGAAGCCAGAAAAAAATGTAAACTGGAAATGGGTCCTAGTTTTTTAACAGGGGAGATAATTAATCATTAGAGCAGGTTAGGAAGGGATGTGGTATATTTTCCATCACTGAAGGTCTTTAAATCAAAATGGGATAAAAGAACCACTCTAGTATAAACACGTGTTGTTGAAGCTCCATTCAGGAATCATGTTGTGAAATTCTCTTGCCTGTGTTATACAGGAGGTCAAACTAGATGGCCATAATTGAGCTCCCATCTGGCCTTAAAGTCTATTGATCTACAAAAAATAATTGCAACTGTTACCTACCATCATACATTTAGAAAAATCAGTAAAGGAATAGTCGCATCTTTTGTAGTTTGAGCTGCCCTGAGGAAATTCTCTTCTTTTCATTGAACAAGAGTTAGGAAACTATATTGATCCAACATAACAAAAGAATGACTTAGAAAACTGATATTTGTTCTACTACTGCTTTATTATATTTCTTTACTGGCACTATGGAATTTTTGTCTAAATATTATAAACAACAATTTTTTGTTGGGCTTGGAAATCATGGCAATTAAGGAAATAGAGGCTCATTCATATTATCTTTAAATAAAACTTGTAACCATAAAGAACAAAGATCTTGGTCTCTTTCAGCCAAGATTTTTAAATATTAAAAGGAAATGTTGTTTTTACTTCGGGTGTTGGATAAAAAGAGTGGGGTTGGGATAAGAGAGGATTTCTTAATTATATCCATGATGGGGAACCGATTCTGCAAGTATGTGAATCCCCTTAAGGTGACTTCAGTGGGAGCTGAGGATGCTGCGGGAGTTCATCATCACCCACTGAACTTCACATTCATACAGAGTGGGCTGCACTCATATTCTGAGGAATTAACTGCTGCTGGGATCTTGTGTTGGTTCATCTGCACAGGAAAGAAGTTTTTACCCACTTTGCAAAACTGGCAACTGTTCTGACGTCCTTGATGAAAGCTGCCCCACTGATTCAAGGAGAATGTGTGTCTGGTCTATGTGGCTGAGGACCATAAGTAATCTAGGGCCAAATCTTCAGCTGGTGTACATTGGAAAAGCTGGACTGTCTTCAAAGTGAATTACATCAGCAGAAAAAGTTACCCCTGGAATTCTTACTTTTGGCTCACTGCTTCATTCAGACATTTACTCTCTGAAATCTCCGTTGAACAACAGACATTAAGAAAAAGAGGGCAGCTCTCCTCCCATGCACCGTGCCTACTCCTTCCTCCTGCTGAGTGCTGGATGTTTTGTCTTCACAGTTATCACTGTGGAAACTCAAACATGATATTAGTTTAATTAGAGATCAACTCCTTTTATGGAATGCAAATGCCCTATCCAAGTAAATCCCCCGTCTGAAGTTGGCAGATGCAAATTAAATCCTGTGCGCTGAAGTGTAATTTGGCTTTGAACACTGTGAAAGGCCCTCCGTGCTTCAGTGGGTGGAGGGGAATTAGTCTTAAGCTGCATTTGTTGGGTTTCTCCTCCCTCAATTTATTTATATGAATGTTACTGAAGCAATATTCAATATAGTCAACTTGCCAAGTAACACATACGAGTGGGAGCCAAGGTTTTACTATTAGTATCCAAAGCCATAAATAATATTGGGCTAGTCTACCTGAAATAGGGATAAATAATAAACCATATGGCCCCATCACTTTTCCAGAAGCCAACAGGTTTGTAACGATAAAGCAGCCAACATTATAGACAAGCAAGGGCCTTCTCCATTGAAGACGTAATGTTTCTGAGGAAGTGGGGGGGGGGTCCTAGTTTTCAGTTATTTAATTGCTATATGAACAGCACAAGAGATGGCATTAATTCAGCACCCAACTCAGAGAACTCAAATTTGTCCATGTCTCCATGCCTTGCTCTATCCTACTTCTTGGTACATACCTGCCGCTCCACAATGTGGTCGTACGCCCCAGAATATTGTGTTAGAAAGAAGTTGTGCAGTGGGGAGATGGAGTTGTAGGAGAGAGAGATCTGTGCTGAGCGTGCAGACCAGTGTTACAAGCTGATAAAACTAGGGTAGCTGCAGAGCTGTAAGCTGGCTTTTCTTATTTCCTAGTGTCACACCAATGTGATCTCTCCAGAAGCCTGATCCTCATTCTCCATCCTTAATCACTGTACTCTATACAGGGCTTGTGAGTGAGGAATTCTTACCTAATCAATGTATTTCATGGTGAGGCTGGAGAGGAATTTTCTTTTTGATCTCCACGTGGCCTGATTCTGCTCACACCAAAGAGATAGTGGTGACACAGAGGTGAATGTGCTGGTTGTAGAGGGAGAGAATTCACATCATGAGGCAAAGAAGAATTAACAGGTTTTGTGTGTCCTCACAACACCACGAGCCGCACAAATGTTAATTGGTATTTGTGCTAGCATGGAGTTTGGAGCAGTTACATCCTTAGTATAGAAACCTCTGACAGTTCCCCACCGGCACAGCTGTGAGTTGCCACTAGAGGGCTGGTGAACCAGGATGGGCTTCTATCCCTGGTCTACAGGTGGGAGTGTGAGATCCTGGGATACTGGAGGACTTCAATTTGGGGGGCACATCTATGGGGAGTGGCCACACCTTAAAGGAACAGGACCTGGGTAGTGCAGATCAGAGAGAATCCTGCCCTGGAGTGACGTAACTCTGAGGCTCATAACAAGTGCTTAACACCATTTTAAGATGTTAATGTGTAGACAATCCAGGGTTTAAGAGCTCCAGGAGCCACCAAAAATTATCATGTAACAAGGCTCACAGATATAGCCCTATAAGGGGGACAGGGTATTGCTGCAGCCTTTGTAAGTGTGGGTTGTAGAATAATAATGGAGGGTCTGTTGGCAGAAAGATACCGCCCTTCCTGCTCCAACCTCTTGTGGGATGCAGATTCCTCTCCTCCTGTGGCTAGAAAGCAGGAGGTAGTTGCGATTAAAATTTCTCCTCAGTAATGATGGCTCTTTGGGGTATTCTGAGAAGAGCAGATCAACCCTAAGAATGGGAAATTCCAACATCTTGAAAATTGTTTTCATTACCAGTCAAAGTGAAAACAACATTTTTGAATATTTTTGGGAAAAAAGATTTTTTTGTGGGGGGGGGTCAGTTAAAATGCTTGGTTTTGATACAATAAAAGGGTTTTTTTCTGATTTTGACTTGTTACATTTTGTGCTATGATTTGTATTTGCTCATTCACATGTTATGCAATGATTTACATGTGAGATAAAATGAAACAAATGCCATGATGGAAAGTAGCTTCAAAACAAAAAAAATGAAATGTTCCATTCTGATAAAGCCTATTGCTCGCCCTATCAAAACATTTTCTATTTCATATCTTAAAGGACGTTCCTTAAACATCAGCCCTTTCCTACAGGAAATTTCAGGTTTGACAAAAAAAGCATTTTCCAAAGGAAAAAAAGCCTTTCCATTATTATTATTGGCTGTCTGCAGATGTTAACCCCCCCCAATGGTGCTGTATCTTAAACATGGAATGCTTCCATGCCCAGCCCCAAGCATGCCCAGAAGAGACAGCACCTTAGTTGGATCTAGCTCATCCAATGTCTGTATAAATTGCGCGTTTTTTGTTCCTTTTAGCTAATAGCTGATTGAATCAGCTTTAGCTGAAAGTGCCAAAAAGCACCACTGAAGCACCTGATCTAGAGAGGTGCTACAGAGCTGCGTCGAAGTAACACTCTGCTGCTTCTGGTGAAGCATATTCTTTTTTTTAACATCTGCAAACAGCCTTTAGTTTGTTTTAGCAGCAATCACTATAGTTCTATAACAGTATAGGGGGAAAGTCTAAGTATATTGGTTTTTAAAATCTTAGCTGGCGCATTGTCATTAAG
>NW_017729015.1:7193892-7195546 GCF_001723915.1 Gavialis gangeticus | reverse complement strand
AGTTGGATCTAGCTCATCCAATGTCTGTATAAATTGCGCGTTTTTTGTTCCTTTTATCTAATAGCTGATTGAATCAGCTTTAGCTGAAAGTGCCAAAAAGCACCACTGAAGCACCTGATCTAGAGAGGTGCTACAGAGCTGCGTCGAAGTAACACTCTGCTGCTTCTGGTGAAGCATATTCTTTTTTTTAACATCTGCAAACAGCCTTTAGTTTGTTTTAGCAGCAATCACTATAGTTCTATAACAGTATAGGGGGAAAATCTAAGTATATTGGTTTTTAAAATCTTAGCTGGCGCATTGTCATTAAGGCTGCCTGGGAATTTTCCAACGAAACATTTCCATTGGAAACTGCCAGGTTTTCAAAGCCAAAGTGCTTTCATGAAAATGGATCCATTTAGTGAACTTCTGATGAAACAGAGAAAAAATTCTATTAGAAATCTGCCTGGTTTCTGCCAGCTTAGTTCTAGAGATGGTGGGGAGTCCCGCACTCCTGACCATCCTGGTGCTGAAGACGCTAGGGGCATTTTTACAAATGGAAGTGGGATGGGGGGGAGGGGCTGTGCTTCAATTAGAGTGGTTCCAAGAGCTGCTTTAATTAAAGTGTCTGCAGCGTCTCATATATCAGCATCTCTGCACTTCAGAATGGTGGTGGGGATGCTTTAACTAAACCTCGTTGAACAAACCTTAGTTAAAGTGCTTCCACCACCCTTTTGAAGCACAAGGACACTGATACATGAGACTTGGAGGCTGCTGGAGCATGTTAATTAACACCCTCCAACAGAATCCTCCTACGGAGGAGTATAAGAGTATTGCTTGGGCATGCAGGGATGAAGTCAGGAAGGACAAAGCTCAGTTGGAGTTGCATCTAGCAGGGTATGTGAAGGAGAACAAGAAGGGTTTCTACAAGTATGTCGGTAGCAAGAGAAGGATCAGGGAAAGTGTGAGTCCCTTACTGAATGGGGGAGGCAACCTAGTGACAAATGCTGTGGGAAAGGTGGAAGTGCTCAATGCCTTTTTACCCTCAGTCTTCACAGGCAAGGTCAGCTCCCAGACTACTGCACTGCACCAGGGAGCACAGTTTGAAGAGGAGGTGAGCAGCCAACAGTGGTGAAAGAAGAAGTTGGGGACCATTTAGAAAAGCTGGACATATGCAAGTCCATGGGGCCGGATGCGATGCACCCAAGGGTGCTGAAGGAGTTGGCTGATGTGATTGCAGAGCCACTGGCCATCTTCCTTGAAAATTCTTGGTAATCAGGAGAGGTCCTGGATGACTGGAAAGGGCAAACATAGTTCCCATATTTAAGAAAGCGAAAAAGGAGGATCCAGGGACCTGCAGACCAGTCAGCCTCACCTCAGACTCTGGAATAATCATGGAGCAGATGCTCAGGGAATCAATTTCTAAGCACTTGAAGGAGAAGAATGTGATTAGCAACAGTCAGCATGGATTCACCAAGGGTAAGTCATGCCTGGCAAACCTGATTGCCTTCCATGATGAGATGACTAACTCTTTGGTTGCAGGGAGATCAGCGGATGTGGCGTACCTTGATTTCAGTAAGGCTTTTGATACGGTTTTCCACAACATTCTTGCAGGCAAGCTAAAGTTGTATGGTTTGGGTGAATGGACTGTAAGGTGGATAGAAAACTGGCTGGAGCA
>NW_017729015.1:7193143-7193881 GCF_001723915.1 Gavialis gangeticus | reverse complement strand
AAGGATGTGGAAAAATTGGAGAGAGTCCAGCGGAGGGCAGCAAAATGGTGAGGGGGCTGGGGGACATGACAGCTGAGGAGAGGAAGAGGGAACTGGGCTTATTCGGTCTGGAAAAGAGAAGACAGAGGGGATTTAATAGCAGCCTTCAACTACCTGAAGGGCGATTTCAAAAGAGGATGGAGCTGGACTGTCCTCAGTGGTGGCAGATGACAGAACAAGGAGCAATGGTCTCAACTTGTAGCAAGGGAAGTTTAGGTTAGATATTAGGAAGCACTTTCACACTAGGAAGGTAGTGAAACACCTGAACAGGTTACCCAGAGAGGTGGTAGAAGCTCCATCTTTTGAGATTTTAAAGACCCAGCTAGACAAAGGATCTAGTTGGAGATGGCCCTGCTTTGAGCAGTGGGTTGGACTAGAAAACCTCCTGATGTCCCTTTAAACCCTCATTTTCTCTGATTCTATGACGTTAATTAAGTCTGGAGAGGTGCCGGAGGACTGGAAGAGGCCCAACGTGGTTCCCATCTTCAAAAAGGGGAGGAAAGAGGACCCGGGGAACTACAGGCCAGTCAGCCTTACCTCGATCCTGGGCAAGCTGTTCGAGAAAATTATTCTGGCACGCATCCAGGAGGGGCCAGCAGGGAACGGCATGCTCAGGGGCAACCAGCACGGGTTCATCAGCGGCAGGTCCTGTCAGACCAACCTGGTGGCCTTTTACGACCAGGTCACTAAATCATTGGA
>NW_017729015.1:7191341-7192411 GCF_001723915.1 Gavialis gangeticus | reverse complement strand
CTGTTCCCCCGAGCGCCGCAAGGAGTGACCAGGAACAATGGTCACAAGCTGGCGGAGGGAAGGTTTAAGTTGGACATCAGGAGGCGCTACTTCACGGTCAGGGCGGCTAGAGTCTGGAACCAGCTTCCAAGTGAGGTGGTGCAGGCTCCCACCCTGGGGGTTTTTAAGACCTTACTGGGGTCATTTGACCCCAGTGCTCTTCCTGCCATGGCAGGGGGGCGGACTAGATGATCTGCTCAGGTCCCTTCCGACCCTAGAAACTATGAAACTATGAAGTCTGCTCTGATGCACTGTAATTCCAATGCATCATTGGAGCAACCTCCCTGCACATCTACAGGCACCTTAGGGCTTCCAGGCTCCTTTCTGTTGGGTGAGGAAGCCAGAAGCATGTGGATCCCTATATCTAGCAGGGCCTGGGCACCTAGCTTTGCTCTGAAAGGATTTAAAAAATGGAAAATTTTTAAACAGAACTGAGCCTGGGAGCCTGGCCCAAGGTGGGGTTCTCAGGGCTTGCAGCATTCTTGCCATACATTTAAGAGCTGGTAGCCAGGAGTCTGCAAATTCTGGGAGCTCCTTTGGCCTCAAGAAACCTCTAGGAACCTTGTTTATTTTTATTTTTCCCCAGAAAGGAAATTCGGACTATCTCAATTTATTATAATGTGCTCTCTCCCCATGTTCTAGAACACTTCCTGTGTGAAACACAGGCAATGATTTCCAGCTTTTGCAACCGTGTGATATATCTTTATATGACAGGGGCAATTACCCTATACAAGGTATGTATTTCCAAAACTCTTATGGGTTGGAAGATGAGCAAAGCTGAGCCCTCTGGCTTTCATGGCTCACATGGGGGAACATAAACGGAACTGTAAAAAATGACTGGTTGGTCAGTTTTGCAAAAAAAAGCCCCCCCAAATCTCAAAACTTTTATCTTGGATTCAAAAACTAAACACCACAGCAAAGTTAGGAAAAGGGAAAACCTGCCAAAGTAGGATTTCAGGCAAATGGAATCTTTTCTTTCTGTACAGAAAAAGGTAAAACAGGTTGTTTTCCACACTACTTTGCATCAGTTG
>NW_017729015.1:7156424-7186341 GCF_001723915.1 Gavialis gangeticus | reverse complement strand
AAAGGGAAAACCTGCCAAAGTAGGATTTCAGGCAAATGGAATCTTTTCTTTCTGTACAGAAAAAGGTAAAACAGGTTGTTTTCCACACTACTTTGAATCAGTTGTACTAAAACCCTGCACTGGAAAGGCCATCTCTAGCTAATAACAATGACTAGCATTCATGTTTGTGTATAGCTACTAGTGATAATACAAATCAGTTCCCACGTGTAAACAGGTTCAGGGCAAGTTGGTGTCTACGTTCCCTCCTACTGTTGGCCAAAGTGGCGTGATGATGTTCTGTTGCTCGTTCTGCTTCCTTTGTAGCAGAGTGCCAAGCTCATCTATCATGGGCCGTATCCTCCCGGCTCATTAAGTCCAACCTTGCAGACTGCATGTGCTGCTTGATGCAGTCCTTGTAGCGGAGTCTGGGATGGCCGACCTTCCTGCTACCTTTTTCAAATTCACTGTACAGAACTCTCTTAGGCAGTTCTCGATTGTTGTCCATATGTATGATGTGGCTGACCTAGGTCATTTGCCTCCGTGCTAACAAGGCTTCCACACTTAGCATGGCTGCCAGTTACAATTACTTTGTTGGTGGTGATTTTGTCAGACCATTTAATCCCCATTACGCTCCGAAGGTGGCATTGTTGCAAACAGTTAGGTTTTTTGATATGGCAACGATAGAGGGGACAGGTCTCTAACAAGTATAGGAGACGAGCACAACTGCTCTGTAAACTTGGCATTTTGTAGACACTTTGACACCCACTCCCTCCACCCCGTCTTGTCCGTAGTCTTTTTTGTAGGTGACCAAAAGCGTGTTGAAAGTTCTTTGTCGATGCTGGTGTCACCGGTAACTGCGCTACCTAGGTAACAGAAGGACTTGACATTTTTTTTAATTGGCTACCATTCAGTTTTATTTCTAGCGGTGATGGAGGTGATGGTTTCTGCCAGCAGGTGGTTCGTCAGTTTTCTTTACATTAATGCAGAGGCCAAGAGGGGATGCAGCACGGGCAAAGGAATTCAATAAATATTGCAAGTCATTCTCCGAAAGGGTGACAAACACTGAGTCGTCGGCATACAGTAGATCCTTTACTTCACTTGTTGGGATTTGCTTTTGGCCTTTGTCATGGAGTGGGCCTTAGGAGCGGCCGTGATCCTGCTAGCGCCCCCTGCTGTGCCAAATTAGGAGATCCAGCACCCTCTGATTCTCTCCTGCCATGTCTTGATCGTATATCATTTAATATGGGAGGCTGCCTTTGATCTCCTAGCACTGGGTGTTATACTTGTCCGGGGTCCTACTCTTTATGGGTGACCTGGTGCACCCCAGCCTTATGGGCTATGTGTGCCTCCTACCTCCCCTTTAGCATGCCCCAAGCCTCACAGCTGTTCTGGATGTTGTCTGGTCACTTGTGCCTTGCCTGGCACCTTGGGCTTGTCACACAACCCACGCCCTTCCTCGGGCGCACCTGGGTTTATCACGCAACCGACGCCCCTTGCTCTAGTGCCCCTGTGTTTGCTAGCTCTTGCCCCTCTCTGGGGCCTACTTGTGTGTTCGCCCTTCTTCAGGCTCTAATCTCATGCGCCGGCCTGGCCTCGGGCCTCCACCCGCGCGCTCGCCCTACCCCGGGCTTTTAATCGCGCTTCTCGCGCCCACCCTCGCTGGGGCCTATGTCCGCACTTCTCACGCCTTCGCCCTTCTCTGGGGCTTCCGCCCAACTCGGGCTACTTCTCACCCACACTCGGGCCTATACACAAGCTTTCCGCGCTCTTCGCCCTCGCTGGGGCCTATACACACGCTTTCCACGCTCTTCGCCCTCTCTGGGCTCTGTCCCACGCTAAACCGTGCTCGGGGCTCAGGTGGCCTATAGCCATGCCTGGCCCTGACCCTTCTCGGGGTCCTTCGCCCGACTCTGCAGAATACCGCCCTCAGGCTGTGGTCTCAACCGCACACACCGCACCACACCGGTGCCAAACAGCCGTGCCTCCCAGGCACTGCTCTGTGCCCCAAACAGGGCACCCAGGAACCCCCAGACTACTGGGGAGCTCCCGTGGGGCCTCCTCACACCCCTACAGCCTCATTTGGTCCTCCAGTGGTATAACAGCAAAACCAATGCCTCCCCCTGCAGGGCTACAATAACTTCTCGAATCAACAGCAACACGCAAAGCCTCTCGGCTCTAACATAAACCTCAAACCAACCCAGCTGTACCCCAAAATGAGCCTACAGGCTATAACACTCCACGCCTCCCTGGCTCTCCTTCAGGCCTCCCTGTCAGAAGCCTCTCCTTCCCAGGCCACTCTGCTGGCACTCAGGCGGTCAAGCAGTGACGCTGGTCTGCTCTGCTCAGCTCTGTAGCTGAGCTGTTGCTTCTCCAGCTGCCAGGTGGTAACTGTCCTGCTTTGTTCCTCAGCAGAGCTCCTGCTTCTCAGGCTGCTAGATGGTAACTGCTCTACTCTGTCCCTCTGCAGAGCTTCTACTTCTCAGGCTGTGAGATGGTAACTACCAGCTAGGCTCTGGCCTGGGCTGTTTATAAGGGCCAGGCCCTGCCCCTTGGCGGTCAGCTGACCCAACTCTGTTGCCTAAGCACTGCCTTCGGCTGCGCTGCCCTGCTGATTGGCAGCTAAGCCTGCATTGCCCCTACTAGTAGCGAGCACCCTGGTGCTCTGCTACACTCCTCCCCCCTTAAGTTACTAACCTTCATTAGGAGCGGGGCACAGGAGTGCCCCGCGACAGCCTTGAATCAGTGGAGGTTTAGAAGTCTGCTATGAAATCGAGTTGTTAGGATGATACCTGTAGTGGTAGTATGTGCGGTGACTTCTAGCACTCCAGCCGAGAACAGAGTAAATAATGTAGGGGCAAGCACACAGCCTTGTTTAACCCCGTGGGCTTACAAGAAAAGCATCAGATGAATCAACACATACAAATACATGGGTGTGCATGTTGTCATGGAAGCAGTGTATGAGGTTGATAAGTTTGCCTGGGCAGCCGAACTTTGCAAGAAGACACCAAAGAGCAGAACGTCCAACAGAGCTGAATGCCTTACCAATGTCAGCAAATGCACCATGCAGGGGCATTTGTTGTTTGGCAGCTTTCTTCTGTAACTGCTGTAAGGGAGCTATCATGTCGGCAGTGCTGCGCGATGAACAAAAACCACACTGGGATGCAAGGAGTGCATCATCTGCAATAACCTGGAGTCTTTTCAGCAACAGCTTACCTAGTGTCCTACCAGCAATAGAGAGGAGTGAAACACCATGGTAAGTGTCACGGGCATATCTGCCTCCTTTGAGCTTACAGGTTGTTACAATTTTGGCATCTTTGAAATCCTGGGGTAAAGCCTTGTTTTCCCAGCAGAAAGCTAATAGGTCTAGCAAGGCTTTGTAAAGTGTAGGATCACTGTATTTAAGCACTTCAGTTGGCATTTCATCAGCTCCAGCTGCCTTTGTGTTTGCCATTTCCATAAGTGTGATCTTAGTCTCCTCCAGAATTGGTGTTTGAGTTCAAATCAAGGTTTTTGCTTGATTGAGTCAACTATTTGATCACTTGCGCTCAACTCACGATTAAGGAGGGTTGCAAAATGTTCTTTCCATCTCTAGAACTGAGAAGAATTTTATTTCCACCGTCTGTTCAATCCCAGGCCTTTGTAATTAGAGTTCCAACAAGGGTATATACTGGTGTGCCGGCCCTGAAGAAGGCTCCTTTATGGCAGAAAGTTTGGTTATGATACTTTATTTGTTAGTCCCATCAATGGGTAGTGAACTAGAATAATAATTAATAGCAATACATTAGCAAATCATAAGCAAGGCATGGACAGTGGTGATTTTCACCTTCTTCTGTAACAGCAGGGTGGGGGGGTGGAGGGTATGAATCTTTTGAGCATAGTCTAACAAATAACAGGTCCTTGCAATGGCAGGATATTAACTGTGCTGTTGTCTCCCTGCTTTACCTGTGGCAAGTTAAAGGGTGTTGTGAGGACTCTTCTCAAAGTTTTTAAGAACAGATTACACAATTGTTTAGGATGGTTTAGATAGGGATGATCCTGCCTTGAGCAAGGGATTGGATTGGATGACCTGAGGTCCCTTCCAGCTCTATTTCTGTGACCTGTTAAGCCCATGACTCCATTCCCATTCCCAGATGAAGAGGTTTTAATACTTTGGTAAAGAATGGTCAGGGCCATAAATGATAATCTGCCTTATCTAATTTTATCAAGTCCCAGGATAAATACAGAACCCCAGAATGGCTTTAATATCAGTGGAAATACACTCACGTATGTCATTGACTATCTAGTCTATCCTTTCTGTCACAGGTTAGTTAAGAAACATTTTATTCAATGGGAATTCATCTGGTTTAATGAGGGGCTGTGTTCATTCCATTTCTTCAATGGCACCAGGCACAACTGTGTCCTTGTGTATTTTCTATACATATAATTGGCTTTGTAGTCTGTGCTCTAGTTTCTGGGTCTCTTCCCACTATCTCTCAGCTCCTACTGATCTCTCCTCGCCATTGATTTGGTCCATATATTTGTTTCATCAGCATGCATGCTATTATTTTCAGTTGTTTCCCCCTGCACTACGCTCAGGTGGTTCATTTGATACCCTTGGCCTTGATCTGTTTTGCAAACTATCATTTGTAAAGCTTGCAAGCACTCCTGTGAACAGAATATTCAACCTCTATGTGAGGAAAACCAAGGTAAAGCAAGATGAAGTAGTTAGTTCAAATCTATGCAGTAGAAGGGCCTTTAGTCCACCTTGGAAGCTCAGTGTCTTTTCTCCAACTTCAAACACTTCTTGGGTACCAGTCATGTTGGGTTTTATAGTGATGTGGGGGATTCAGGGCTATGAGAGCATCTTGTTTGTAATAAACACTTTAGTTCCAGCTTATCTCTACTAGAAATGCAATTTTGATGACTGAGCAAATAAGTGCCTTTCACTTACATTGTTTCATATACTTCATGCTTAGTTTTTATAACAGTGACTTTGATTCCTTTAGCTGCAAGCCTCTTGAACCAAATATTTAGGCCAGATAAGCAGATTTGCTGAAATTATGATTATCCAGAGTTGGTTTGGAGGAAAAGGCAATGAACAGCCCTTGAAGTCTGACTGGGATAAATTCATTCCACCAAAGAGACATCTAACTGAGAGACGATATTGAATTATGTTACATTTATAATAGTCTTTCACTCCATTATTTAACTACAGCAGAGGCAAAATTATCCACTGAGAAAAATTACTTTCTTTCCTATGGTTTCCCTTCCTTCAATGCAGACCTCTGACATAATCATAAGACAAGTCCAGATTCCTCCTAGAGAAGGAAATGGGATAACACTGAGTCATAGCTAAAGGGTAAAAATGATCCTTGCTATTTATTCACATGGCTCTGTGGATGGGTGATGGAAGCCAGAGATTTCCACCTCTCCATCCCCAACAAATCCAACATTAACCAATATTGACCCACAGTCATTGGTTGATTCAGTGCGTTCTGTTAGCAGAGATAACATTAAAGCACAATTGCTACTGTCGCTTGTGTACAGAGAGAGAACAAGGGTTAAGTGGGTTCACCATGTTGGGTTTTAAGCCTCTTCTGTTCCCTGTTCATCGGCGTTGCAGCTTCTTCTACTTTTACATTTATTATTGCTTTCACTTTTATCTCTACTTGGATTTATCTTTCCCTAGCTCACACCAGATTTGACTTTACCTCCAGCAGATTTTTTCTCTCTCCCTCCCTCTTCCCCTTTTTCTTCAGTTTGTTGTTCCAGGGAGTGTTTTGGGGAGTACTCATTATCTGTCTTATGCAGCAGCATGTCCAACTTCCTGGGCAGAAGGTCATCTAGAAAGACCTCATCCATCAAGCTGTTCCTATCTTTTCATCTCTGAATCGGATGGGGGAGAAGGCCACTGACATAAAGCACAGACAAGGATGGGTAGCAAAGCATGCACTTGTCACAAAATTAGTGCCAGAAATATCCAAGTAATCAATCAAAGTTATAGCATGCTCTCCTTGTGGTTAGTTGATATATAATACCCCCAATCAATAACTAGGGGTGGAAAAAAGTGGTTTGATTTAATATTTGCCTAGGCTTTGTAGAAGAGTAAGATTTATTGCAACATAAAAAAACAAATTTAGCCTCTAGCTTAATAGCCAATTGGTCCCTACGATATTGCTGAAATCATATTTACTATGCAGCCTAATACAAAGACATTAATATCCTTGTACCTGCTCAGCCATGTCATGCTGGCTATTAGCCAGGGTGAAGCATCCATCTGCTCTTGACTTGCAAACAGCTTGCTTAAGAAAACATTTTCTTTATTGCATGTGAAATTTCAAATCACTGAGCAGATTACAAGTTACTACCAATATATATGTAAAAAGAAGGAAAACCCAGGGCCAATTCCCACTTCGTCAGCTCTCACTGAATCTATGGAGGCTGGATGGAGGAATAAGGTGAAATTCATCATTGTACAAAGGGCCAGTGAAAGGTCTGCTAAGGGATTAAGTGTTGCAGTTAGTATTTGTTATTGGTTATATGTAGTCTGGTAGAACCGTAGTGTCCATTGTGCCATGAACTGTACAAATGCCTAGTTAAATGATAGCCTCTGCTCCTGCCCACAGAGATGGCTCTGACTCACAAGGGGGATTGGCACCTGGCTCTCATAGAGGATTCAATGGCTCTGATTAGGTGTCAATACAGTGGCTTCCTACACAAAGCATGGGGAGAGTTTAGTGCTTCAGAAGGGCATCTACACCACGCAACATACTAGGCAGGGAGCCATCTAAGCCAGCCAATAGAAAATGTTGAGAATGAAGCTGTCTTAAATGATGAGCCCCTCTAGGCTTAGGTACCTTTTTTGTTTTGGGAGTCGCAGCTCAGAACCCTCTCCAGAGGGCCCAAGCTCTTTCTGTTAAAAAAACCCAGGAAGGGTGGGACTCTTTTCTTTTAAAACACAGCTGGAGAAGGAGGTGATGCTGTCCCCTTGGGTGTCACCCAAGATGCAGGAAATCCCAGATTCATCTCCTTCTGCTTCTTGAGGGAATTCACTACCACTTCTGTTTCTCAAGAAAGTGCCTGCATGTGTCGGTGGGGCATGGGGAAGGACAACCCTCACACTTTCCTGTTGAAGCTGTTTAACTTTGCAAATCAGAATTAAGACACTGTGGGCGAAAGAAAAGGAGCACAGCACTGCACTCCTAGGACACGTGCCTAGGATGCAGAGTGGGTCCTAGATTTGAGTCCCTGCTTTTAGGGATTTTTGGTCATGTCTATATGAGATGCTGACTGTGCAGTAGCCTGATACCATGGCATAGTAGCATCACTTGGCAAAAACTGTCATGCAATGCTACTGCGCAGTAGTGTCACAAAAAAGGTGTGAATCAGGAGTAGTGCGCAGTAACTCAGGTTATTGCTCAGTCAGTACTTGTTTATACAAGTACTAAATGACTGAGCAGTAACGACTGCACAGTCAGTGTCTCACGTAGGTGTGGCCTTTATGTATTTTATCTGCTGACTGTTTTTTAAATGTAAAATTGTGTCCTTTTCAATGACTGGGGCTCCTAGGTACAAATAATAAATGATGTTAATAATAATTACAAATTGCATAAGTTCTACACATGGAGCTCATGTATTTCTGCACCCAAAGACATAACTAGGCATTTTGGCAACTTGGGCAGAGATGGCAGCTAACATAGTTAATTACCTCTCTCTATGTAAGATTGATGCTACATTGCCCTTGGTTCAAATCCTGTAGCAGTTTTATCCTGTTTTCTCTAAGGTACCAGTTCATTTGAGGTGTGGAGTTCTACCCTTTCTTCTTTCCTGCCCATGTATCCTCTCCATATGCTCAAGAAAGCCTAATAAACCAGTGTGGGTAGCTTGCCCCAGGGAGTAAAGGGCTACTTACAAACCTTATGTATTATGCATGGAGACATGGCCAGAGTCACAACTTTGTCTTTCAGTATGCTAATACTACATTGATGCTATAATCTGAGTTTCTGATTTTGCTTAGGTTTGATTCAGGTATTTTAACATCAGTCCCTCCAGAAATGTGTGACTACAAAATATAAATACTAATCTAAGTGCTGAGCTCAGTCATACCCAAAGCTTTGTGTACAGTGGCCCCAGGTCATACTGTACCTCCATTAACCATGAACCACAACAGACAGAGCTCCACTGTTGATGTGCAGCCCAGGGGAAGAGTCCTTGCCAAAGTGAAAACACAAATGGATAATCAGATATTAGAAGAAATCCTGGCCCTCTGGTCACCAGTTTAAGTTTTGTATTTTTCATGGCAAAAGAATTTGGCTGAGTTGGGCTGCATTCATAAAGATATTTAAATTAAAATTTGTGATGCCTGAACCTCAGAGCTTTGGAGCATTGAATAGTTTTCTGAATTCTTCTTAGAAGACTAGCTGAGTCGGCAGAATTTCTGGGAAGAATTTCTCTTTTGTAATTTCAGAAATGTTCTTAGCTTTGGTCAGATCAGAAATATCACAAAAAACTTCTTTTACGGTGTTGAGTCTCCTCCAATAACAGTGAGTATCATAAATTGGCATGCACAGGAATGAACAATGGGGGAAAGTAGCCTCTCATTTTCACATTCAACGCCCCCCCCCCCCCCTGCCATTGACCATTTCAGATGCTTCTAAAATAGATCAGATTTGGATCAAGTGGAAGAAATAGTTAAACATAAAATCTCATATACAAGTATTCATAAAACAGATTTATAATTCATGGAGGAAGCAAATATGTAGCCAGTGACGGTACAGCTACAGTGCTATGTGACTTGGATCAAGTTATTGACTTATCAACCTGGGCTCATGTGCTTTGAGGGACAGAATAATTTCCTCCAGCGGTGGAGTTATAGAGTGGAACTCTTTGGCCCATATCATGCAGAAATCGTATTAGATAACACAGATATCTTATGATAAGACTAGTGAATTGCCCATGAAGAATGACGGAGAGAAAGGGGGGATGGGCAGGGACTAAGTGGGGGTGGGGGACGCTTACATGTGGTGGCTGCCACTGCCACCCACTGCCCTGTGCTGCCACCACTCCACATTCAGCCCCGTGCCCCCCGCCCCACTGCTGTGCATCCAGCCCCATTGCAGAGTAGCATTGGTGTCACATTCATGCCAGTGTAGAATGAGAATAAATGCCCATTCGTGCTCACACAGAATGAGTTGTATCTCATATAGATGCACCTACTGAGTAGACTTCAACAGCGCAGTGCAGAATGAGAGTAAAGTTGCTGTATACTATTGCTATCCCCATTTAATAGACGATTACACCCACTTTCTAATAGTACAAATGACTTCTCAAGATAAAGAGGAATGGAGCACCAGGCACTTTAAGTCTGTGACTCAGCTGGAATTTTGAACAGAATATTTACTGTTGCTCTGTAAAGAAAAAAAGGACATTCAAAAGTGGAAATGTATTCAATATATTTCAATAGCAAAGACACATGCAGAATCACACTCTCCTTATGGATCCCTCCTGAGTGGAGAAACAGGCTCAATTTGTCACAGAAAAGATGTGTTATGAGTGACTTTCTCTGCTCTGCTTTATTATTAATACCAAATTATTCCTATTACATAACCAGATGATCCAAAGTAAAGCACTGAATGCAAACACGACTGATCTTGGAGGAAGTTTTATCTAGATCTCCACATGAATCTTTCTTTTCAGACCTGCACTAGCAACTCAACTTAGGATGGATGAAGCTACACAAATGCTCCTGCGGCTGGAAATAAATGCATGTTTACTGCAACAAAGCCCAGTATTAACAGCCATTCACAACAGAGCACAGGGGTTGCTTCAGAAATAAAACCAAACAGATGTCTCAAATGAACACAGGCGCCATATCTGCAGAATATTTCTTTCAGTAATCTCTCCAGTAATTAATTTTTCTGTTATCATGAAAGCCATTTCAGACACAAGGAAGAAAAACCCTGCTTTTCTCACAGGCCTCCACGCTGATCCCAGAATCTCAGCCTGCCGCATCCAAAGGCTGCTTCCGAATAGAGAAGTCACTTGAGACCCCCACCTCAGCCATTCACCAGTGAAGGCCAACAGCCCTATTGTCTCACTGGGGAGAGAGAGATAACAATGAGCTTTTCTCTGACAAAAGCAAGTTCAAAAAAGCATTTACCTGTTACAACAAAAGCAGGTAGATAAATAAGAAGAAAGCACATAGGGTGTTTAGGATAACATGCAATTAAAGGATTAAAAATTCATACATTTTGATGGGAAACAGCATTGAAATTACTGAGCCGTTAATGACTTCGAATGAAAGGGGGGCTTATCTATTCACTCAACCAGAGTGTTTGGAGCAGCAGATAGACCCTTTATCATTTTTAATTGTTTCATTCATGGCATGGTAGAGATGTGTGCCTGCCAGAGAAGTTTTTTATTGCAGCAACTGAAGGAAACTTTTCTACTTCTGCCTCTCTTGTGGGCAGTGGTGTTGCATAATAAGGACTAGGCAAGTAGAGGAAGGGTCTGAATACATATCAGTCACTGGTTCTTTCCGTGACTTCCTTGGGAGGTGCAGTAGGTCCTGTGCACACTATCATGTGATTCAAACATGCATGGGGAGAATAAGATCCTGAGAACCTTTGGGTTAGTCTGCACTGGCTCCAGGCAGCAATCTGGGCTAGTGCTGAAAAATGAGGCCTGCCAACCAATTACTGTTTCATAGGCTCCAGACCTGGAACTGAGCCAGTGAGGCTACTCCAGAAGCACCTGCCACTGCTACTTTTGAGAGATCCATCTCTCTAGATATCAGGAGTTGGGCCAGGGCAGGGAGAATGGGGGGAGCTAGAGCATCTTCATTGCCATATTTCTGGGTTTGGTGTGCAGCAGTTTTAAGAGGAAGATAGAACCATACTCGTTCTTTTTCACACAATTATTCCTTGTTCACACACTGCATGCCACTGACATCAGTAAGCTAAGTACTCTTGGGCCCGAAGTTATACAATCAAGCGCTTAATTTGCTATAAAGCTCGTACTGGGTGAAACTTGCCTCTTCTCAATGGCGTGTTATGGGCACAGACAAAATTAACATTTTTTGCTTGATCTGGCCCCTGAAAGTACTCTAGAGTTGTGTCACAACACATGTGCACAGCTGCAGATAATTTTTAAATGGCCAATTACATGAAAAACTAAACCTCCTTCAATAAGTTCCCTATGAGGGTCAGTGATTGGGGATAGGGAGTCGTGGCTGGCATGCCCACCCCTAGGGAGAGGGTGTCTAGTAGCACCACTTGGGGAGTTCATGGCCTGAGAGAGGCCCACCTCCCCGCCCCCACATGGGGTATTCCCTGGCAGCCCAGCTGGCTGCTGGTGTCTACAGGTGGGAGCGGGGGCAGGGGTGGAGGGGTGTGAACCCAGAGACATCAACTAGCCCAACTGCTGGGCTTCCAGAGCAGGCTACAGCACCCCTTGACTCCTTGCCTCAGCCACTGAATGGAGACTCAGAGCCCCATTGTCAAACACAGAATGTCTGTTTACTTTGTGTAAAGTGCTTAAAGTTGCAGTATGATTGATAACTTCTGTAAGTGTCCTATGTGACCTAAGTACATACTGAGTCTCAGTTTGAAATGTTAGGTGGGACTTACATGATGTCTAGTCTTTATTTTGGCTCTTTGATGCTACTTTTTAAGGAATATCTTATATTTTTAAACAGGTTGTAGTAGGAAAGCAATTGAAGTGGCTTTGGGTTCAGACCTCCCCCTGGCTGCTACATGTCAGAATACTGGGCAAAATTGACCTATGAGCTGACTCAGTAAATGTCACTTCTTGTGTTCTTGTACTGCAGGTTGGATCAGCTTTAAATAGGTATGTGGTCATTTAGACTGGTGACTCATAGAGGGTTAGATGTGAGGCTATCACATTGTGTCCTTGTGTGCTGTTATCTATAGATAATTGTGCCTTAGCCATGTTGGGTCATCTAGGCTTGAGGAAACTTTGATTATATTTATTTTCTTTCTTTCATTTGTTAGGAGGTACATAAGCCATATTTATTGCTTCTTTACAACCATGAAGAGAAGAAACATTTAGCTGAGATTCTGATTTTGTCCCACAATTATGAGGGCTGGAGCTTTAAGAAAAACACTAAATAGTGGGAGATGCACCTTGAAATCATGTGACTGGCAACATTACCACTGATCTGTATTTGCCTCCACACTTGTCAGGCTGCTGTTTCCCACTGGTGGATTTCAGCCTGATCAGTTAGGTTATAACAGTTCTGGTTCCATTGCTACTTTCTAGATCGGGGCAGGCAAAATATGGCCTATGGGCTGGATCTAGCCTGTCAAGCCATTCAATATGGATTGTGGGGCCCCTAAAAATTTTAGAAAATTAATTTTTATCTGTCCCTGGCTGCCTGTCAAAGATGATAGGCAGCCGGGGCAGTAGGTCCCAGGGGCAGCCTAAGGCAGAACTCAGCAGCTGAGTAGCAAGGCCAGCTCATCTCCTCCCTTCCTCCAGCCCTCCACTCCCCCAATCACTTCAAGCCCCCAACCAGAAGTCTCTGTGACTTCTGACCTTGAGACTCTGGAGCTGTTCCCTGCCTCCCTCCATCCAAGTGGAAAGCAAGATAAGATTGGACAGAGGGAGGGGGGAAACCACTGTGATCATCCCAGCAGCTGAGAGCCCCATGAGGCTTTCCAGGCAGGCCTGTAGCCAGAGTGGGAAGCAGCAGGTGGGGGAGGTGGTGGAGGGCCTTCACGGAGCAGCAAGGGCTGTGGGGAGTGGCATGGGGAGCAGTGGGGGGCCACAACTGTGGCAGTGGGGAGTGGCAGGAGCCACTGCAGTGGCATGAGGAGTGGCAGGGGCTGTGGCAGTGGTGCAGGGAGCAGTGGGGGCTGTGGCTTCAGGAAGCAGCAGGGGCCGCAGGGAGTGGCAGTGGTGGGGGAAGGGGTGGGCAAGCATGTGGGAAGGAAAGCAGGAAAATGGGAGAAGTGGGTAGGCATGGAGCCTGTGTAGGTGCCCTGGGACTGGCAGGGACCCAGGTTGGGGTGGCAGGAGTGTGGACATGGGGTCTTCCTGGCTGCATCGTATGAGGCTCACATGCAGTCCACAAGAGCCTCACGGAATGGAGCCAGCAGCCTGGGGCTGTCTCTCTTTTTCTCTCCCCAGCCCACCCACTATATCCATGCCACACCACACACATACACCCACTCCCCATCCACTCTCTGCCACATACACCCCTTTACCACCCACACACAACATACAGTAGGATTGTTTTTTGAGCTATTATGCAGTCACCTCTAGATACACTTTGTAAACACATAAATCAGTACAAAAATATTTTAAAATAAAATTAAAATAAGTTATAGTAGATATTTTATTTTTTTGTATATGATTTGAGGGTTTTCCAGTTTCAAGACTGCAGCACCCTTCCTCCCAAAACCAGTACTTCTAGGGCAAGGGGAGGGACTTCCAGTGACAAAGGTAAAGGGTCAGGGGTAGAAATTCCAATTCCAATATGGCATCTGGGGGGCAGGGCAACTGTCAAGGGATGGGGCTACCCATGTGGCCCTTGACAGCTCCCTAAAACTCAGAAAGCAGCCCTCTGCCTGAAATAATTGCCAGCCCCTGGTCTAGATGATTATTAATTCCATCTGTTGCCAAACAGTTCAAATATGGCTCTGCAGCCACATCATACGCTATCACCCACACACTTTTGCACCAGGCCATAGCCTAGTCCTTAGGAGCTTAGAGGAGCCGAGCAACAGGGCACTGGTATGAAATTTGACCTGCTAGAAACTAACACAGCAGGACCTTGTAATATCATCAAATCCAGGCTCTGCATAGTTGTGCTATGTTCTGTCACCTAGCCTGGCCTGCACATGGCTGCACGATATTCTGTATCCAATATATTGAGAAAACTTTCCTTCAGCTGCAATCGAGGTCTCCTTTTACGCCTTCTTAAATTTCTGTATTGCCATTGCAACACCCACAGCAGCTGGCTATTTACCCTGGGCACAAGATTTTATTTACATACTTGCCCTCCTCACTTCCACGTAGCAAACATCATACAGCCTGCAAAATATACAACAGGACAGTCTTTTCTGAGAGCACAAAGGAATTGCCATTTGAAGAGACAAATAAATGCAGCATGTTCCTACAAGGCACAGATCTGAGAGGAGCCCTCCACTGAGCGTCCCTGCTTTCTCCGGTTTTTTCTTTTGTTTTTTTTAAAGAAACCAGGTTAGTTTTAGGAAAGCTTCTTTTGAAATGCAAAGTGCCAAGAGGAAAAGACTGATAGTGAGATACTTCTCTCCACTGGAGAAAATGCTTAGTAGGGAATTCTGGGTCCCTTTTTTTTAATACCATGCTAACAAATAGTATTTTAAATATAAAACCCAATTTCTTCATCAGATTAGGAGAGTAGGTACAATTGTTCATTTTTCTTTTTGTCTCCATCTTTAAATATTTATAAATATTTAAATATTCGTTCAACCTTGCCTGCATATATTAGAGCACAATAACAATTGCTTTTTGGTGTGTATGTTTGTTTTCATGCCTTACCCCAGAGTCAATGAGAGGAAAGACATGTTGATATTTCAAAATAACATGTAAATACATATAAATTCATATTCTATATCCCTTGCTGGTATGTTTTTGGTGAGGGAAAAGGGCCTTTCCCTGTAGATTCATTCTTTGTTTCTAAATTATTAGTGCTCCCAAATTATTACTCCTTCCAAAATTACGACATCTGAATCAGATACAACCAAGGAGTTCCTTTTTATATGTACTTACTGCACACAATTTTTACATTTTTTCTGGGCAATAATAGAGCTGGGAGAAAAAAAAATTGTTTCCCCTGAAATTCCAATCTGTAAAAAAAATTCTTAACTTTTTGTCAGGAAAGTACTGACTGGTTGCATCTCCATAAGCAGGAATGTGCTGCTAGTATCACCTCAAAGTCTCACCTGTGCCACCCACGACCTGCACCTGGATCACCACTGCTATAGCCCTAGAAGGCCCTCAGAACCCCAGGTAAGGCTGATGGGGCAGCCCAAGTGCTGTCCCCAGCCTCTCCTACTCCACCCAGGGCAATTTTTGATACACCAGATGGGGGCATGCCCAGGGACAGTTAGTAGTGGCACAAATATGTGAAGCTGCTATTTGTCCCCAGGGAGACACACGCTCCCATTTGTGGGTACGTGCCCACTGAGTTTACCATCCAGGCTTAAAGCTGGTTGGAAAACAGAAAAGTGCTTTTTCAGAGAAATAAAAAAATTCTTATTAACTCCTGAAAAAGAAACCACACATAGATCTATTTATGAAATCCATCATTTCCATGTGATAGAATCTATCATTTCCATATGCATCTATATATTCTTTATAGCACATATTGAGGTGACAGCCATATGATAGATTGCAGATATGTGATAAAGTATATTTATTCTGAATGTTTCTCTGGAGTGTCTGGCCATCTCTTTCAGAACTACTTTCAGTCTTGTGTACCACTGATCAGCTTCTAACACAGGTACTTTAAAAACCAAAAACATACAAACAAACCCCCCCCCAAAATAAAAAAAAAAACCCTGGTTTGCTTTTTTTTATTTTACTTTCTTGCCAAATGTAGAATTTTCTCCCCCAACATTTCATTGACATGGGGTAAAAAGATGGTTTTTTTAAAAGGTGAAGCTGGTGCGAAGCCACAACACTTCTTGCTTTTAGCTCTGGAAATCATCTTCATCTCAGGTCATCATCTGAAAAGGCAATTTTCACATAAACGGATAATATTCAGTCTAGGATTACAGAGCAATTTAAGGTCTGTTTTTTTATTGTAGTCCATGAGCTTTCTACAGGAATGGTGTTTTTTCTTTTAGGGAAAAAAAAGTCCCTGCCATGTTCAGTGATTCCTATTTAGACTCCACTGTTAGGAATTATTTCGTAGGCATGGGTTCATCTACATGTGCATTTTACTGCAGTTGACTAATTAGGTCTGCAGTAAAGCATCACAGCTTACACGTGCACCAGTATTAGGGTTCAGTAACTTAGTGAACTCCTCTGTAAGGTAGTACTGTTGGGCAGAGCTGACCCAAGCAGAGTGCAGGGCCTGGGGCAAATCAGCCCATCCAGGGTCCCACCCCTGCTCCGATCCCATGTGCCCTGGACCCCAAGAAGGTGCCGCCGCCATCTGTCTGCAGCGGCGGTGTCAGTAGTGGGGGGCAGGGAGTGAACAGCTAGACGTGAAGCCAGTGGTGGCAGCGTGGAGTTGCTGCAGGTGTTCTGCCCAGTTCCACGGGGCCCCCCAAAGCGTGGGGCCCAGGGCAGTAGCCCCACTTCGCCCCCCCACTAGGAACAGCCCTGCTGTTGGGGATAATACTATCTTACAGCAGACTCATTTACTGTGCTGTAATGCATATGTCATTGGTGACCAGGTAGAGGCCACCCGCCTGTTACCTAGCCACATGGCTCTGCCAGTTCTGCACCCCCAGTTCCTGCCAGCCCCTCCACTGCCCTCTACCACCACGTTGTCTCCCAAACCCTGGGCTGAGCCCCTGAGGCCGATGCCAGCTTGGGGCTGCTCTGTCCTGGCTCAGAGCAGTTGACTTGGAACAGTTGACTCCAGTTCAAAGAGTTCCAGAGTTTATAGAGTTGCATTAATTGGACATGTAGGTGCATCCCATGGGAGTTAGTTTCTACCCTTATGACAAAAAGTGTGGGGGTGGGGAGGAGAAGCTGAGAGGATTTTGCTTAAATTCACTTAAAGAAAAGTCAGAACAAACTCACAAACAAGGAAACCAATTCTGGAAAGGATTGTTTAGATGCAGTTTCAGACCAAATGGTAAAAGGTGTAGAAAGCTATGAATTTGTGAAAATGGGAGATTGGAATGGAAACTAGTTTGTGGTTTTAGTGTGTGGTCTTACAGATTCACAGACGTTGAGGGCTGGAAGGGGCCTTGTGAGATCATTGGGTCCAGCCCGCTTTCTCTAGGCAGGACAGACTCCTGGGGTTAAATATTCGCTTCTAGGTAAAAGGTGAAATTCATTGCTATGCAGAGGTCTGGTGAGTGTGCTATAGGGTCCCTGCTATGACCAGTGTTTGAGTCTGCTGTAGTTCAGGTCAGGTGGTTTTAGCTCCAGTTGCAGCTGTTTGTGTTTTTAGCTCTGGACACCCCAATTCACACATAGTGTGTTGGTAAAAATGATTGTCAGCCCACTATAGCAACTAAGGGCAGATGTAGCTGAAACTGGGGCCCTAAATTGAAGCAGTCAGTTTTAAAAAACACCATCTCAGTTTAGGGCTGTTTAAACCCCCATGTTGTGCACACACCCTGCTGACTTATCTGCCTCCTTTGTGGCAGGGAGGGGAGGGTGAGCTGCCAGTGGGTAGAGCAGTTCCTGGGCTTTGGGGAGGGGGGCTGGTGCTTCCCTCCATGGCAATGGTGCCCCCCCACCAAGCAGCACCCACCTGCAGGCACCCGACTCGGGCAGTCCAGAGGCACACTACAGCCGAGGAGGTGTGATTTAGTACTTCCTTTTGGACGCTACATCGCTGTAGAGCATTGCTATGGCAATGTAGCGCCACGTATAGACGTGCCCTCAGAGTAAAACCTACCCATAGTAGAGGTGTTTACAGGATCAATTCTACGGCTCCAATGTACATAAGTACTGCCATTGAGGGATTTAAGTATATGCTTAAGTTAGGCACATACCTAAACAGTTTGCTGAATAGGAGCGATTTGCTGAAATAGGTTGCAATTGTTGTGACTGCTGTAATGAAGACAATTTGTCTTTGCTGAATTTTAACATGCAGATGCAACATGCCTTTGCTGTTTCTCCATTTGCAATAGAAAATACCAAGAGGTGATTTTTTTTAAATTACTTTTTTATTGGCATTTTCATTTTTAAAATACAAACTTCAGCTGGTTCGCATTACTCAGCCAGCCACACAGGAAATGGTAATAAGTTCTGTTGATATTATTTTTCACCAAGGGATTAACAAGTATAATATTTATATGCATGTTAACAGATTGGTGTATACCCTCAGGCAGTAGCAAATAGAATGAGAAATATCAGCAGCATCAAAACAAATTGCAGGTGGTTGGTCCTCAGAAGTGTTTCACTGGGGCTGGCAGGCAAAAGGAGACAGGAAGGACATGAATTCTGGTTCTGGCTCTGAGTCATGGACTTGAGATATGTTATGTTGGGAATGATCCTGAAAGAGGAGTTTTTCAAATGAACAAAAGGGAGGGTATGGAGAGATTAAAAAAATTAATTCTAGTTTTAAATTATATCAGTTTTCTGCAGGCCATGTTGAATCCTTGTGGCTATAAACAGACATTGTGCTTCTCCTGGGAGAAAGCCTTTTGTTCAGGGATCATACACCTTACCCTGCTTCTCAAGTACCTGCTTCATAAAACACGATAACATTTTTTCAGGGATATTGATGTATGTGTCTGTACATTAATTGCAGCTCATTTAACTTAATTGCAGTTCATTCCGAGGACAAGTCTGTTAGACTGTGTGCTCTCCCTGGCCACCTACAGCCAGAGGAGCAGTAATGCAGCTTGGAAGGGCTACTTGTGTAAAGCGCTGTGCCACTCCTGTTTTGTCTCAGGTTTTGACTCAGATCAGTCAGGACTGTGTCAAATGAGGCATCTGTCTTACCACTCAAATACTTGCATAAGTAGAGCTAAACTGTTATAGCTTCACATGTGGATTGAAAGGGATATAAATTTACAGTACTTCAGCCCCACCAGCACAGTTATATCAGTTCAGCTGGTATTTGCTCTGACTATTATATTCCTTCACCATTTTAAAATGATATACCATTGCAGCTATTCACAGCTACTGGTAGAGGTTCAGGTGCTATTGGCTACAAATGGGAATTCAAATGCTGTCCCTCGAGGGGATAACATTTCTTTGGGAGTTAGGTACCTAAAAGCTTTGAGGACTGGGGTCTTGATGCTTGCTTGCTCTTTGCAGTCAAACACATGTATTCCCACTATATTGAATAGCTCCATTGAGGTTAATTTACCTATAATAGGAATAACATTCACATGGGATACCCATGAATTAGTCCACTTGATACCTGGAAAGATACCAGAGGGCATAATCAATATGTAAGGACTAGAAGATAATAAGCAGCCAATGTAAATTTGTTAAGATCAAGTTGTGCCTAACAAACTTGATTTTTTCCTATTACCAGATAAGAGGCTTTATAAACAGAGGCAAGCTTCACATGCGATTGACTCAAGTGAGCTTTTTTGACACTCACACAACGTTCTCCCAAATTAGAAAATATAGACTAGATGAGATGCATACCAGGTGGATGTATAACTGGTTGGAAAATCAGGCTCAAAGAGTAGTAATGAATATCAAAATCAGAGGAGGTATCAAATGGGGTTCCCCAGGGGTTTGTCCTGGGTCCATTGCTGTTCAATATTTTCATTAGTGGCCATGATGATGGAATTGGGTATATATGTTGTAAATTAGTGGAAGACCTAAGGTGGGTTCATATGAGGTGGTTTTGAAAACAGAATAAAGGTTCAAAATAACCTTGAAGATAAATTGGTAAAATGCTCTGAAGTGGATAGGATGCAGTTCAATAAGAACAAGTGCAATATGTTATACTTAGGAAGGAACAATTACATGAGCAAATAAAAAATGGAGGTGATTGACTAAGCTGCATTACTACAGAAAAGGACCCAGGGTTATAGTGAATTACAAGCTGAATATGGATCAACAGTATGCTATTGTTACAAAAAAAAAAAAGGCTAATAGCATACTGTGGTGTATTAACAGGGATATTGCATGCAAATTGTTGGAGGGAGCCAGGTCAGGGTGGCACCTTAGACAATAACTCATGAAAGGCAAAAGTTTCATGAAAATAACTCATGAAAGGCAACAGCCAACTTCATTGAATGTTTATACCTTTCTGAACAAGTTAGTTTCTAAGGTTCATCCTGCCCTGTGGTCTGCCTGATTTTAGACTAACACAGCTAACTACCCATCTCAAGTCATAGGAAGCAATGCTTCAGCTGGTGAGCCTTCCTGTGGAGTACTGTATTCAGTTTTGGGTACCTCACTTCAAGAAAGATGTGGACCCACCAGGAAGAGCACAGAGGAGAACAACAAAAATTATTAAAGGTCTAGAAAATGACATAAGAGGAAAAGTTGGGAAAATTACAATTATTTAGTCTGGAGAACAGACGATTGAAAGGGGATTTAATACATTTTCAAATACAGAAAAGATTGCTATAAAGTGGATGCCAGTTAATTGCTCTTTGTGTCCACAGGAGCCAGGGCAAGTAATAATGAGGTAAAAACGTAACAGGGGAGATTTAAGCTAGCTATTAGGAAGAACTTTACAGCTCTGAGGGTGGTTAAATACTGGAACAGATGACCTAGAGAGGCTGTGAAATCTACATCACTGGAAGTTTCTAAGTACAAGTCAGAGAAACAGTTGTCCGGGCTAGTTTACACATTGACAATCTTGGCTTCATTAGGGGATTTGGACTAAATGACCTCCTGAAGTCCCTTCCAGTGCTATTTCCTGTGATTCTATGCCTCAGTTTAATTTTGTAATATGGAGATAACAAAACTCATCAGCCTTATGAAAAGGAAAGAATGAGGCACTATTTTAATGCATATTTTATAGTGTTATAAAATGCTTGTGTGAATAGTGCTAGAGAGAGGCAAAGCAATTGCTGATGAGGGCAAAAATAATGATAAATAATAAGGCACTGCTCCATTCCAACTTCAGTTTTGAGGTCTGGACAGAACAGTATTTTGTATTGAATTTCATTTCAAGTCCAAACAGCATCACTGTTTCGCTTCATTGAAACAGTGAGGCTGTTTTGACGCTGTTTTGACATTTCACCCGACCATCATGCTGGGGAAAGGAACTCAGGCCAGCTGGCCTGAGTTCCTTTCCCTAGCACAATGGTCATGCTGGAGTTGGGAAGTCAGCCCAGCTGGGCTGACTTCCCAACTCCAGCATGACCATTGTGCTAGGGAAACGAACTCAGGCCAGCTTGCCTGAGTTCCCTTCCCCAGCCCAAAGGTCATGGTGGGGTTTGGAAATCCGCCCCCGTGGGGTGGAATTTCCCCCCCCCCCCCCCACGCTAGATCGGGCTGAGGATGGGCTGACTTCCTACCCCAGCCTGATTTAGCGCGGGGGATGAGAACTCAGACCAACTGGGCTGACTTCCTTTCCTGAGCCCGATCCTAGTCCTGGGGATGGGAAGTCAGTCCAGCTGGGCTGACATCCCATCCTTGGCACTAGATTGGCGGGGGGGGAGAACAGGAAGTCAGCCCACCTGGGCTGACTTCCCGTCCACAGCCCAATCTAGCACCGGGGGGATGGGAAGTCAGCCCAGCTGGACTGAATACTCAGCCCCAGCCGGATCTAGTGCCAGGGAGGGAAAGTCAGCCCAGCTGGACTGACTTCCCATCCCCAGTGTTATGATTAAAATTTTTCAACTTTCAAAATGTTTCAAGTAGCCTCATTTTTCATTCCAAAGCTGTTTTGCAGCCCTTTGTTTCATTTCAATTTTTCTGTTTCAACCTTGAAATGGGTCAAAACAGTGTCGAAACAAAACAGCTGGAGAAATTTCACACAACCCTAATAAATAATAAAATATTTAATTGAAAATGCAGGAAAAGATAATCAGTAATGGCAAAAATTGAAGAAGATATATGGCATCCAAGGCATAAGCAGAACATCAATTGCTTTTGGTGCATTGAGATCTCATGGTGGGGCATCAAGAGTGCCCCATGAAAAGTGGAAATTTCCTCTATTATAAGACCATGAGTACTTTAAAAAGCAAGACTGATAGGCATTGAAAGTGATAACAGTTTAAACTCATTGACACCTTGGTTTAAATTACACCAGTTGAATGCCTATACATGTGCTCCAATGCGTTCTGAGTCTGCTAAAGCGTTCTAATTAGAATGCTCTAGCATGCTGCAGTGTCCCATATTTCAAAAAGGCAACCAGGGCACTTTAACTAAAGCTCACTGAATGACTTTCAGTTAATGTGCCTCTGCTGCCATTTTGAAACACGGGAGGCTGAATCCACGAGATGCTGTAGAATTTAAATTCAGTGCCATGTATATGCATTGTAACACACTTCTTGACTTGTAAGATCTAAATTGTTTCTTTGAAGGAGTGGATGGTGGGGGAACAAAGATCTGAATTTGTAGATGTAACACACTTGGCTTCACCCAGCAGGTTAGTGGCAGAAAAAGGGAAAGAACCCAATCCTAGTGCAATGACTCATCCTGGAAAGATGACAATAAATTGATAATTAAGGACAAATCTTGCTCTCAGACAGATTCTATCTATTAGGTATCTAAGTGAACTCAGGCACATACATGATTCTGTTCTGCCCCAAAAACCCATTAATACAACTACTTTTGTAACATGACATCATTTGAGTTCTAAGATTGAATGGAAAAAAAGGAATAAGAAGTCAGAGGACCCACCGACTTTTTGTATTAACAGTATTTCAGGGACTTGAGCAGTGTAGAATCATATTACATTTAGGCACCTAAGTTGCCTAATAGGTAGAATATAATCTGGCTTCCATTGTTCTCTCCTTGTTTTCCTCCAGGAATTATGTTGTTTTTAACCTTCACAAATTCTATGTAAGGTGGAGATCACTGAAGATGTGAAACAGTGAGACATGAGAGCTCACAAGAAAAACAGCAAGCTATGATTGATGCCTGTAATAGTAATGGCACAAATCATACAGCTCAGTGAAATTCCTATAATTTAAGGGAGAGATAAGAAGGGAAACATTATGGCCATGTCAAGTGTGATGGCTCTTGGAATAAGACAAACGTTGTGCAATCAGTTTAGACAGCAGGGCAGATTAGAAAGGCCAAACTGAAGGTGTATAAATATTGTGGACTGGATTGTCTGTCCCCTCCTACACACACACACCTTTCACGCTGCCATCAATTTAGAAGGGTGGCAGAATCGATCTCAATGAGATATTACAAGAGGTGAACTGCTGATGATAATTGCTAATATTTTTTCTCAACTGTAATTGCTTTAGAATGTTTTCTTTCCCCCATATGCTGGGATGGTTAATACAGATCGCCTCCAAATCATTGCCATGGGGTGGGGGGAGTTGCATCACTACCTGGGAGTCAGTGCCCCAAGGTCCACTTACATGACATGAAATTTACCAGTTAGGTGCACAAAGGGAAAGCAAATTCTGTCCTGCTCAGCTCTGAGGGAGATCTCTTGGCTTTGGAACAATGCATAGGAAGAATAAAATGCCTGAGAATGTTAATCCTTACAACCTGATATGCTGAGGAGAAGGCATGTCTTAAATCCCTTGATCTTTAGGATTTAGGTACCTCCTTTTGCTTGGATTTCACAGTGATGAACTTTCTCTAGAGCTAGGAATCTAAGGATGGAATTATTTTTTCCTTGGCGCATCTAATGGCAATTTTATAGCCACCTACCTATGATTTTGGACCTCACTTTATGCCTTGGTTGTGCACATAGACTTGAGCATGTGCAACAGGGCTTTTCATTGGCTGGACATATATGTGCACATGAACATAGCCCAAGCATGTATATATGTGTAAGTCCAAGGAAAAATGAAAGTGAGGAAGAAAGGAAGGTTCTTGCATGTTTTAGTCTTAAGAGTTGAGGTTAAGGTGTTTACTAGGCCTGTGTGAATAGGGAACTATTCGATTCAGATTTGGATTCAGCCGATTTGGATGCCAGAGATTCAGTTCAGAGATCTGAATTGTTTTTTCTGATTTGATTTGGCTGAATCACTTCAGAAGATTCGGATCCGATTCGGAAATGATTTGGAGATCCGGCCATAGAGTATAACGGGGAATCAATGAAATATCTATAACTTTATTGTCTTATGGCTGATTCAGATGAAACATGTTGAGATAGTAGCCTCTGCTGAGAGCATGGCATGTGCCAAGTGTCAAGGTGATAAGTGCAGGAGTTTCTGGAAAACTGCACCTCAAATTCCTGAAAGCAAAACTCATGTCACGTGTGTATGTTAAGCCACAGTGAGGTGAAAATGGCAGGGCTGGTAGCTCTTGCTGAGGTCACAAAGCCTGATAAGTTTCAAGGAGGTAGATGCAGGGGTTTCTGAGAAACAACACCTTAAACTGCTGACAAGCAAAACTCATGACATAGGTGACATTGTGTGTGTGTTATGGCAGAGGGGGGGTGAAAACTACAGGAATGGTAGCCCCTGCTGAGGCCACATGACCTGCCAAGTTTCAAGGAGATAGGTGCAGGGGTTTGGAGGAACTGCACCCCAAATTCTTGAAAGCAAAATGTGTGTGTTAAGTCACAGTGGGATCAAAACTGCAGGCATGCTAGCCCCTGTGGAGGCCACAAAGCCTGCCAAGTTTCAAGGAGATAGGTGCAGGGGATTGGGGGAACTGTACCTCAAGTTGGGGACAAGTAAAACTCATGACATGAGTGACACTGTGTGTGTTAAGGCACAGCAGGGTGAAAGCTGCAGGGATGGTAGCCCCTGCTGAGGCCACCAAACCTGCCAGCTTTCAAGGAGATAGATGCAGAGGCTTCTGGGTTCTGGGGCCCTGCACCTCTAGCTGCTGACAGGCAAAACTCGTGTCATGGGTGCTTGTGCAACTGTGTCTGTCTTGGGGCACAAATGGTGGTGTGGGAAATTACTGCAGGCTTGACTGCTAGGCCCTGCTGTGGCCACGAAGCCTGCCAGCTGTCCAGGAGATGGGTGCAGGGGGGGTTCTGGGCCCTGCATCCCTAGCTGCTAACAAGCAAAACTTGTGACATGGGTGCAACTGATTGTCTCTGTCTTGGGGCAGAAGCAGTTCCTGGCTCCGTATTGATTCTTTCCTCTCCTTAGTTTGTGGTTTTGTAGGTGTTGATCCTTGCTCATTAACTTGTTATCCTTGCTAACTACTGTGTATTGAGCTGGTCCCTGAGTGAATCATGATTGATTGGTAACACAGTAGCTTAGCAGCCAGGTCTGCAGTAGTTTCCTCTCCACCTCCCACTCTGTGCCCCAAGAGAGAGACAGTTGCACAAGTACCCATGACATGAGTTTTGCCTGTCAGCAGGAAACACTGGAACAGGTTACCCACAGAGGTGGTGGCATATCCATCCCTGGAGGTTTTTAAGACCCACTAGACAAAGCCCTGGCTGGGATGATCTAGTTGGCGATGGCCCTGCTTTGAGCAGGGGATTGGACTAGATGACCTCCTGAATTCCCTTCCGGCCCTATTTTTCTGTGATCCTGTCCTAGTGGGGAAAAGGTTCCAGGCTAGAAGTCAGGGCCTATTCCTTCTAGGCTGGCTGCCATCTCACTGATATACCCTCTACTTCACTCTTTTCTTCCTGGTTTTATGTATCTCCCTTTCTGGGCTGCCTCTCTTAGTCAGCCAGAGAGGGGTCCAGCTAATATCTAACTGTGATATTGGAGAAATACAGGTTCAAACCCTTTCTGAACAAAGGAGGCCTAAGACTGAGTCTCTGGCACATGCCCTAACCACTTAGGTGTAAGGGCCAGACCATAGGCAGCCCCTCCTCTTCTGAAGGCTAACACTCACTAATCACGGGTTTCTGGCTGCCTATATCTTCACAGCTTAGATGCATGTGCACAGCCACAATGGAAGTACATGTCTGCCTGGACAGTGAGGGGCATGCCACCCGTGCTTAATCTAAGTATGCACACATATTCAGCCACAGTGCATGGAAAACTGCTACCTGTACATAAGTGACATTGGTGGCATTAGGTGGCTAAAAAACTGCCATTTACACCAGTGGTGCTGAATATTTTGGCTGCATGGGCTGGATAAGTGGCAAAGGGGCACATCTGTAGGTTGGATCAGGCCCTATGCCCCAGGATCAGACCCTGTGCCACTTGGATCAGCTCCCTGCCCCTGCTGCACCACCTGGATCTGCTCTCTTCTGGCTCACATTGCCTCGCTCAGCCTCACACTGCCCCGATTGGCCCCATATGTTCAACCCAAGGCTGTGCTATTTAGCCCTCAGGGCTCCCCCTGGTCTGGATATTTGACAGCAGGAAAATGGCAGTTAGCTGTCACTGCTGCCCCTTTTCCAAATTCTTAGGGGGAGCCCTGTGGGCTGGATGACATCGCTCTGCAGGCTGGATCTGTCCTGCGGGCCAATGATTGAGCACCCATGATTTGGACATACAAAGGGAAATGGTATACCACCACAAATGTTTTCTATCAGAAACCCAGGAGGGGGTGAGTGCTTTCTCTCAGCGATAGCTCAACTGAGAGAGCACTCACACAGGATTCCTGGGCATAATTAACCATTCCTAAGGCCAGAAAAAGAGTGGCTCTCTAGTGTCGTGGTTAGGACATTCCTATGGAAGACCTGAGTTCCAGTCTTTGCTCCAGTGAGGGTTTGATGTGAAATATCGTTTGGAACAGGACCCACAACCACTTGGGTGAATGCCTTAACTACTAGACTGTACAGATACAGTTCAGCTTTTCCTGATGAATATTTAATTAGTCCATGCAACATGGAGAAATTTTGATGGGCCAGATTAAGAGGACTACTTTCTTAGAGTACCATTTAACTTGGCAGTTAGGATCTTCTCCTAGGGCAGGGTAGTCTAACTTTGGGATGGCCAGGGGCAACACATACACTGCATGGACCATATACTGCAAGGTGGGCTCCTGGGATTCCCCCTACCCATTGGCAGATAAACTGCACTGGTGATGTGTGGCTCTCCCTTTTCTCCACCACGTGGGCTGTACTGGTGGCACATGGCTCCTCACCATGTGGACAGTGCTCCCCACCTCAAGCCCTGCCTCACCACATGGGAGTGGGAGATGAGCTAAAGGGGCTTGTGGGTTGCATATTAACCTGTCACAGGCTGTCAGCTGGGAAACCCTGTCTTAGGAGATGGGAGCTGAGAGTTTATATCCCCTCAGACAGAAAAAGGAATTGAGCCCAGGGCTTTCATGTAGTGGGCAAGTTCTCTAATCATTGAGTATTAATGGTCCAATCAAAGGGAGCGTTATCTTTCCTGATGCTTTGTTGTGAGGCCTGTTCTAGTAAGATTCTTTTGAGAATGTCTCATAGACAACTTGGTGGAGTAAGGACACATTTTTGATTTCCAAGGGGGATAAGGCAAAGACATGGGAATGCAGCTCTACCCAGCCTGACAGGTTGACTGCATGGCCAAGTGGCAGCTGCACAGGGATACTGAGGTTATAAATGTTGCAATTAGATGCCTCAAGGGGCAATTAAGCAAGAATCTCTTCTTCTTCTTCAGCATTATCCTTATACAGGGTTGACTGGCAGTTAAATCTACTTTCTCCATGCTATTTAATCATAAATCAGAGCCTCATATCTTCCTTTTTTGATCAATGTATTTTCTCTTGGAGCTTCCTCTTGGTCTATCACCTGATACTCCCATATTCAACAATTTCTTAGAAATACGACTTTCCTCTGTCCCCGCCCCCCATGCGTCTATACTATTGTAAACATGTTCTTCATAAATCTCTGCCAATAGCTGTTACTTGAGAAATTGTTCTTACTTCCCCATCCTTTTTCCTATTGTATCTTGTCGAACCATGAAGCATCTTAGCAAGCTAAATATTTAATCTTTGGTTGTTAACCCCTAGTATTCTGGCTCTAGATGTAGTGTAGGTCTTATCACCATCCTGCTAGTCCAGTGCTTCAAAGTGGATGGCAACTTTTTATTTTGCATCAGCCCCAATAAGTTTCTGTAATGCTTTTCTCTTTCCTTCTCTAGTAGCATTGCTTTATTCATGATGGGGGATAGTCACTTATCATAATGAGTCTTTGTAACGTTCTGCCTATATTCATCTATTACATCTGTGACTGTTTCCATAGACTGTGAATTCTGCCTTTGCAGTATTTATTTTATGACTTCTGTTCTCTAGCACATGGCATTCTGTAAAGCATTCTCTTGCTTCTAAAGGCTCTCCTTATACCACAAGTTCATTTGCAATCATTATATTTAACAATCCAGGTCTTCTAGCTTCTTTACTAATGACATCTATTATTGCAATAAAAAGAAGTCGGCTGACAGCAGCCCCTCGATGTGCACCAACTTTATGCAAGCATGTAGTCCTGGCTCCCTCAGGCAAATTCCCACTGAATAATCTGATTCCCAGCTCTGTAAAGGTAGCCCTGAAATACCTTAGTACTGCAAGCATTATTAAAGTGCTAAAGAGTATTATCCTATGCCAATACAGTGTGCGTGTGTGTGTGTGCGTGCGTGTGTGTGTGTGTGTGTGTCCAGAAATGGGGGCACAGTCAGGGGGTCTCTAACACCTGGCAATTCCCAGTTGCCAGAGCAGCCTTTTGGAGCTACTGGCAGGTGATCGGAAAGTGGAGAAGTCTGTAGGTCTTTCTGTTTTAAACAAGGGAGAAACTAAGTGACAGGACAGCCCAAGAAAGGGATGAGCACAAAGGTATAAGTGAGATGGAAAGCACCATCTACACGCTGCAGTTAGGGCAGGTGGAAACAAGAGGCAGAGCTCTAAAATAGGAAAAGAAATGGAGGAGCTGTACTCCATTGGATTGCTTCACTGATCCACATTAAAGAATGGGATAAGTTGCGGGGAAGCATTGCTAGCCAAAGTCAGAAAAAGATTTTGTTTTTCCTTTGTTTTCAGTACAGAAAGGAGAACTAAGATCTTCTTTGATTCTCTTTAGTCTAAATTAACACCTCTCCATCCCTCATTCTACCAAGTGAAGTTTGGAGATGTTTCTGGACTGCACAGCTCAGATCCTGCTCCAGTCCAAAATCAAGGTAACCCTGGGTAGAAGCTGTCCTAAGGAAATACAGCTGGAGTAAGGACTAAGTAGCAATGGAGTAAGAACTTCCAGATTTGGCTGCTGATTTGAGTTAATCAATTTTGTGAAAACTTTTGGGTCAAAGTCCTGAGGAAATGCCCCTGCTATCACTTTGCTTTTTCTGCTCTTCTGTTCATTTCATCCTCCTCTTCCTGCATAATCTGCCACTTCAGCTTGATATTGTAATGTGACAGTTCTGTTCAGCTTGGAAAAATTAAAATGATTTGTCCCCCATCATGTTACTTAGTACGTTAGCCTTTGCTGCTCTCCTCCAATCTGTTTGCTTCAAGCTCAGACATCTCTAATTCTATTGCAATGGAGGAAACTTTGTGATTAACACCTAAACACTAGCATGCCAAGCATTAGCAGTGCAGACATCGGAAAACCTGAGATTGCAAACTAAATCTTTGTGATGGATTTAATCTGAGTCTCTTTTTGTCACCCTTACATAGGGCACAACAGCTTATTCCCCCCGGCCATTTCTTCATTGCAGAACAATATGCAGTGAGGCTACATCAAAGTGAATATTGAGTCTTGCATTATTGTTGCCAGGGGTGACATTAGATGGGAATTATATGAAACAATAAGGGCAGTGGAGTATAATCCATTTGACATTTGGAACATGTTCCCGGTGCAGTGAACTCTTTAGAACATTCACACAGCAGATTTTTTTTGTTCTCTTGGAAACACGCATGTATGCGTGCATGTACACAGATTTGTGTTTCTTCTATGGTGCTGCCTTATGATTCTAATCTAGGAGAAGAAGGAGAAAGCTATCTCCGTGGAAAAGAATACCCAGGAACCAAAGTCCCATTTACACATAAGTGTCGGGGGGGAGGGAGAGAGCAGGAGGAAGGCCAGTCCAGGCTTGCTTGAGATAATTACAGGTTTGCTGGAGTTCATAGTTGCTGCATCAACACTCAGGTTATAGACAAACGTTAACTACTGTATCAGTTAGGCCTGTGCGAAACAGCTAGTATTTGCTTCGGATTCGGATGATTCGGGGGACACTGATTAGATTCGGTGATTTGAATCACTGTCCTGATTTGATTCGCCTGAATCCGATTTGGAGATTTGGCTGCTGCTAAATCTCCGAATGTCTGAATCAGCCAGACCCATCCCCCCCCGCCCGGCAATGGCTGCCCT
>NW_017729015.1:7155373-7155590 GCF_001723915.1 Gavialis gangeticus | reverse complement strand
CCCCCCACAGGTGCCCCACTTGGGCCAGCTCTGGCCCTTTCAGAAAAAAAAACAAACCTTAAAACCCCCAGACTCACTGCTCCTGCTGACCAGGGGCCATCCCCACTGCCCCCTGCTGCCCCATGCCACATGAGGGGCTCTGCAGAGCCCCCCCACCCGGCAGCACCCAGTGAGCACCAGGAAATTTCTTTAAAGGGCTGGGAGCTGGGGTGGAGCA
>NW_017729015.1:7132414-7155226 GCF_001723915.1 Gavialis gangeticus | reverse complement strand
CTGGGGTGGAGCAGCCATGGGGGGGCTGGGGGAGGGAGGTTTCTTGGGGCCGAAGGAGCGGGGGGGGGCTGGCAGGGGTCCTCCCATGGTCCCCTCCTCTCTCTCCCAGCCCTCCCTGGCCCACCCCTAGTACTTACCAGCTGAGTCTGGCTGAAGCTCCCTGCTGCACATCATTAAAGCTCTCTGAATCTTTTCTGAAGATTTGGAGCTCTTTGAATCAATTTGGACCTTTTAATTGGTCCCCTGATGAATTCAGCTTCGGAGATTTGGCCACTGAATCAGGCCAAATCTCCTTCAGATTGAATCACCACCTGAAGCTTTGTGCAGCCCTAGTATCAATATCAGAGGATACTTATATAAATTATTGTGATGAAACCCTTACACCCACATGATTTTTGTATCAGTGTAAGCATAGCAAAACCCCTCCAGTATTAAACTTGGTTCATTCAGGACCATTAGGTGGTTTTGTTCACTTGTATTGCTCAAGGAGCCCCCCGATGTAACAGTGACATTGTTAAGACCCAATGTGTGCTCCAAAGCAGACGCTTTCCCTCCTCTTTCAAAGCAGTTGAAAGGAATGCTTGGAGTTGGGGATTTTACTCATTTCGCATACCTGCAAAGCTTCCAGTTGAAGCACACAGAGCATTTACAGATGTGCTCTGTAGGGCGGTGCTAGGGGAGGCTTGGGGGCTATAGCCACCACAAAATTCACCTTAGCCCCACCATAGCCACCCCTTCAAGTGCCGCCCTGTCCAAGCCCCCTACCTCCTCCCAAGCCGCCAACACCTGTCCTGAGCAAATGAATCTGCTCCACTCCTGTCCACAGAGGTGTGGCGCTCCCGGCTCGACCCAGCCTGAGGGGTCCATGCTCAACCTTTGTATAGTGCAGCCCCCCCAATTTTCTGTCTAGCCCACCTCAGCCCACTACTGGGAAGAGGCTGGTGCCACCACTGTCTAGCAGTGGGGCATTTTAATTAGAGTGGCTCCAAGAACTACTTTAATTGAAGTGCCCAGAGAATCACAAGCCCAGTCACCACCACCCTTGTTGCCTGCACCCTGGCTGCAACAGCTGACAGCCCAGGATACAGAATTGCCTAGTTACACACCTCTGTCAGGAAAATATAGTTAGGACTCTGGGGTCTAAACTGCTGCTGTCAAATACAGAACTTCAGTGGGAATTGGGCTCAATTCCCGTCCTTTCAGAACTGATTGCCTGGATCACAGAAGGGCCAGAATCTGTAGGTGTTACTGCCAGATCAGTTCTTGCATTCCTGATTCCAGCAAACTCCCACTCAAGTCTGTGGTGACATTCACCTGAATCAGGGTGAAGATTTCAGCATTAGGACCTTGTTACCTGGTAATTTTGAGCAGCTCTTGGATCTCTCAACCCCTGCATTGTCTGCACGTTAACACCTTAAACTGGTGTTAAGCACTCCTTATGCAGCTTAAAGTTATGCCAGTCCAGGGAAGGATTCTCTCTGATCTGCACTACCCAGGTCCTGTTCCATTAAGGTGTGGCCACTCCCTACAGATGTGCCCCCAAATTGAAGTCCTCCAGGATCTCTCATACCCCCACCTGCAGACCAGGGATAGAAGCCTATCTTGGCTCACCAGCCCTCTAGTGGCAACTCACAGCTACAGCTCCTAGTCCTGCCTGTGCTCACCAGGTGTCTAGTGGCAAGTCACAGCTGTGCAGGTGGGGGAATGTCAGAGAAGGTTTCTAGACTAAGGGTGGGACTGCTCCAAACCCCAAAGTTAACACTAATACCAAGGAACATGACTGGCATTCTTGCATACTGGCCTCGGGCTTCCATGCTATTCTATCCCATCCAGGAAGAGCACAGAACAACTGCAGACTTCCTCAGCCTGAAAAAGGGTGTTTGTACCCAAAAGCTTGCAAAGAAGAAATTTTCCAACTATTTTAATAGGTCTAATAAAAGATACCAGGTTTACCCAAAGAGCCTTGCTTATATACACACCATAAATACACACACACACACACACACACACACACACTCTCTGTCTCTCGAATAACTAAAGTTATCTTGCACCAAGTTAATTGCTTTGACTACTGATTCCAACAGAATCATCTGATTTGCTAGCCTGTTTCCCAGAGTATAACATCTTTCAACTCAAAGTCTGTTCATTGTTGTATGCTCATTCCTTTCCCAACACATCATCTTAGAAATGATCTATTATTGGTTATGATCACTGAGCAATTACTCCAGAGAGCAATGGATCACTTTTTATCTGGAAAATGTGCAATATTGTATCTAAATAAATAGCACTCAAAATATACAGAATGGGCTGGATGCTGAGCAGGCTGTAGTTTTGACAGGAGGTGCTGGTCCTCAGTACCTGTGATAGTCAAGATGTATAGCATCATGGCAGAAGTACTGTTGAGTGGCTAGAGCCAGGGAAATAGAGGAGTTCACCTTCCATAGTCAGCACAGTTTAGCTTTCAGCATTAGTGTCCCCTTTTTAATCTTCCCATTCAATATCCATGGTTTAGATTATTTTCTCTTCAGAAGTATATTAATTTTATAAACTGAATCTCCTATTGTAAATACTTGCCACAAAATCTGACACTCTCTATAACTCACCTGGGGGATTCAGTTCAGGTTCCTTTAAAATTTCCCAAGAGTTCATGAACTTCTTTCTATGACTCAGGCCTTATTTATGAACCTGACATAAAAGTAAGTGAGACTCTGTTGCCTCTTCTGACTTTCCATTCAAGGGTTGGGTTCATTTAAAGTCAAACCTCAAAGTGAAGCTTATGGAGCATGAACCCACTTGAACTGAAAATGAATCACATGTTCAAATGTTTGTACAAACTCCTGCAAAGTGTAAGTGCGAGGTGGTGGTTGTACTCGATTTCCACAGCTCTAGGCAGGCACTACGTTCCTAAAAACCACAGATGGAAACAGCCGGTTAGAGCTGCTCTTTCTCTTGCCTGCAGGATTTCAACATAATATGCATTTTCCAGTGCATTGTCTGTTTTGACTTTAAGATTACAGCCAAATCCTCCACAGTTGAGGGGAGGGGAGCTGCTGTAAGGAAAACACAAAGCTAAAAGTAGTGTAAGAAAGGTGTGACATGCAGAGGCAGGAAATTAATCTTCATTTCCTAGCTTCTGTCCTATGAGATGGGCCACAGTCACGAAGGTTGTACCCTTAACAGATTGCAGGAGTAAAAAAAAAAAGATTTTATTGTCTGGCAAGAATTTTCTGGATTAAAAACAATATTCCTGCATCAAATAGAGACAAAAAAAAAAAATCAAAATCTCAATGACCATATTTACTTGCATGCTATCTGCCTCTTTCCCTCCGGAATCAGCACCCCCACACCCCAGATTGGGGTCCGTATCTTCAGTGGGGACACTGATTTTTTTTTTGCTGGGATAGAAGTAAGGAGATACTCTTTTCCAAGCAGGCAGATAGGGAGACCCATGGATGGAGCTGAACTTTGCAGCCTGACTTGGCCCTCCCACTCTTCCCATGCTCCCAGGGCCAGCAGGAGGGGCCGTGGCAGTGGTCACCAATAAGTGAGACCCTTCAGGAGCTGCCTCAGCTGTGAGAGCTGCCCTTGCCCTATGAGAAACAGAGCAAGAGTCAGGAGGGGGCAGAAAGTGGAAAGAGTAGGACACAGCAAGGTGAAGTTCTTCCCCACTCCCTTAAGTCTTTTGCTTAAAGAAAACATTATTTGGTATCGTTTATTCAACTTGGCATTGGCATGATTTCCTCTGGCAGGGGAATGGAATATGCTATATGTTTTGAAAGTATCTTTTCTGATGTAAGAAGCAAGTGTGCCACCAATTTGAATCCAGAAAAAAGTATGTCCCAGGTATCAAAAGTCTGGGTAGTCCTACATGATTGACTGAGCACTGTAGCTTGCACCTGAAGGAGCAACTGAGCTGGATCAGGGCAAGTGAGCTGCTGTATGCACTCTGTAGTATCTTGATGAGACTTGTGGTGTGGAAACAACACTTTATTATTTACAGGAATTTATGTAAAGAACTGCTTATGGTAAAAAAAAAAAGAGATATTTGCATTACAGAAGTAACAGGCTTGCTATTGCCCTTGCAAGGGTGTGGGGTCTAGCTCTGCCATTTCAGAAAGTTCCTGCTGCCTCACCCAGATTGTTTCCTGGGATGCCACACTTCCTGGACACTGTTTCCAGGAGGACTTATCCTGTGGCGCACAATAAGCCATGACTATAAAAATCTTAGTTTTTATATTCTGCCTTCCAAAAACATGATGCCTGCTATATCTGGGAGCATGCTGTATGTGAGAAAATAGGGTAATTGCAGAAACCAGGTAGAATAATAAAAACAGATCAGGTCAATAGAAACCTTTTATTTAAATATGATAAATCAAAACATTTTGATTCAATTTTGACCTTTTCTTTTTTCCTTTTTGATATGAATTAAATACAATTCCTAAACAAAACAATCATTTTCAGCAGAGGACTAAAGCTCTTTGTTTTTGAAAATGGTGGAAATTGGATGTTTTGTAGACATGTGCAAAATGGGCCCTATTCGATTCAGGTTTGTTCCAAATCAGGGACAGTGATTTGATCTGTTGATTCGGTTCACAGTCCCTAATTTGATTTGGCCGAATCCAAATCCGAAGATTCGCTGCTGATTCAGAGAATCAGTGATTTGGCCATAGACACAGCTTTAAATGTTTTTTCTACATTCCTCGAGGTACCAGGCACGGCTCGTGAATGCTGCGATGCTGGGTGGATGGAGCGTCCCACAGGGCCTCCCCCACGTGCTTGACAGCAAACCCAGAAGTGAACCAGAAGTACTTATGTACTTAAAGCTGTGTCTATGTCTAAATCTTGAAATGTTTCTGAATCTCTCTGAATTGATTCAGAGGGTTGTGATTCAATTTGGAGAGATTAAAGGGTCCTCTGATTCAGTTTGGATTCAGAGATTCGGCCACTGAATTGGGCCAAATCTCCACCGAATCGAATCAGCGACCAAAGCTTTGCACAGCCCTAGTGTTTTAACCATTTCAAACCTCTTAAATTCTTTTTTTAAACAGGAGATTTGTTGAAACCCATCCTTTCCCATAAGCATATCAATGAACTGACATTCTCCAGCAATTTTTTTTTTTTGGTGAAAAGATTCCCAACAGTCTCATGTTAGTCCTTTATGCCTCCACTTTGTACTCTAGCATCTTTGTAAGATGGCACAATCTTTTCTTACTGGAAGCACTGCTACCTGGTGACTATTAAAAGAGGATTGACATTTACAACCACTTCAAGAAGAAGAATAAGGGTGAAATCCTGGACGCACTGAAGGAAACAGGAACTTTGCCATTAATTTCCCTAGGGCATGGATTTCACACCTAAGTGACAGACAACATGCAAAGATCTGGGTTTAACTGGAGTATCTGCTCTTGTTTACAGAGTATCTTAGGTCTTATTTTACATTTTGTGGAGGCGCAAGCTAACAGAGGTGGGTTGGGCATACTCAGGACCATTTCATGATTGCAGTGCAGACATGCCAAGAAGGACACACAAGATAAAAAGATCACCTTTGTGCTGCACCATGGGTTGTTACTTATGCCACTTCATATGAGTGTTAAATCGTTCATTTTTCATTAGTATAAATGGTTATAGAAGGTGTGACACTCTGGTAAAAGGGGGCCTTTTAACATGTCACCATCTGAAGATGGCTTTAGGTTAGGAAAAAACCCTTCATTCCTTGCAGTCACTTATACCAAGGTTGCACTTGGCCCTGCTTCTGAAACTCTGATATTGTGTTTTTAAGTAAGTATGAAGATAATTACATTTTTCATAGTGTTGTTACACCTCAGTAAATATTGTCTATAAAAATCAATTGGCATTTACTGTATTTAATGTATAATAACGATTCTTATAAATCTAAATTATCCTTATAAATCTAAATTAAATGCCTAGGTTTAAATGTGTTTAGGAGGTTTAATTAATAAAGTGTTACCAAATAACCATTACTAATCTGTTTACTTCAAGCCTGATTTCCATTTCCAAAGATTTATTTCTCAAGCTGTATGTGTGTGAGGGTAAGACTGAGAGTATGTGCAAGTTTTTTAAACAGGTTCTCCAGGTATCAGCAGTACTTGGAGCTGGTTAGGAATTTTTTGACAAAATGTATTTTCCATTGTAAAATGGTAATTAGCTGAAATCAAAGGCATCCATAGGAAAATGTTAGCTTTGATGAATTTTCAATAGGAAAAAACCCAGTTCTGAAGTTATCCAATTGCCCCATTTAAATATTTTCTAAATGAACCAAAACATTTCATTTGACTTGGGATTACACACACACACACACACACACACACACACACACACTCAGTGATAACTGGCTATAGTTTATCAGTTATCGTTCACCACGGGATGGGGTGCAGCCCGGCAGGATAGAGGAAGAGGGGAAGCCACATGGTACCCCAGCAGGAACCGGAAGATGGCAGGGCAGGCAGGAGGAAGGGATAAAGAAACAAGGAGGAGGAAAGGGGAGGGAGGATTAATACCTATACCTAGGCTCTGTGGACCCTGGTGCAGCCTCTCTGTCACCTGCCATGAGCAGCCTGGTCTCCAGGCAGGCCCCTGCCATCTGCTACTGAGCCTAGGAAGCTTGAGACAGACAGTGGGGATGCAAGTGGCTGCACCGGGGTCTGCAAAGGCAAAGTTTAGTTATTAGGTCGGGGTGGGTAATTATTTGACCCTGAGGGCCACTTCGGGCGTTCTGGTGACCTGTTGCGCGCTGTCAGCGCTGCTCCCTTGCCACAGCTCACCAAAACTCCTTAAGTGGCTCTGCTCTGTGCTAATCCAGGCAGCTGGATAGGGGCCGTGGATGGGCAGGGAGCGGCATCCAAGAATGGGATGGGTGGGCAAGGCTGGGGCTGAGATCACAAGAGTGTCACAGCACAGGGCTGGGGCCCAGGGCAGAACTGCAGTCCACTCCCCACACGCCCCTGCAATAGGCGCTGGTTCCACTGGCAGGGGCATGTGAGGAGCAGATCATGGCTCTGTCTTGGGCTTTGGCCCCTCGCTGTCATTGCCCCAAGATCATGGGGTCTCTATGGAGACAGGCTGGGACACGCATGGGCAGAGCACATGGCCAGGTGGATGGGATGGGGCTGTGGTTGGGTGGGGAGTTGCATCTGGGAGGGGGATGGGCAAATGGGACTGGGTTTGGGATCTTAGGGTGCTGACAGCACAGGGGTGCAGGGAGAATAGCTCAGAGTGCCTGGGCAGCTGCACCGGAAGGTGCTGCCACCACCACCACTGCCACTGGGGCTGCTGGGAAGTGAGTCCAGCTGCTGTGCCGCCTCAGCCCTTCTGTGTGCCCGGGACTGGTGGGACCGGTTGCCTGCACCATGGCTCAGGCTGCCCCTGCACCTGGGACATGTCGATCCAAGGGACCCACTGCAGGTCCAACAAAATCCCTTGGTAGGCCAGATCCAGCCTGCAGGCCCTATTTTACCCACCCCTTTATTAGGTACTAGTCCCCTTTTCCCCCTGCCCTCCTCCTCCTCCCTCCCTCCAACTTGCCCTGGGGTTGCCATAATGATTATTTAACCATTTTAATTACAATAGGTTAAAAGGTACATTTAAAATTGGTATTTACATCCCTATATCTATATAGATACAGTAGAGAGAGATAATTCCATATACATATTCCATAATTCCGCATTCATACATATATATAGAGATATCAAGCCAAAATGTATCTATATCTCTCTCTATATATCTATATATATATATACACACACACACACACACACACACACACACACGTGTGTGTGTATAAATATATCACCCCAATTTTTTTTTCAATTTTTCATTTCAACCATTGTACCAAAAATGAATTATTTACACAATTCGGCTTCCATGTTAGTGTCTTGACTGTTTCTGCTCTTTACCATCAGGATCTCAGGAGAGTTGTGGACTGCAGTTTACCTAAAGATACGGAGGCAAATTCAGAACTGATGTAAGAGGATGTGATTCTCTTGAGTTTAGTAGGCTCGCACATGTGTGCAGAAGGTCTCAATATGGCTAAAAATGTGATAAGGAACAAGGCAAATTTGCAATGTGAAATAGGACAAACAAGATCTTAAAGCTGCTGAAGATCTGTTGAGGCTGCTTTTCTACAGGAGAGTATTCCCAATTAAGTCCTCTCCTAACAGCCAGCCAGAAGGCTGGTTCTCCCGGAGTCCTCTCTAGGTCAGTCATCTGCACCCAGGCCAAGTCTGTATTGACTATAAAGCATTACACTCTTATACTGATTTTGTGCTCAGTAGGGTATATACTAATGGTCCTACTCCAGCTGTTGGAATAGAGATGTCTACATCAGAACAAACTGTTGTTACTTTAGTTTTCAGCTTCAGCAGATAATCCCAGGCAAATTAAATCCCCCTGTTGGGCATCCCCTTAACCCAGAGTTTAAATAAGATTTAAGTTGTTCATAGGCTTGTCCCACCCTGCTGCATAGAGTGAATAACACCCTGAACAACGGTCATGGAGAATGGATTTCTCTTCCAAGTGCAGAAGGAGCCCAGGTCCAGCATGAAGGAGTCAGTTTAGTGGCTCCTCTTGTTTGGTTCATTTCTGCAGAGAGGACTTCAGTCTCCAGGGCTGCTGATGGGACATTTTTAGCCAGCGCTATCTTCACTAGAAAAGAATAATGTTAAAGAAAACACTTTCTAGGAAGACTGAGTATTTTGTAGACTGTCTATCCTCTAGTGTTTGCTTCAGATTGAGTGTGGCAGATGGAAACAAGGCAAAATCTAGAGGGAGAAAGAAACTGAGAACATATTTTGAAATGGAGCCCCGTGTGTCTGCCTTAACAGCTGCTCATCTTTTGGAGTGACATTTGACTTTATTTGTCTAACTAGCTTGACGGTTTCTCAGTGTTTCTTCTGATTGGGATAATTTATTTGTTTTCATGTCAAGTTTTATTGCTTATTGATTTTCTTAGTTACTCTGAACCCATGTCAGTTTTTATCTGCCTAAAGTAATAGAAATCATTTGGTGGAAGATGCAGTGTGTAAAATCCTATTGCCAGCCAGACTGAGATCTACAAATATCGTTAATTAGTGTGATTGCGATCCCCTCAGATGACACAGCCAGACCTGGGACTACAATCTCTCAATTGCACTGGGCAACTCACTGTAAAAAATCCATGTGTTCCAGACACGAGACACAATTACTATATAAATTACATACTTAGGGGCTGAGCAGAGACTATTGCCCTGGTCTTCAGCTTCAACAAGCACAGTCCTTTAGTGCTGCTGCTAGTAGGTCTCCTACCTACTCCAGGGAAATATCAGTCACATGTGCCCTGAACCAGTTCAGATCAGACAAACAGTACTTTTAATTATCTCTAATAACCTTAATTGGATCAAAATGAAAACAAGAAAACAAAACAACACAAAATATGAATCTAGTCAGTGCAATGAGTGGGTCTTTTTTGTGCAAGCTAAGCTAACCCTATTTCCTAGTTCTAAGTTTGGTTCCAAATGTTTTCACTTGTGACATTATTATTAATTATAATTATTTCTACTACAGCTGCACCTGGAGGTCGCCCTCATACTAGGCTCTTCAAACACACACACATGGAAAGAGAAAAGAGCTGAGAAGCTGACATTTGAAATAACCAAGGGAAATAATATCTCAGCTTTAGAGATGAGGAAGAAAGAGAGAGTGGGCCTGATTTTCAAAAGCCCTAACTGCACACAGGTTGATCTGGAGTCTGTGGGTATGTCTACATTGTGGCAGCAGTGTGTCCTGGCACAGGACCCCCAAGCACCCTCTACTTACCCACTCTTATAGTTCCAAGCCTACAGAAGGCTGCGTCCTTGAGGTGGCTCCTTGTGCCTTCATCTCCATGGTGCTGGACAGAAGGCTTTAGAGGAATAAATTATTTCTGGGATTGGTGGCTAGGGTTTCCCTCCTGGGACCTGAGACTGCTATGCTATAGACATACTCATGCCCTCTCTACCTGTCTGTGAATCAAACCCAAGCAGCTTCCCACAGTCACAGAAGTGGTATGTAATCAATTCAAAAATTAAGCCCAGACACAAGCATCTAACCTGCTTAGGAACATTTGAAAATCCCACTAGTTGCCTGTCTGCATTAAACTGTATTAAGCCCATAAATGGGTATAAGAAGGCCATCACCACACATATACCAATAAGTATGGATGGGAAAGACTGCTAGTGGGAAAATGCCAAGTGCTACTCGGATGCAGATACATGGACTGAGCAGGCCATACTGCTATTGGTATTTGTGTTGCTCAATAGGAAGGAGTTTACAAAAAGATGTAGAGACAAATTCAGAAGTGATGCAAGAGTTTAATCCCTTGAGTTTATTAGGTTCAAACCTGTTTTTATGATGTGATGCAATCTGTTGACCTGCTTCTCCACGTGAGAGTCTCCCCTGTTAGTCCCCTCCAGGAGTCCTCTCTAGGTCATCCAGGACAAGTCAATATTGACTGAAAAGCATGCCATTCTTAAACCAGTTTAGGGCTCAGTAGGGTGCATGCTAATGGTCTTATTCCAGAATATGTTGTTCCATTGGAACAAGCTGTTGTCATCCTGCCTGTGAGCTTCAGCAGATAATTCAAGGCAAGTTAAATTCACCCTTTGGGTACCACTTCAGCTTAGAATTTAAGCAACATTTAATTTTTCATTGGCTTGTTTTGCCCCTATGCATTGAGTGAGACCTTTTCTGGTAACAATGGATCAATGTACTCCTGTTATATCTCCTCTGTGGCCTACTCTCGGTGGAGGAACTAGGCCATGGGCTAGTGTGTGGGAGTCTGGGCTGGTGAGTAGGAGCCTGGCACAATACAGGAGTTTCCTGCTCCACACAGGCCTCATCCAAAGTGCAGTGAAATCAGTGAGTGCCATTCCAGTGGCTTCTGTGGGCTTTGACTGTACCCTACCTAGGGGCTGTGGGAAGGGTACTAGTGTGCTCATCAGGGATACAGAGTCTGCAGGGAGACATGGGCAGCCAGGTAATGGGTGTACTCAATCCTGACTAAACCTTCCCTTTGTACTTGCTGGGATGAATGCATCTCTCTTCTTTCTAAGCTCCCTCTCTCAAGCTCCTTTTTTTACCTTCTGTTTGTACCTTTCCTGCTCAGAAAATTTCCACTTAGCCATCGCAGCCCCATGCCCCCTGTGGCATGGCTTGAGGCAGGTACCCTGAATTTTGCTTAAAGCTTTTCACTTCTAACCCAACAGGAGGGACAGACCGGGCTGCAAGTCTGAGAATGGGTCTGTGCTTTATTTCCCACATGTGTTGGAAAGTGCTGAGGCTGCATGGGTGCAGATTACATGGAGTGGCAGGGAGAGTGCAGGAGGGGTAGGGGAAGAAAGTGTTTCTCAAATTAGAAAGTAATAATGTGGCTTAATTGCACCAGCAGCTGGCAGTGCTAGGCTGAATGAGGTGAGGCCTAATTATTGCACTTGGCAGCTGTCTACTCTGCTGAGCATGCTGATGGGAGAAGTGAAGAATCCTTCCAGCAGACAGATCGGAGGATAGAAGGCTGAGTGATGCCATCTTCATGCCTGCTGTAGTGAATGATCCTGGGAGAGGGGAGGGCATGCTTCGCTGGTCCTCAGCAGTGAGCGGGACTTAGCTCTTCAGCTCTTCTGCAAACAGCATCACAAAGTAGAGCAGGAGAGGAGGTGATTGGAATAGTTTGCAGGTGTTTCTCAGTGCAGCAGTTGTTAGGATGGCAAAAAGAAAAGGCCTTTTTTGGGGGAAATAGAAGCCAATTAAAACTCTATAAGTAAGGCTTGCAACTTACTGGGCAGAAGGTAGGTTCCAGCAGGTATGGTGCTGCCGAAAAACAATTCCTAATGATATGGGCAGGGCTGGTACCAGTACTTTTTATTAAGGCTGCCTGCTAATACCCAGCTGCATACATTGTTGCCAGCCTTTTGTCATTTGGGATGACATTTTGTGTGCTGGGCGTCTGCCTTGGACTGTTTATTATTATTATTATTATTATTATTGTTGTCATCGTCAAAATGATTCAAAACTTTTTGCAACTTAAAATTTATTTTCTAGAAGCTCTAGCATCCCACGTTGTGGAATGGGGAGATGAAATTTTGGAGGAGGACAGTTTTCTGTGCCCTGCTTATAATCCTTATTTTCCCAGCAAAAGTCCACCTGAATTCAGCCAAGCGAGAATCCTCTGATAAATTGGCATTAGCACAAAATCAGTAGAGTCTGCAAGAGATAGAAAGCTATAAACTCCAAGTTTTTATCCATAGCAGTCATACTTGAACCTGAAGTTGAGCAGGGCTCTCTCTAAGTACATCTCCAAGTTGCTTGGCTTCTAAACAGGCATCGATTATCATAAAACGTTTGTAACACTGGGGGCTCCTGGGAAGCGAAGTATAAGTTAGAAAAACCTTGAAGCTGCTTATTCTTACTCCTGAAAGGCCACCACATGGCCTAGAACGTGAGGAGCACAGAGTTGATTTAAAGTTACCATTCATATGGCATGTCATGTTATGACAGAATATACCATTCAATATATTCTATACTGTAGCAGTGATAGAAACACTGTATTTTCCTTACTAGATCATATGCATCTCCTGTTTTGCCTGTGACAAAACACTTGGACAGTTTGAAGAAATAGAGAAGACAACCATTAGAGAGGCATCCTCTTCTTTCCGGTTGTCTAAGTGGGCATTTTTGGTAGTTACGTGTCCAGGAGCATTCTTTTTGGGGATGTATAACCCTGTGCATGTGAATGATTTCATGCGACCACGGAGATGCACCAACAAAGCATGCACAGTAGTGGCTTGTGGAGGTTTAGTAGATTTAGACATCTTAAAAAATTGTCCAGAACTCATGACTGCTGGACTTAGACTCATGAACAGAAAAGGTATCCTTGTTTTTTTGCTTCCATAGGTCAGAAACTAGGACACTTCCCTAGGATGCTGTAGGTCCTGGGCTTTTGAACCAGGGCCTCTTGGTTTCCAGCACAGCAGTCTAATCACCCCACCACAGATGAATACTTAATCACCCTTTGAAAACTAATATAGTTTTTTGGGGGCAGGTGGGATGGAGGGCAGGACAGAAACACCTGTCTCTAGGAGCAAGGCCCTCAGCTAAAACCCAGGACCTTCATCCTATCACACCAGCATCCACCCCACTGAGCCACATACCCTCTGCTTTATTGTGTTCCCTTACTCCCACCTCTCTCCTACAGATCTCCCTCTCATGGCTGGCCAGGGGGGAGACTTCAAAAGGAACAATAAGGAAGGGCCTGAACAATGGCTGATCTGTGGTGCGGTGGTTACTGTGGTGTGTTAAAAGGTCAGAGACTGAGGGTGCAACCTGTTCTGAGTGAGGGGACTCAGGACTTCTGCATCATGCTTTAGCCATGCAGCCCTTTAAGGAAACCTATAGAAAGTTTGTTTCACGAATTCATGGTTTTTGGCTGCCAGTCCACAGTTTGTGGGCACATATGTAGTTGTCCATGTGCAAGAATACATGTCCAAGGATAGAACACACCTGAAGGCTTAAGTACCATAAATGCCCTGTACACATCCAAAGATGACTACTCAGATGACCAGGAAATAATAGGATGTCACCCTTGGAGTACTTATTAGAGGAGGAGTGGCTTTCAATATCCTTGTGTTAATGTGGGATAATTTTTCTCAGACACGTTGACCTGATACAAAATACAAGTAATAGGAATAAACAACCCCTTATCTTACTCAGGGCTGTCCAACTGGCAGTACACAGGCCACACATGGCTCATGGGGCTTAAGTTACAGCCTCAACCTACAGGAAGTCAAAACTTCCCTAAAACAAAATGATTTTTTTTTTCTCCATTTTGGAAAAAAAAAAATGTGCACAAAGGAAATTTAATCAACACTGATACAATTTCGAGAAAAAAAGTAATTTTGTTGAAATGACATTTTTTTGACAGAAAACTGTCTTGACAACCTTCCTGGCCAACTATCTCTGCATTGCTCTCTATTTAAACATATTCCAAGTGATAGTAATAGGTTGTTATTATTGTCTGCTGGTTGCTTTGTGGTCCTCTATCAGAAGTATCTTTTTGTCAAATGTCTAAGTGACAATATTAAGCACACTAATGGCCTGATCCAAAACCCACTGAAATCAGTGAGAGATGTTCTTTCAGCTATGAATCTCTGAACTTTAATGAGCTTTTGGATCAGGCTATAATTGGCAACGGCATTACATTGCCCTGCCTGCATTACAAGGAAAGAAGCAAAACAGGTCCAAAGTCCATTATCTTCTCTTTCTAGTCAGCTTTCATGTTTTCCAATTGTGAGAGGCATAAAATGGTTTAGCTATTTGGGTATCAGATGGAGGGAAGCCCTTTACCTTTGGGGCATGGCGGTAGTTGAACCTCTTACAGCTGTGGCTGGTGCTGACTGCTCCAGCTCAGGTGTGAGAAGTTCATACCGTAAAATGCATAGGTTCCCAGGTGTGTTTCCTGCTGATAACAAACCTGTCCCTCCCCCAGTAGCATGGCATCATACTACCCACCTGTCAAATGTAGACATACTGCTTAGCAGACATGACTTTAACAAGGGCAAATATTCTTCTTAAAAATGTCTCACTCCTTTTCAAAGCTGGAGTAGGTTTCTGCTTTTTATAAGGGAATCTTATGAACAGTAAGACCCTTTAATACCATTTCCACAATGTAAAGCAGACTTTGAATAGGGATAAACGTAATTCATATCCACTCAGAGACTTGTTTATACTGCCAGAAGAATGTAAAAATGTCTTGGCATAACTGAGAATAAAGCTCTTCATTCCACATTTCTCAGCTCACCATCCGGCAGCCTTGCTGAAATTGTTGATTACCTGACATCCAGCACTTAAATGTTACAAGCCTTTATTATTTATTTCTCAGGGAGAGAATTACCACAATGTGTTATTTTTCTTTACAGATCCAGCTTCTGAAACCACTTAAAAAGCTTTCAATCAAAGATGTACAGTGGTGCTGACAGGACAGAGAAGATTTTTTGCTGGGGAAAGCCATCATTAATTACCAGACTGTAAGTAGCACTGATTGTGCAAGCATTTGATTTTGATTTAATGTCTAAATAAACTCGCTCACAATGGCAAAGTGCTTCTTGTTTAATTGAAAAGCACTAAGTTTTTCTGTTCGTCGCCCTGTTTTTCATTCTGGCTCTGAGCCAGGTATGGAAATAAAAAGATGAACAGTACAGAATAAGTCAGTATGGAATAAACACTTGAATCCAGGAATTCGATGCTGTGCCGATCAGTTTTACGCGGTTGTCTTAGACTACTTTTTTGTTTAAAAACCATCCATATCCTTCACGATTTCTCTAGCACTACCCAGCCATTAATCTATCAGGAGAGTTTTCGCTCCTAAAAGGTGACTTCCATTGAAAAGCATGGCATTTCTTTTAATAAAAATATGGATACACCCTTCTTTAAAGGAGGGATGATGGGCTTTCTAAGAGCCTTGCTGTTCAGCAGGTACGCATCTCATGCTCGTCTGGATGTTTCCTTGGTTTTCCGACCGGTATAACATACAGCAATGGGTGATATTTTTAGTGCCGCCAGACATTTGATGCCTGCCAAGGTCACTTTCTGTCAAAAGTGATGATGAGCCAGTGTGGCAGAATGTAACAACCCAGTCACTTCCTAGCAACCTACTTTAACATGCGTTGCAGACTCTTGCCAAGGAGAGACACAGGCGGGGAAAGAGCTGGAGCCGGACTACTTAGATGGTTTTATGCTCTTCTTGTTCTTTTCATGATGCGTTGTCATGTCATACTCACTGATGCTAGATATGCAGAAAGAGGCAGAAGCTGCTTGTGTGTTGACACTGGTTGTGTCTGCAACAAGAGCGGGCAGATAATTGATTTTTCAGTCTCGTGGCCAGACACGGAAAAAAACCCCAACAGCAGTAAAAAAAATCTGTCCGATTAACCTGGGATAATTTGGATTTGTTTGTTCATTTTGTCTTGCCAAAATGGGGGAAAAAAAGCACAAAAATTATTTTGGGCAGTTGAAATAAACTGTCTTGAGATTTATGGAGTGCATCATTTTGTAAAAAAAACCTGAAGGCAATGAAGGTTGGATTTACAAAACACACCCAGCAGAGGATCAGGGTATTCTCTCTTACCTAATAGCCAAAAAGCTACACCAGGTCAGTTATTGGCTGGGAGACTGCCTTAATCACCAGGCTGCAAAGTGCTCCGGAATGAGTTGCTGCTAATTAGGTCTGTGTAAATAATTGATTTTTCAGGTCCACAACAAAGGAAAACCAGAGAGAGAGAGAGAGAGAGCGCGATGACTTGGATCAAACTGATTTTTTTTTCCTTTTTGAAAAAGCATAATTTTAGGAGATGACAGTAAGGCTTGATAGTAACCTCATAGATAGTGGTACCTGGACACTGGATTTCTTGTGAGGTCCTTGAATTATACCATGTGAAAGATTTGTATAACCCCATCTTTTAGAAGGAAGTAAAGTTATTTCTAATTTTAGGGCCAAAGGCATCCAGAAGCTGTCCAGACTTTGCTTGGTAATTTGGCATGGGTGAGACGAGTGCATGTTGAGGTCTCACGAAGAGAAAGTCAAGAGCTTGGGGCCATAGGTTAACCCCAGTCTGTATGTCAGAGCTAGCTGGCTCAGAAATGGGACCTAAATCCAGAGGCATAGGAAGGCAGCTATGCACCCCAGTCAATGGCAGTACACAGGGCAGCACCAGGTGCTGCATTGGTAGCAGCAGTGGCATGGCCAGCTGCAGCACAGCTATTTTTGCTTTGCCCCCAAAGGTAGCACCCAGGGCTGCTGCCTACTAGTCATTCCCCCCTTGGTTACACTACTGCCCAAATGACTAGAAAATGAATTAAGATCCAGTCTGGGAACCTTATAAAACCTTCTGATCAGAGATGGTTCCATTGCAACCCATTTCCAGATTGGGATGCATCATACTGTTAAGAAATTAGTCCAATGCTGAACCTGGACTGAACTTTAATATCCAGCTGTATTCATTATTGGAACAAATCAGCAGGTCTTCCTCTTTGAGATCAATGGAGCTACTCTGATTACCAGCAGCTGATGATCCACCCCAGCATTTGCACTGAAGCCTACAGTCTTGGTGGAGAGGGATTGGGGAAATCTAGGGGTATTTCGAAATTGATGTTCATGCAAACCTGGCAGCTTTATATAGTGGAAAGCTGGGTGTTGAAACGGTTGGTTAACACTCGATCTGTGGTCAGGGATCTCTGCACGTATCACAGTGTGGTTAAGTGGAGCCACAAAAGGGCAAAGAATTAGGGAAAAAAAGACAAAGAGCTTTGCATCATTGAGAGTAGTCACGTCCCTGCATAACAGGCCTGACTTTCCTTTCTCTGCCATAGCAGCACTGCTCTTGTAAACTGTGCTGACAACAAAGCTGCAGCCCCCTGAGACATCAAGGGGAGATGCAGGGAAAGCAACATATGTAGATATATAGTTTTTATTGGGTTTTTTTTTTTGAAACTCAAACATACAAAATGGTTATTTTTACAGGCTCCCTGTAGGGGTCTGAAGGGAGATATCTGATGCAGTACCCACTGTTAGCTTTGCTGTCTAGTCACTGTAGGATCTGTAAACCTCAAGGACTGCACTCACATCAAAGTCACGTGTTCTTGGCCAAAGGGAAATAGTGGTCCAAAAGTGGGGAGGGGAGGGGGGCGGGAGAGGAGATCTACAAACCATCCTCGTTATGTTAGTTTTGGGTTTGGAGCTGGAGCAGATAGGTGAGGCTTAATTTTTGCCAGCAGTCCCCAGAGTGCCATGGAAGCAGTATAGATATGCTCTCAAGAGTTCCCAACTGCTCCCGTATTATGCATTGGTTACTAAGCCAGTTCTCTCTCCCAGGTGAAAATGTGCATGTGTGTGGAAGGCTGTTACACCAATAATACTAAACCGCAGCAGTCAGCACAGGTGCTATTTGGACCCATACAATTAATTATTTTTCTAAGTACAAAGGAAAACTAGAATTTTAGCTGGTCTTTCCTTCAGTGCCCTTTCATTCTTAAAACCCAGAGCCCTTTCATTGGAGCTAGGCAATTTTTTTTTTTACTCTTGATTTTGAAAGTAGGTAAACTGAGGCACAAATTCTATCATTTCCTAGACTTTTAGAGAGGGACTGTGATATCACAAAGCCTGAGCCCCTCCTGACATAGGCCAGGGAGTTTATCTCCTTACTGGTATAATTGATAAATGACTTTCTAAGTGCTAGTTCACTCAAAGTGCAAAGGCTGAGTAACTCGGCAATACTGCCAAAAAGGACACCGTTAAAAAAAAAAAAAAAGTTAGGAAAAAAACAAATTTTGAGAGATTGCCAAACTCAAGCATTTCTTTAGGAGGTAAAGGAATGCAGGAGGGGAGTGGATTCATGTACAATGGCAAGAATGGGATGTTCAGAAGGAAATTATGTCATGATGTGGAATAGCAGCAGCTGCAATCACCAGCTCAAACCAGGGGTTTGGTCACTGGAAACCTTAAACATGACGACTTTGCAACTCAAATTTTATTCCCCCCCTTGAACATATGGCTGTGAAAGCTCAAATTTCAGCAAAGGGACAAGTGGACATATTAGGGTATGTCTACATGGCACAAGGCACTCCAAGCTGGTTCTGGAAATGAAAACAGTCTAGTTACGTTAGTGCTCTTCTAGGGTTGAGCAAATTATCTCTGCTGAGAAGCAGGGCTTATTAGCCCAGGCACAGCACTACGTGAATGTGGTTATAACATGACTGGTTCCAGAACTAGTGCATGCAGAGCTAGCTTGGACAGCCAGGCAGGGCAGTCCATTGTGCCATGCAGATTCTGGTATATAAGCTATCATGTTCACAGCTGGCTCAGGGCATGTCTGCACAGCACTGCATTGTGCTCGAAAGAAGTACCTAAAAATGCCCTTGAAAGCAAATACCAGGCATTAATTAGAATTGATTTATTATTACATGCTAAGATTCACCAGAGAGTTTAACACCCCCATCTCTCTAAAGTTATCTAGCAAAGAAGATGATAACATTTGTGTATTTAAAACGAAGCCACAATGTCCGCTATGGCAGTCCGCCGCTAGGCAGGTGCACATACAGCAAAAAGGACTGACAGATGGAAGGCTGTTGTGTAGTTTCAGATTCCTGCATCTAATGCTTATTTGAAGAGGGGAACGCTAATGAGATTTAAACATGCAGGAGACATGCAAAGAGCTGTGCCAAATCGGTGGGGAGGGCAGAGAGTCTTTTTCATGCTTTAAGTGATGTCTGATGAGGCAGGAAGAATTCAGGTGTAAAAAGTCATAGAACAACCTCTTGCCAGCACTGGAAAGAGAACCCCTGAGTTCTAGTCTCCTACTAGACCACCCATCTTCGTTATATGCTTGCTTTGCTAATGAGTTGAAAGCAGCTACTTTTAGGTGACGATTAGCGTACGTACTATTTTGTGCCAGTGGTATCAGCACTATCAGGTGTGGGAGGAATAGGAGTGGAAGCATGTGTTACTTCCACATTTCTCTGCTGTTAGTATTCTTGGGATTTAATCATCTAGTGGAGACCTCATTGACTGGTGATGGAAGCAGGAGTCCATCACTGCATTCTGCACTTACAGAACTGTAACTGAGCTGGATTGCAGTAATTGTTTCCCGATACAGATTGACTGGGTCTAATGGATGAGGGCAACTCAAGCAGCAACAGAGAATGTAAACATGAAAAGGAGGCTTCTGTGTAATGTTCTGACATACGAAACCCGAGGCATTACTATATGCCAGAAAAATCAATAACGAATGGACAGTGTGGAGCAATAAAGGGAAGGAGACTGAAAGATAACAGTGTATGCAACAGGACTTGAGGCTTGATTGCGATCTAAATTACACTAGCTCATTTATTTGCTGTAAGTCTATTAAATTAATGGAAGTCCTAATGTTATTGGTGTTGTTGAACACCAGATATGACCCTCTACCTGTAAAACATAAACATGAGGCAGGAAATTCAGTGTGTGGTGGGAGGGTGGAGGGGCAGAGAGTCCCCTGCTTTTTTCCCTAGTGGGGGGAGATTCCCCCTACCCTGAAAGAGAGAATAGGGATTTCTAGGGTCTCTGGCAACTAAAAAAAAAAAAAAATCTGTTAAAAAAATCGGAGGGGGGAGCTGTTGTTTGTTCTTGTTTTAAGTGAGTCAGAAACCCTTGGGGGGGGCAAGTTTGTTTCAGATCAAATGAAAAGTTCTCTTTCAGTTCTGAGCCTTTTTTTAACCTCAGGGTATTCTTTTAAAGAAAATGTAAAGACATTTCCAAGCAAGGTCATTTCAAATTGAAAAATTAAAATGTTTCATTTTTAAAACTGTTCAAATGAAGCATGGACCGTTTTTTTCCTCCAGCACAAACTGTTCTGGGGAACAGACATGAATTTACTGAAGGTTTCAGTGTTGCTGAATCAGCATTCTCCACTTAAAATGTTTTGGCCAATAATGTCACTTAGCTCTACATATAAATGGTGCATTCATGCTGACACCCAGAGGGGTCTGACAGCTCTCTGCAGTGTGTGGATCTTTAGTTCTCTTGCCTTTCTAGGGGAATTTCTGCTGTGTTTAGGGACAAATAGGATCATCCCCATCTTTGCCAGGGCATCCATTCTTCCTCACTGATAGCTGGGCCATCAGAGAGTCCTCTAGTGGAAGTGTGGAAGGGAGCAGCAGTGCAAGCAGATACAGCCTCTCTCAGAGTTGGGGAAACTTCTGTACCCAGGTCAAAAGACAATTTTCTAGACCCAAAGCAGCAGCAGGCAGGTTTCCAGGGGCATCTTCCTCCCCTGCTAATTTAATGTAAAACATGGTGTCATTATTTTCATTCAATAAAGTGGAACAAACTTAAGATGCTTAAATGCTGATTAAAGGCTTTGATCTCCAAAAAGTGCGATTAGTGTCCTTCTGTCGAGGAAAGTCACTTTGAGAAATGTACATGCTGATTCCGCATAATCCCTCCCATTAATTCCGTGTCAGATATTGTGTTCACTGGAGGCACATGACAAGCCTTTTCTTTGCTTTTTATGAACTGATCTTGACCTAGCACATTCAATGTAGCTCATCTAAATCAGGCTGCTTTCCACCTTGCAGATTCCTCACTCTGACACTAGCCTCTTTCCCTTTCCTTTGCCTTTATGTGTGGAGCAGAAGGAAAGAGTATTGCCGATGTCTAATGCTAGGCAAAAAGCAGCGTTTCAGGCGAGGGTACCCAAGTCCTATAGGAAGGACCTATACATCTCTTGCATGCAGCTGTTCTCATCTGTAGAAACTAACTTCTGGAGCTAGCTGCTGCCATCTGGTTCAGCTCTAGCTAGTTGGAGCCACTGCGGTCGAGCTGACAGAGCACTGGGCTCCGTCACATGAGACCTCCATCCCATTTCCATTTGGTTGTGACATTGGGCTCATCTTTGCTATGTACCTTGGTTTCCCCCAGATCACATGAAGACAACAAAGTGCTGCAAGATCCACTCATACAAAGTATTCCTTAACAGTGACTTATTACAGGCAACCCCTGCTTAGTGCTCTTAATTGGAAAAAAGAAAAAGAAATCAAGCGTTAAGTAGAACCGTGTTAAGCAAAACCCATTTCCCCATAGGAATTATTGTAAATAAATATAACTGGATAACACCGCTTCTCGTTGTTGCTGCTGCTCACCGGCTGCTCTGGCACCACGTGTGAGCCCAGCGCCCGCACTCCTGCTGCCCCACCCTAGGCCCCCGCCGGCCCTGGCCCTGGGGAAGTGGTGTGGGCACCATGCTCATGCCCGCCTGCCTGCCTACTCGCTGCCACCACTCCTCTCCCCCTCAGTGTTATAATGAAACTCACTGAGCACTAAGTGGAATCAGGTCTGTATTTAAAGTGAGCGCTAAAGCAAAATAGTGCTAAGTGAAACAGTGTTAAGCAGGGGTTGTCTGTATTGTCATAAATCTCTAGAGTTGCTCATGTACATACGTAACACACGCCACTCTTAAGAGCTCTAGCCAGTGCAGCATCAGAAAACTGGTCTGCAGCAAGAAGCAGAACCAGAAGAGGTTCTTCATGCAATTATTTCTCTATTCACTGTATGGCAAAGTTTACCGTGCATCCAGATGATTTCTCCGACCCTCCCTCTGAGGCAGTGTTGTTCAGCCCTCATTCCTTCCAAATCGGCATTTCCCCTTCTCTAGTCACCCCATATTAACATTAGTGCCAGAGCCTCTCTACAAAAGCTCTTAGTATGGAATAGGAATATGTTTTTTATCCCATCAGAACAGCATGGTGTCCAATCCCCCCAGTAATTCATTTCCAGACAAATTTGTCTACGATTGAGAGAACTGAAATCCTCTATGGGATCTTTGTTTGCTGTCAGCATTGCATCAGAGGCTTGTGATCATTTAAGTCTGTGACAATTCTCTTCAGTTTTCCTCCTGCATGAAAAGGAATGAATTTCTGACCCAGTTAGCACATCATCTACCTGTTAATCATAACATTATTTTAAAAAGCAGAAGTCCAAATGCAAATCGCCTCCAAGTTCTTTTTGGGTCAGGTTTCGGATACCAGCTCCTTCTTCATTTAAAATATTGGGGTCTGGACCTCTCAGCTATGACACTTGCAGAAATGAGAGTTAGTCTGAGACTGATTAGATACCATGTGCACAAAAAAAATACTCCTTAGAGTCCAAGTGACTAATAATAATGAAATAAAAAAAAAAATACTACTAATGATATCCTAATGCAGGGAACAGCAACCATTCAGGAGTGGCTGATCAAATTAATGGATCTTGCTTTGAAGATT
>NW_017729015.1:7115407-7132396 GCF_001723915.1 Gavialis gangeticus | reverse complement strand
TTTTGGAGGTGGTGTGCAAAATTATGGGTTTTTTTTTTAAAAATTAAACACCCCGTCCCCCCCCCCCCCCCAACACATTACTACCTACCAGCTACTGCATTGCCATCAGCATCTCATTTTTGCAGATTGGATGCAATAGTTGGGTGGCCATTGGCTGTCACCCCCTGCCCTAATGCTTTTTGTGACCGAAAATACCTTTTTGCTACGTATTTGTACAATGCCAATCCTAATTGTGAATTAACCCCTGACTGAGGCTGGTGGGGGTTAAGATAATAAACAATAATACTCATATATAGCCTCTTTCAGCTGAGGATCTCAAAATAGATTAAAACTCTCCTTAATACTTCACAGTCTCTTCTGAGAATATAAATATTATTAGAGACATATGAGCAATAGGTTTTTGGTTTTCTGGCATTTTTAAAATTAAAAATAAATCATTGTTTGGAGTTGACCAGAAGTAAAATAAACCAACCTACCAAAAATCAACATTTTTTATGGCAGATTGAAAAGTAAAGAAGTTTATTTTGGGTTTAATGAAACCTATTGATTGACCTAAAACATTTTGGTCTTCATATGTTTCGAATTTTTAGACATATATTTGAAGGAAATTTCAAAATGTCATTTCAAATACAAAAATGAAACATTTTAAATTTACAAAAATATATACATGAAATGTGCCCTATTTTACTGATTTTTTTTTTTGTTTGCTTTGCTTACGTAACCATGAGCCATGTAAAATATTTGGCACTGCTGAATCTGCACCTTTCATTAGAAAGTGTCAGCTGGAGATTTTCACCCAGCTCTAAATATTATGCCTACTTTATGTAGGGAGCACAGAAATATTGCTCAGCTTTGATAGTGAGGTAGTGACAAACATGAGGAGAAAAATACCCACTAACCCCTACTGTAATCACGAGAAAAAAAATAGGAACTTTTCCAAAGCAACAGGGTAATAATGATCCTTGTTTCTTGCTGTAGCAGCATTGTAATGATGAATGTACCTTTCCCCTATGTCTTTCTCTGTTCTTAACAGACTAACGAGAAAATTTTCCATGATTGCCTCACTTACGCGCTCCCTTCCTTTCTGTGCCGATCGAGCTAATGGTAAGAAGATTTAATAGTGTGGTATCACTTTAATGTGAAGAGCATAAATAAAAGCTCTTATAACTCTGTAATTACTTCTGCATTGCACCTATTAACCATTCATCTGCCTGCAAGGCTCTTCATAGAGACAGGACGATTTCACAGATCCTTTGCTCCAATACACCAGAAGCGTAGTGTGAAAAACCCAGGAGGCTACAAGGGTTGTAAGCCGCTACAGAAAACGATGCTACTGTTTTGTATGCCATGCAAATGGACAGCAAGATGCAGAACAGTCTAGTCACAGTGATCAGATGCTCTAAAACATTTGCATGTTGAAAGATCTCTGAATACCTTCATTAAAGGATAAGAGTAGAAATTGTGAAAATCATGATGCTCCACTGAAAACTAAATGCTGTCAAATATGCAAGTCTGGGGACTTATTGGTCAAGTGTTCTGGCAGGAAAGACAGATCCTGGATTCCTGCGATACCGGAATCCAAACCAGAGAGGACTTTATGGATCAATGCCAGCATCCTGAACTGAACTAGGAAATGGGTAAGGTATGAAGCTGGGGCAGAGATATAATCACATTTTATGGCTGCTTTTCTTAACAGATGGTGGACTGTCCATAGCTTCCAAAAAGTTTTCAAGGCTGATACTACTCTAATACAGTCTGAAATGACTTAAGCTAATATCACAAAGTCTGGATAATAGTGGCCAGGTCCATAAGGGAGAGAAATAGTTGTAGTTACCATCTTGGGGACAAATAAAAGAAAGGTACATTTCACCCTAGCAAGCACAGGAAAAGTCTAGCCATACTAATCTATTTTCAGCTTGTAGATTCATTGGGTGGAAGTTCATAAGTGACTAGACATCCCCAAAATGTCCACTTTAATATTTATTAATTGTGATAGCTGTGCAGCAGGCCGAAATTGTGTTTCACAAAGGATTCCAAGTTTTAAAATTTGGCTTCATTTTGAATTGGAAAGAAAACAAAGACCAACTGAAGTTATCCATAGTGGATGTTAGAAAAAAAATAAAAATCAGTTCTTATAAAAATCAAAACATTTTGTTTTGCTATTGCTTGTTTCATCATTTAATGCTCTTACACTACCCAGTAAAATAAAAAGCCAGCTGAATAAACCCTTTGAAGAAGGGCTAAAAGTGCAAAAATGAGGCATTTTAACATTAACAAAAAATTTCTGGCAGGGTCATTCCCTGAGACAAAATTCTGGTGAAAACAACAAACATTTGCAAAACATTTTGACAGAACTAAATCGTTCCAATAATATGGTTCTGTTAAAGACTTTGATCAACTCTCTTCATTGAAGCAACTCTCTGAATTAGAACGAGAGTTGAGTCAATGAAAGCATGAGGGAAGTGTGGCTGTTGGCTTTTTTTTATGATGATTATGTTGTATGATATATAAACGTGATGAAAAACTCTTTTCCAGCTACAATCAGTGAAGAAAAAAAATGAGCATCTCCTTGATGCCAGCGGCCTTGTGTTAGGTTTATACTATGTAGCATCTGTTCAGAGCCATTGTTGCCTCAGGAAGTCTCAGAGCATGGTTAAGAAAGGCTAGCTGTCAATTTGCACAGAACATAAAGTTTTAGCCCCAAATATAATTTTGCCATTTATGAAATACTGAAGCTATGCAAGCCAAGAGGCACAATCTTCTGAAATGGCTTGATGGCTGCATCCTTTCAAATAGACCTTATTGGCCTCACATATGCTCAATGGACTTGGTAGCTGCACTGGGTCTACTGTTTCCCTTTTATTTTTTTTACCTGCATATAAATACATCAAAGCAATAAGACAATGCAATCATTTCTGGTCATTCAACTTATGCGCCTATCAATCAAGGGAAAACCTACTTACAAGGTTTCCAGACACAGGAAGTTGAGGTGTTGATAGGCCTTTCTCCCTACAGATTCTGGGGTGAAGTTTACCCAGATGCAGAAGGCCAGCAAGCAAGTCTCCACATGAGCAGTGCTCAGGGCTTTTAAGTCAGTCAATCTCATGATTTTGGGGAGCCCAATTTATGATTTTTAAGTGTTTGTGGTCAGCAGTCTAAAAGTGGATGCATTTCAGCTGGGTGTTAATTTAAAGTAGCCACAATGGACAGGTATAGGTGATCTGACATTCAGTAGAAAGAGATGTCTCACTCTATCAGAGGCTATAGTCAGTTTACGAGAAACTTCTTTTGATTTGCAGTAAGAGATCTTGAATAAGCTGTAACAGAATCGCGATGTCTGACTATTTGCATCAATACCATATCTACTGTTTAAACAGTTTCCATGCTTCCAGAACTGCCATTTAATAGCACGGAAACAATGACTTGGGACTGAAATGTTATCAAATCCAACTCGTTGACAGAGCAGGCAATCATGTCATATAATTCCATTCACAAACCCTAGCCTCAAACTCTGGGATTCAGTTCAGGATTTAGATGAATTTCTCGGTATGTCTGTGCAGTGCAAGTCAGAGCCATGCAGAGCTGCCACAACTTATTTCTGTTCATCTTAGTTTGGGAGCTGGAAGCAGTATAACAGTATCAGACAAATTAGCTCTGGTGAGAAACATGGCTTGCACTCAGTCTTATGCTAATACTGCATTGGGCCATGTAGACACATCCCCCAATTTCATTGTTATTATAGGAGGGCATCCTGGATGGTTAATGCAAGCTTTTGGCCTTACAACCTACAGGTCTACACATGGGAAGAAGACTGATTTCTTGCATGATTTCTGAACTAAGCAAGCTCAGATACATCCTGATGGGTTTCCCCTATTCCTTGTGGAGTCGAGTTGTATAAAAAGCCATTGTTATTTAACCAGTAGTTATCTACTAGTAAGTGTTCCCCATGGGTGACTGCTTAAGGGCAGGATGTTACAAATCAACGTACAATGCACCCAAGTGATAAAACCCAGGACACAGCCTCAGCGTCAGAGGCAGGAAAAGAACCACAATTCCACCAGCTTCCAAGTTCCTTTAATGGCCTAGTAGACTATGGTACATCTTGTAAGAGCCATCCTGTCCTCTCACCACAGAACTCTAAGCAAGACAAGTCCCTCCAGCTTTCGAGCTAATTTAGCATATGCCTATATTATAGTCCAAGTGTGACCGCAGCTTGTGTAACATGGCTGAGCTATAGTGATGGAGCTCAGTATGAGCTGCAAAAGTCATCTGAGAAGCTGAGTAACTGCACAGGTGAGTAAACCTTGCTGAGCTTTCTGCACCTACATCCAAGATAGAGCCCAAGATAGTTTTATGCTAGCTTGGGTATGTCCACATATTTTGCAGCCACCCTTTGGCTGTAATGCAGGTACACATTTAGATTGGTGCTGATCTCTACGAATGTCAGTAGAATCAGACTGGTGTCAAGTGCCAGTGAGAGGAGAATCAGGTAGATAAGATGTTGGAAGTCTGTGCTAATATCTATAGCATCCTGAGCATCTTAAAGTAAGACACCAGGCATGATCTACTCTAAACTAAACCCACTGTACATGGTGCAACTCTGCTGGCATCAGTAGACTTATTCCCGATTGACACTGGCATACAAGTAAACATTATGGTAAAGAAAGAGAGCAGTGTGAGAGAGAGATGTTGTAGCTACAATGGTCCAGAAATTCTACGAGAAGCAAGAATTTGTCAAGGTGATCTCTCTTATTGGACCAATTATGTAGTTGGGATAATGTTAGACAAGATTTTGAACGCAAGACATTCTTTGTCAGGTCTCAATAGGAGATATCACCATAAGAAATCTTTGCTTCTCAGTAAAGAGAGAGGCACTTCCGTGGATGAAAACATTTCCTCAACCTGCATGTCTGTGCTCCCTAATCACCAATGTAGGCAGGTTCCTTATCCTGCTTCCTTAGGAAAGCAAGTCAGCTTTCATTTCAGGCTGCAAAACAGTTCTTTTATACCTCCCAGCAAAGCTTGAAGCTTTGTACCCATTATTAACAAACTAACCAAGCCCCACTAACCAGAGAAGGCAAGCAACAAGTCCAAACCTACTATCTTGCTTTGAATGAGGAAAGGATAGAAGTCATCTAGCACTATGCTTCTCTCCAGCCTGGCCTAGCCTTACACTATGTTTTTTGAAGCTCTTAACCCTATTCGTAGCTCCACACTCATTACCTGGCCATCAGTTTCAGCTGGTTCCAAGTCTTTCAGGCAGACAGGCTATTAGCTGCTGACCACCTGCAGCTGGGTTTCAAGCCCCTGAAGGCTGAGTACCCCCCAAAAAGCTGCTTGAAATCAAAATGTACTCGTGTGAGAAGTATGATAATGTTTGTTTCTGCTGCTTACCAGGAAAAAGCAAAAGTAAATTTTGGATGCAATCTACAGGAAGCAGAATAATGAGCAGGTTTGACTCCCTAGCTGCTGGTAATCATTACCTACTACAAGGAAAGATCTCTTTTCCACCTTCAATTTGCCTTTCAAAAACAAGGTGTGTATTTTATTCTGGGGTGTATTATATGCAAGACATTATGGTATCTGTCCCAGCCTGAAGTTAGGTAAAAGTTTAAGCTTATCCCTAAACTCACTGAGTTCTGTGAGACTACTCAACGGTACGAAGTGACATTAGTGCTTCAGTGATTGGATGTGAGAGCTCTAGTCTTGTATAGAAGCAGAAGTGTGTAGGGTGCTCTACTTGTTCTACAGCTCTAGAGTCTGGCTCTGTTCTTAGGGTGTAGACACTCAAGATATTCAGGCTGGTTAGTATAGTAGTGAAAGTTACACCAGTATTTGGAACAGTCACAGGCAGAGGTAGAAATTTGGGTGGTGGGGGCGGGGCTGAGTGCCCTCCCAGCAGCTACGTCTGTGGGGGGGGCCCACGCACAGCCAGGATGGGCATGGGATGGAGCTGTAAGTGGCCTGTCCAGGAGGACTGCACAGCTTAGGGAGGTGGTGGCGGGTCCTGCTGCCGCACACATCCCAGGAGGCATGTGAGCATGTGCCCCCAGGTCTGTGAGGGGTAGAGCGGGATATAGGTGCAGCCTAGGGCCAGGGCAGTGCTGGGCTCTTTCTGGTTGGGGGGGAGCTAGGCCAGGCTGTGCTTGGGGCAGGTGGTGGTGGCACTAGGAATGGGAGCTACGGCAAATTTTGGGTTGGCTGCAGCCCCGCCCCCCTTAGCCCTACTCCCAGTGCTGCCGCTATATGTCCTGAGCACAGCCTGGCCCAGCTCTCCACCCCAGCCAGGAGGAGTCTGGTGCAGCCCCGACTCCAGCCCATAATGAGCAGCAGCGTGCTCTGCTCTGTGCAGATCCAGGGCACATGCCCCCCATGCCTCCCAGGGTGTGCATAGCAGCAGGAGCTGTGCCCCCTGGATGAGCTGCTCATGGCTCAGTCCTTCATCTCAGTGGCTGTGCAGTGTCTGCTCCAGCCCCAGACTCACTCCCTCCCCACCCCTGCTGCAGCTACCAGAAGCCTGCGGCTGGGCTGCTTTGTGGGCCCTACCACTACCCCAGGTTTTGGGGGGGTGCTAAACCCCGTTAGCCACCCACTTCTGCTGCCTATGGGAATGATCTCTCAAAGTAATAATCTCAAAGTAAGTGTCATCAAAGAACCTCACCACTAGGTTGGGGGCATATATAATAGCCCGTTGCACTGTGTGAAGGGCTATTCTGTGATAAAACTGACTGGAGTTGCAGATGTGATCCATACATGTAATTAACACTGCTATATAGCTACTTTTAACTTTCTGAAGGGTCTCTTTACCCTGGAGTGGAGTGATTTACATTGCTGCAGGGCTGTACTCCATTTGTTCGTTTCATATCTACACTAGTAAAAAGAGAGCTTACACTGCTGTCAAAATGTCATGCATTCTGCATCCTTAGTTACCAGTACATTCATGTAAACGAGGAGCAACTACACAGATTTTACTGCACCAAAGATAATATCAAAATTGGGTTCCTGGTCCAGAATGCAGATGGGTATCTTTATGGCTTGAAGTTTGAAGAACCTTGAATCTGAAAGGGTATACAAAGCCAATTAGTTTAAAACTAATTTCAAGGCTGCAGCAAGTAGCAAATTACAAGAAAGGTTGCAATGATTAGCAAACAATTAAGACCAATGTTCCATCTTAACTAACTCCAGTGTAGCTAGATGCAGCTAATTTCCAGCATGAGGGAAAGAGAAGAGGGGAAAAAATGGGATTCTAAGCACACAGCCTGCAAAATTAAACTATGAATTAATTTCATCCATTATAACTGATTGTTGTAAATTAAAACTAGAGGAAAATAATTGGTACATGTAGCTTTTAGTGTTTGATACAGATCAGGGGAATTAGATTTTTTTATTAGGGACGCTAAACTCATCTGCCATGCTCTTGCGTCTTTAACAGTATGCATTTTTCCTGATTACAGCATGCAGCCTGTTGTCACAGTGTTTTTTATTTATCCATTGGCACTTACTTCACTGAGGCCTGGAACCTTATTTCGGCTCTCAGCCTGGGTAGCTGGTCAGGGCACTGAACTTATGCACAGTGGGAACTCAGGAAGATCTCTTTCTTTGTTGCTCTAAAGACTATGGAGCCGTGTAGGCCTGTTCAGTTCCTTCAGCCCTGGGCTTCTTCAGGACTTGAATCTGGAAGGTACTGAATACCCGCTGACTTCAGTGTTGAAGAGGCTCCACACCTCTAAGAGTTGCCTAGCAATGTGCAGAACAGTAACCCCAAATGTGCTTGTCCTTCATGTGAAGGGAGGTGCCCAGCACCTCCTTTTTTATATTGCTGCAAGAACTATGGACTCTGGTCCTAGTATGGCTGCTTGTACCTGGGAACATAAGGAAGCCATACAAATACTGTAAGAGCAAGGTAAAATAAGGTTAAAGCTGCCTTGTGGCATCAGTGCAGTTATAAAGCAGCCAGAATTTTACAGTGAGTTATTCTTTTAACTAATTATTTGGACCTGATTCTCACCTCATTGACACCAGTGGAAATTGGGAGTTACTCCACCAAAGTTAAACAAGTTGTACTGGTGTAATATAGTAGCAGGCCACTTACACAGTAGGTTCTGGCTGGTTTGGTTCACTGTAAATGCTCTAGCATTCAGCATTTTTGGCTACTGGAAACTCCAAGTTGTTCAGCAGTTGCACTGAAATAGTCCATGAGAGCCAGTTATGCACACAGATTGAGAAACAAATATAATTCAAACAGTGCAACTGCTCATCCCCGTTGGGTGGATACAGTTATACTGTGTTTGTATAGCACCTAACAGAAGTTACACACAAAGCACCTGTTACAGAACAGAAGTTCAGTGCACATAAACTGTTTCAAAGTGGCCGAAACCAGTTTAGGATAAACCTCTTCAGATGTAGTATCAGACTTAACTGATTTAGTTTAAACCAGTTTATGGACCTTCTGTACCAGAAAACTTCCCAATTCAAGTTAACTCACAGTCTGCCAACATCCTAGAATGCTTTGCAGCCCTGGGCTGTGCTGTCTGCTCCAGCGAGCAGGGCTGGCCCCTCTGCCAACTATCACAGACCTGAGTCACTAAAGTCTCTGGATCTTGTGAGGCCAGTGGGGTGAAGGGGAGGCAAGGGAATGGATCCCCAGACACCTCCAACCTCTGTCCATACAGGACAAGGGACAGAAAAGCCCTAGCATGGGGGCTTTTTACCTCTGCAACAACGAGATGAACAGTCCACTCAGCCCCCCCACCTCCCCAGTCCCCAGCTTGTTGAGGGGGTCAGAGCAGGGGAACACACTGGCTTGGTGCAGGCCACCCTGTGCCAGCTAGGGTATGCCCAGTACCAGGAGCTTTTCATTCCCCTGCAGCCCAGCTCACCAGCTGGAATTGGCTCTGTATGTGACAGGGGAAGGGAAGGAAGAGAAACCAGTGGAGATGCACAGGCCTGGTCTGGCACCAGGCCCTGACAGATGAGGACTGTCAGACACGGAGGCGGGGGGAGACCCCACTGGGAGCTTTCTGCTCCCTTGTAGCCGGCTTGCTGGGCTGGGATTAGCTCAGCCCTGTCCCCTCACCAGCCCCAGCCTGTGAGATACTGGGAGTGAGAGGGGGCAAATGCCCACCCAACCAGGTCTGCCCAGTGTGAAGGGGGAAGCCCCCACTGGGGGCTTTTTTCTCCCCCACAACCCAGCTGACTGGGGTGGCATGGACTCAGCCATTGGTCTGGGCTTGGCATTAATTAATTTAGCAGCTGGCCAGGCAGGGTGGTGAGCGTGAGTTCCCCCAGGCTCCTGGCCGGGGCTAGTGCAGGCTTCTGCCTGTCTTGGCCACCCGAACACTGAACATCAGTTCAGTCTGTTATTGGTTCAAGCTACGCAGCTTAGATTAACCTGATAAGATTGAATTGATTCTGCCTCAAATTTTTTGAACCTTTGCACTTAGCCAATAAGATTTAGGTCCATGATCAGGACTTCTGGCACTGCCATCATCATGATAAATGTGCTTATATCACATAGATTATTCCCATACATTTTAAAGAAGGCTTCACATAATCTAGCAACTGTTTAGATATCATCCATGCATGGAAACAGAGCAGAGTCTTAAGAGTTAATGCATCTTCTTCTTTTGTGTCTGTAAACATATTTCTATAAGACTTGAGTACTGGAAGGAGCAGGCTCTGTGATCTAGCAGATTTTATAGCATGCCCAGAAATTAAGTTATATCTGAGCAGCCCTGTTTCCCCAGGAGGTTATTTATGTGTATTTTTATAATTAATGCTTTTATCTTATATGAGAATAATAAGATTTGGCACTTCTGAAGAACCTTCCTTCTCGAGGATCTCAAAGAACTTTATAAAAGCAAAATATGTTTTGCAACCTCCCTTTGCAAAGACTAAGGAAAGTACCTGCTGCTTAAAAGCAAACAGGAGCAAAGAGTTTTTTAGGACAGGAAGTGAAGGACGCCATCACTAATTAAAACTGCAGGAGGGAGGATTCTCAAGGAGATGGAATAAAATTAGCCCAGTCGGAAATAGGGCATGTCACCACATATTACACACCTTGACTTTTACAGAAAGTGCCATGGGATATCTAATGAAGATGTGGTCAGGACTTCTGTTTTGTATTGAGAGGTAGCATCTTTGACAAAACAGCATTGCTAATAACTTCCCAGGTCTTTCGCTGATTGAATATTGACTTAGAGAGAAGAATGCCACCTCCTGAGCCAACACCAGTACATCCTGCTGGTTTATTTTGAAAGTCTCCTTGGTAAGAACCAAAATAAGCAGCTTTTGTTTTTTTGTTGGAAATATAAAGAACAGAAAAAGAACCCAAAAACGTAATTTGCTGAATGGCATTTTGCACAGAATATGCTTTATAAATAGCCAATGTGACACTCTTCTCCACAAAACAGTTACAAGTATATCTGATCATCAAAGAATTCTCTCCACAAATAACAATAAGTGAAAATATATAAAAGGACATAAAAAACATTCTGCACAGAAGACACATCAGATCCCAAAGCTTGCATCAAAGAGACTCAATTAGCAAACACATTTTCTAATTATATGTTCTAATTTACAACAAATCTGGGTTTCTAATGAAGTCCTGATTATTGGGCCAGATGGTAAGGATCAGACCTGATATTTTGCAGCATGTAGAAGCACATTGTAAGTGCCAGAAAGACCACTTGATGCTCAAGAACCAGCTTTATCTACTTGTTTACCCAGGCGCCTTCATTTCTTTCTTGTTTCTTAGGCATTTCCCAAAACAAGCCCTTTGCCCAAATGCACAGAGGCAAACAACTGGTGAAAACAGGTGCAGATAATTGCTACTCTAAAATGAAAACAATGTCTAATCCTTCTCCCTGGCTAGTCAATCCATAGCTTATTATTTCTCCTTTATAATCTTAATTTTTTAAGGGGAGAGGCATTATTTTTTGCAACATTAACTAGAGCCATTCCCACAGGTGTTGTTTTTAATTACAGAGAAAGCTTCCTGTAAACTTCCCATGGGTAATGCTCATAGTTTTTCACATTAATCATTCCAAATGCAATTAACACAATGCTGTGGTTTTCATTTCTTAACAGGAGGTGGGGTACAGCTCAAGAAGGTGGCCAGACAAGCCCAGAGCTGCACATGGAAGACAGGACAGTTCTGAATCTCTGATGTTTGCTTTGCAAGGTGATATTCAACCCTGTGCAGCATTGATGGAATGTACCTTTTACATTTTGGGGGCAGTAGCTAGTACAGAATGCTACCAGGAGCAGACCACGCCATGTCCAGTTAAGTCACCTGGTGACAGGTAGTCTGGAGAGCCAATGCCACCCTAACACTCTCCAGTCTTTGCCCACACTGGGCAATGTTAAACCTTTTCAGTGTTTAAATCCAACTTAAACCAAAATGGCTCAAGTGGGAGCAAAGAAATGCACAAGCTTGATGTTGACCCACTTTAGAACTCTGATTTTTACCTGTATTGTGTGGCCACTAGGGCTGTGCAAAATTTCGACAGCTGTTTCGAGACCAAAACAGCAAAATCAAAATGAAACAAAAGCTGTCAAAATAGCCTCAAAACAAAATGAGGCTAACCAAAACATTTTGAAAGTCAAAACATTTTGACCATATCGTTGGGGATGGGAAGTCAGCCCAGCTGGGCTGCCTCTCCATCCCCGGTGCTAGGTCATGGGGGGTGTGGGGGAGAATATTTAGTCCCAACCTCCATCCCCCGCACTAGGTCTAGCACCAGGAATGGAGAGGCAGCTCAGCTGGGCTGCCTTCCTGCCCCTGGGATGATCTGACTTCCTGTTCTGGCTGGGGTTGGGAAATCAGCCCAGCTTGGCTGAGTTCCTTTCCCCAGCCCGATGGTCCAGCAAAACTGTCAAAACAGGGTCAAAACAGCCTCACTGTTTCAACAAAGTAAAACACTGAGGCTGTTTTGACTCAAAATTATATTCGATACAAAACACTGTTTCATCCAGACCTCAAAACTCAAGTTGGAATGGAACAGTGCCATTTCGCACAGCCCTAGTGGCCACCTATTTGCATTGAGAAACATCTGCAGAGAAGCATTACTAGCATGTCTTTGTTAGGAGTGGCCTTCCTCTGAGGGTCTTGGCATGAACTGTGCTTAGCTGGAAACATTTTTCTCCTGGTTAAGCTGCATTAAGAAGAGTGAGCCAGGCTTAGCTAAACGCTGCTCTCTCTGCCCTCCTTGTTAGTCACTGAGAATTTATATAGCAGTATTGTCTACTCTCCAGGACCCAGCCAAGAGCAGCACACTATGGTACTTTACAAATGCATACTACAAGCCTGTCCTGAGGATCCTGCAATCCAAAGAGAACAGACAAAGTGTTGGAGAAAGGAAGTGCTATTATCTATGCTTGTAGAGAATGAGCTGAAGCACAGAGAGAATAAACAGCATACAAGGATGTCTGTGAGAGAGACAGCAGCTGAACCCATTTCTCCTTGAGTCTCAGTCCAAAACACAATGCCAACCTTACTTTGAGTATTTTCTTTAATATTGTTACAGCCTTGGATGAACACTGTAACTTTGGTGACTGGAAGTCAGGATGCTTGTATTAGTCTTGACCCTTGTATCCCATGTGATTTAAAGGCTACTGGTTCAAGTGCTATTCCTAATTTCAGCCTCTCTTGATCACTCTTGGGGTATAGCACCTCTTTCTTGGAAGACTCTGTTGTTTAGCAACCCTAGTCTCATATCAGTGCGGATTCCTTGAGTCTTCCCAGTAAGTGTAAGTATATACCACCATACCACCACTCATAGATATTCTGGTTTACTTGTTTAGTCCTTCAGGGCACCTATGACAGTAAAACAAAGATACAGAATGTGTAAAGGATCTTCTAAATCAGACGCAATTGTCTCATAGAGAAAGCAGAAGTGCTTCAGAACTAGGAAAAAATAACAACTCTAAACATGCAAAACCTCTCCCCAGTGCCATCACCACCCTAAGAACTTTTTGGGTTCTGCTTAATATCAGTCTAGGCCATCCATTCACCCCTAATAAGTAGTGGTATACCTGGGATAATCAGAGGCCTACCTAAGAGTGGAAGAGAACAGTAAGATTTAGTTTGGACAATAATAACAGGCCTTCTTTCATCTTAACCTTTTCCACTTTGGTTGCTATAGTCCTTGATATGTCATTATGTGGCACGCTGGCCACAACTCCTAAAGCCAACTCTAGCAGGCACCAAATCAAACTGGACCCACTAAGGGAACATAGTTGGTAAATAGGGATACTGTAACTGGGAGTCCCAGGCTAAAAAAGGGGTGGAATTGTGGGATTTTACCTTAAGATGAATGCTGGTGATAGGTAAGGACTACCCAGAGAGTGACAGGTAAGCATTCTCCTGTTGGGGGTGGGGGGCTCTAGCATGCTTGCACAGGCTCTGCCCCTCTCCCTAGCCCCGTCAACCCCAGCTTCTGCTGTCTCCTGGGCTGTTTGTGCGGGACAGAGGGACAGGGAAAGGGAGCTGTGTGCAGCTGTCAGCTGCGCTTTGCCTGGTTGGTGCTGGAGGGGGGTGGGTAGAACAGCCCCCTCACCTTGAGGGCCCTCTGAGCTACACCAGCCAAGGTATTGGGGGGAGCCAGGCTGGGCCCAGGAGCCAAGGGGGCTCAGTTCCACCATGCCACCCCTCCACCAGCTGTGGCCATGGCAAAGCCCAGCCAGCACCTGCTACTACCACTGTTAAGAAGCCCAGGTGAGGGGTGGGGGAAGGGAGCCCCCTTGCCTCACAGGCATAGCCCAGCTCCCCACAAAACTGAAGGCCAAGTACCTGGCAGGGGGCCACAAAGTGATGGGGCTCAGTTCCACCCAGGTCCCCCACCTCCAGCTCTGGCCAGGCAAAGCCCAAGGGCAGCTGCCTCTTCCTTCCTCCCCTGCTGACAGTTCAAGGGAACACAAGTTTCCTAAGGTGCTCTGTTTTATAACACCTTCAGGTAATACTTGATTTATCAGAGTTAAATTTTTCACCCGATCAGCCCTTTTAAAGGATGCAGATTTTAGCTGTGTTGGTCTACATGCAAAAGTATTCAGAACTCTTGATAGAGGTGATATCTTTTATTAGATCAATTAAATAATTGCAAAAAAAGAAATCTTTATTTACATGCACCCTTCCTCAGGCGAAGGAGAATGCACAGATTGTAACATTTCTCTCAGATAGAAATGATACTTCATATTGCACAGGAGAAAAGAAAGATGTTATAGGTTTCTCTGGGTGGACAAGTTCATTTTATGAAAATTAGGCTCAAATAAAAGTTGGAGCAGTCTGTGTACCTTCAAGGTGTCTGATGGCAAGCAGGGTGTTGAATTTTTCTTCCTTTTTAGTAAGATGTTTTCTATTGCACAGGAGAAAGGGTCAATGGGTCTTCAAGAGGATGTTGGATAGATATCTGCCTGGGGCATTATGATCCCAGCACTGATTCCTTCCAAGGGCAGGAGGTCAGACTTGATGATCTGTTCAGGTCCCTTCCGACCCTAGAAACTATGAAAGTATCTCCTGGCTGAGGCAGGTTGGTTGTGTAGAGGTTGTTTTAAAAGCACTCTGCAACTATGCGTGTGTTTTGTGTCATGGCTGTAGAGAACTTGCAGAGACCCAATCGTACCAAAAATGTAACTTTTATAAGCGCCCTAAGTGTGATTCCCCCCCCCCTTTGTTCATCTTCAAAAATCTACAAATGTACAATGATGACAATTCCCATAATTTTGTTTCATGTGTCATGATATTGGGTTTTTTTCCCCCTTAAAGCCCCTGAAAAATTGTGATCATGCAAGAGTCCCTCCTGACATGAAAAAAAAAAAATCTAGCTCTAGAGGATGGAAATAAAAGCTTGAAAACACAAGTCAGGTGTAGGTGAAACCTTAAGAAACAAAGGACATATGAAGTGAACCCCAACTTTACCACTACTGTTCTCTACGTCAGAATTTTAAAGTGAATCTCATGGTTTTCTTGAGGCTGACTTACGACTTCTGGATGTAAGGACTGGCAATACTGAATATGCCTTTGCTGGCAAGGCCTTTTCCTCTCCAGCCCAATGTTGATCACGTTATTGCTCCCAGTTCTCCCATAATCTGAAATCCAGTCCAGTTATTCAAGCTAGAACTATATGCTGCCAGCAGGCCTGAGATTTATGCCTCTTTGGAAAATGAAGAAATTATTGAATGACCATTAATTGAAAACACTACAAAGCTGCAGTGGATTAAAGACGATTAATGGAAGAGGATGGAGATTAGGCATTCACTTCATGTTCCCTGCCCTGAGTTAATACAGTGGCCGAGGTCTCTAAGTAGATGGAATGCCCACTCCTTAGTCACGGTGATTTGGTTTTTAGAAGACATTTTGCATAAATGCTTTTTACAGATAATGTTTACTAATTAGAGATAAAAGACTGCAAAGAACACAGGGAACTTAGCTCAACAAAATAAACCTGCTAGATAGGCGTCTGAATGCCAGAAGCTACATTACATTGCAATGTTATATAGCCTTAATGTAAACAAGTATTAGCTAGCCTTGGGCAGTTTGTAGTTACATGAAGAAGCAGGGAAGAAAGACAGAAAGAGATTTTTCCTAACTACAGTTGCAGTCCTCTAAGATGAAGGACCTTCAATCTCCTCTGACAGCTATGAGAGCAGAGAGCATTCAATCCCTTGCAGGGTTTGGAGCAGGAGAAAGGCAAGTGGTGGAAAAATGGCAAAACTCTCATTGACTTCAGTGGACCCAAGATTTCATCTTTCAAGCCAGTCCTTAGGTATAGCTGAACTGCACTCATTATAAAATCTGGGGACGATGGAGCAAAATGGCTTAGCCCCCTCTTCCCCCCAGTTCTTCCCAATCCATTTTGGCCCTCAACAGAGAAGCCTCATAACTATTCTGGCTAAAACCACTGCAAAGGCTTCTAGATGCCATTTTTGCAGTTAGGGGTTTATGTTGAGCACCACTGCTGTGACCACGTCCCATTTTTCCAATACCAGGGGCTACAAGGCAAGTGCCATAGGGAAAGCTGCCCCATTAGTGTTACACCTGAAAAAGGGCCATTTTGGAGCCTGTTACATGTTGCCAGAGCGTTTCAAAAGGGATTAAATAGGGCTCAGGATCTGGATCTAATGCTGTATTTTAAAGTGTAGGCATCCTCTAATACCTACCCCTCCACCCCCCCACTCCAGCTCTTTCTGTGTTGCTTTGTTTTCATGTACCCTTAGGAGTCTTTGATGTGGTCTCATTCTTCTCTTATATATGTCAGTGGTGCAGGATCAGGCCCAAATAACCAAAATAATCCTTTCTTGCACAAGATACAGCAAACCTGAAACAAATAAAACAACGCTAACCCTATACATGGACAGGGTGGGAAGAGGTGGATACGTCTATGTAGGATGTGCAGTTATGGGTGGGGACTAGTTCGGGAAATCCAGCACTGAATTGATCTTCCCATCCCCCTTCCAGCATCTTGAATTGGGATCTGGAGGCTGGATCTGTGCCAGAATGAATGGTGCTTCCAGTGGCAATATCATGATTGAGTGCCATTGACAAAAGAAACTTCATGTACAATGTTGAGCTTTATTTATTATACTAATTGGACTTCATGCCAAAATGGAGTTGTTGCCGGGAAATATATCTTAGAGCAGTATCCAAGCAACCCCAAATGGCATGACTGGGGCTCACAAATAAAAGGGAAATAGTCTCTTGCATTATTTTTCAAGGAGTTTTACTGCTGGGGAAAGGTGGAAGGTTGAAAGCCCTGGCTGATGGAGCGAGTGCAAAATAAGAGAGAGCCTGGCTGGGATGCAAGCAGCTGGGTTCTGTTCTCAGTTTTTCCACTGACCTTTTAGGCAATGCTGAGCAAATTCTGTGCCTCCATTTCCCTTCTAACCCCTTGTCTGTCTACTGAAAACATAACCCCATTGATTTTCACTTAGTATGTCTGGATGGTGCCCAGTACAACGGGTCTTGTCTAAAGAACTCCAGTTGCTACTGTA
>NW_017729015.1:7092480-7110407 GCF_001723915.1 Gavialis gangeticus | reverse complement strand
CTTAGACAAACTACACCATCAGAACACTTAAGTACCCCACAGGACAAAGTTGAAAGATTTCTTGCCTCCTGGGAGCGAGTCTGTCAAGATACAATTATTGGATTGATTTAGAACAATTAAAAGGAAATAAATGAAGGGCTACATTCCGATGTCAGGTGTATAAGTGCAGTAGTGGAAAAAATAATATTAAGAAGAGTAGCTGGAGTATGGATTAAAGCTCTACTGTTTTCCCCTATATCCTGTCTGTGTGTTTTAACCTTTCCCTGTGGAGACTACCAATGAAGATCACAAGTCACTTCTTCGTGGCCTATTCAATCTTTTGTCTCTCTGATGTGACTGTCAACAAAAGTGCTAATGAGCACCACTGGTTGTGTGGATCCTCACTGCCTTGGAGTTGGATTAAGAATGTTAGATCTTTCTTTTGCTGTTGACAAGAGTTGGATTTAAACATAGGGAATTATATTTGAAAGACTTCATAACCCATTCATAATCTTCTGAGCCATTAAGTGCACTCAACAGAGATTTTATCACCATTATTTACCATCACAAAAGACAATTACATGACCTTCCTAAAAGCCTTTGGGGATGATGTCATAAGGGCTTTTGTTCACAGCTAGTTAAAGATAAGAGCCACATATTCAACGCCAAGGACATCATTTTGAAAATAAATATTTGAGAGCTGAAGAGGGGAGGTGAAACCTTTTTATTCTATGTTCTTATTCTGATTTCAGCCATGATCTCTCCTTCCACCCCTTTTCATTTACATATTAAAAGTTTCCTCCCGGATTCAAAAGTTTGTTGTAGTTCAACTGGAAACTTAGCCTTCAAAAGATGATGAAACACAAGCGATACAAACCTGGCCCTAGTTAAACAAATAGCAGTTACTTTACTGGGGCAAGGAATTCACCCACTGCCTCTGGGAAGTAGACCTGATAGAAAAATGGAACTTCTGCACCTCGGGGGCAATAATTGACAGCACATTTATTCACATGCACCATGTTCTGGGAAGAAAAAAAATCTCGTTTTATCAAACCATCTGGAATTAGTCTCCTCGCTTAAGACATGCACTTTTTGATTGCTAATTTCCCTGGAAAGGGTATGTGTGGTATGTGAATAAACACAGTATTTTGCTTGCCTCTCAGCACAGGACAAATGTCAAAGTATGGACATTTTTTCCCCAAGTTAAAAATGCAGAAACATTCTGACTCATTTCAGTTTTGGTACGTCAAACCAAATTGAATAGTTCAGTTTCAGGTTTGTTTCCATTCAACTTCATCGGCCTGAGCTGCTGCAATGCCTCATGGGCACTGAAGTTCAAAGGATCTGAACCTATATTTTTTCCTCCCCTTCTGGGCTCTGTGACTACCTCTCTCAACTCACAGATAACATCTCCCATCACACACTGTGGTCTCACTTACGGCTGATTTGGCACAGAGTCTTGCAGGAATCCCAGGATACTGGTTAGCAGTCTGTGAGGCAGAGAGCTGTAAGGTTTGTGTATGATGCTAAGGTTTAGTGTGCTTGAGTGGGGTCTCTCTTATTTTGCAAGAGACATTACAGATTACATATTAGATAGACAGATAAGCATCACTTTTCAGTCTAGCCCAATGGAACTTCCCAACTTTTGTAAGTTCTCTTCCAAAAAGATTCATAGAAGCTGGAGCTACTAAACTGTAGGACAGGAATATCACTAGGACTAACCCTTTCATTTTCTGAGAGTAGTAGGTTGGAAACCTTCAAACAGTAGGAAGGTTGGAAACCTTCAGCTCAACTCACGGAGACTATAATAAATATTATGTAAAAAAATAAGTGTGCTACGACTCATTTGCCCCAATGAAAGATTGTCTCCTTGAGATCTAATGGGAAATTTAATGACCCCAGAATTTCTCTCTGGCACAAAGTGCTCCTGAAGGACCTGCTTACTGTTCAGAAATGCTCAAGTTCAGACAATGCTGGTCAAGCCTTTTGACACGGACTAAATTATAATTGGTTGGGAAAGCAGAGGAGACTCTACCAGCTCCAGTGAGCAATATATTTAACCCTACTGTTTTATATTTTGGGTTTAGCTTGGTCTTATTGAACACTTCTTGATCACTACTGTTGTCTGTAGGAATAGTGCAATGTGCCCAGCACCAGATAGGACTGGGCCCAAGGCATCCAAGTTTCAAAATTGATAGATCTTAGCTATTTTTGAACAACTCCTAGATGTTTGCTCCTAATGTTCTGGCTGGTCCACTGAAGTCAAAGAGAGGCAGAGGCGGTTTACATACAAGAGTGGGAGTTGGAAGTCCTGGCTCTGCTACTGACTTTCAGATTTCTTCCCCTCACACGTAAACTGAGAATACTGCCTGCATTTGTAAAACAATCTGCAATTTTACAATGACAAAAACCTTCAAAGAGAAAAAAGAAAAAAACAAGACAGAGAGGTTCTTAGCCTTTTTCTCCCATAATGATACAAAGAAACCATGTCTCAGATATTCCAGGACTGCCAAAATTTGAGAGCTATCTCCTCAAGGACTCCCCAAAATGGAAACTTGGACCAAGTTTTCAAATTCTGGACAATGGTTGGGGCCCGGCAGCATCCTGCTGTGTTTGCTGAGAGGACGCAGCGGTGTGCTGCCTGCTAGTGTGGGAATGCTACTTCCAGGTTAAGAGGTAGCAGTCAGCTCCCTCCTAAACCAGCAGCAGTGGAAATGCACTCATGTGGTGCTAAGCCCAGGCCATCTAATTAGTCCTGAATGCTGCTATGCTAATTAGCTCTGCTGAAGGAGACAGAGCTAATTAATTTCTCCACAAAGCTGCAACAGCTGGAACTGCAAACAGTGAGAAAACACTTCTGCCAGTGGAATTCCTGGAACAGTGTCCTGTATTTTGACCCTGGTTGCAATACACTGATCTCTCCCAAACATTTTTCTATCTAGTCAAGAGCAAGTGTGGACTCCTTCCCCCAGTTAGTGGTATGGAAAGAGCTAGGTGATTGAGGAGTTGAGCATTTATGGTCAAGATCAGGAAGTTTTCATCTTGCACTTAAGGCACTGAGGTGGGACCAAGTTGACCCCCCTATGTGATTTTGAAAAAAATCTCATGATCTCTGTCCCTTAGTTTGTGGGCAAACCAGGACCAACAGTACTGCCTGCTCAATAAGTGTGTTTGGGGGATGGATACTTGCATGCAAGTGCTCAGATGCAAAGGAAAGTTTGATTCAATGAAGAATGTGAAAGGAATCCATTGACCTGTAAGCCAATAAGAGCCATATTCTATTCCACTGATGTGTAAGTGGGCATAGGTTCACAAGTGCCATCCTATTTCACCTTGCTCGAGTCCCTGAAAGATAACTAATATAAGCGATGGGTGGGTTTTCCTCCTCCTGATTGTATTTTTGTGATTCAACCTTCAGTGTAAGATGATGGTGTATGATAAAAGTGGATACATTGATGGACTATCAGGGATGTGAGCAGGGCAGAATAGGATTGTATTTGGGCTCTTAGGTCCACCTGGACAGCTATTATTTGTAAAAATATGTGGCCTTAAGAGCCACTGATTTCCCAAGTTCAGTAGCTAACCCAAAAATATTGCATTGTCTTTCCTGCTTAATCAGTTGCTGCTGTCCCAGCCCCCTGAGAAATTACTAGAGAGTCAGTGATAGATTTTGCCCAAATGATACACTCTCTGTCAGCATAAATTGAAATAAAATATTTTGTTTTATTTATTTATTTTCCCTTCCAGAAAACAAAAAAAAAAACAGAGAGAGCTATGACCTATATGAAAGACTGCCTGAGAGCAGTAGTTCAACTAATAAAATATATATACATGTATTTATGTCTCTCTTTCTTTCTTTCTGTCTCTCTGGTTGAAATGCTAAGGAGAGATATGACCCGAATGACAGATTCCCTTGATAACACAAGCACAACTAGTAAAATAAAAAACCCAAAAATAAATCTTTTTCTCAGAATTCCTTTTAACTACTTCCTCTCTTCCCCCACAGAAGCATATAAGAAGTGCAGCACAGACAAACTTACATGCTCACACTAGTGGTCTTCACTTAAGGTTTCAAAAGCTGCAAAGCTCAGGTGTTCTTAGTTTACCTCAAACCCCCTTCACATGTGCAGTGACGCTGGCAACAGTTGCCTTCATCTAGGATTAAATTTGTCTCAGTGCTGAGACTCATTCCTCACTTACATCCCACTTAACTCCAATAAGCCAAGTCCTCAACTGCCATAAATTGTCACTCAGTTGAAGTCAATGGAGCTATGACAATTTGTGCGAGTTGAGTATAGGGCCCTATGGAATTAAGTGGTACAGAGACTTCATTTATGCTTACTGCAAAAGGATCAACTGGCTGAGCACAGAGCTTGTAACCAATTATTATTTTGGACAAAGTTCTCTTCATGGAACATCTGCAAACAAATCTCATTTTTCTCAAATGGGTTCCATCCTTACAATTAGTTCTTAAGTGACTTCATGAATTTTGATGCATTGTGAATCTTCACAATGCATTATAATGCATTGACTTGGCAATGCCAAGCCCAGATCTCAACATGTCAGCAGCATGACTTGGCATGCCAAGCCCAGATCTCAATGTTTCAGCAGCATTGCTTCCTCCTATGCTTACCTAGGATTGTCTTCTTCATATGCTTACCTATGATTGTCTGTTCCCATCTGGCAGAGAAAAACTCTTAATGGGACGTTAGGTGAGAGTGCTTGGGGGAAGACAGTGTGTGAATTGTGGATTTGAATAATGTAGATGAAACCAGGTGGAAGGCTGACTGGGAAAGATTCAAAGCAGAATGCTGTAACGAAGCAGAGACAGCCAGAGGCAGCTTTTTAGAGACAGCTCTATTTCCCCATTTCTAATAAAGCTTTGTGTTGGATAAAAACAATTCTTTACCATTGTTTCTTGACAGAATGCACCTTTAAATGCACTTTCTATGTGCAACAGAGCAGGGTTTCTCAACCTTCTTCTTCCAGAGGCCCCCCCAGCATGCCATAAAAACTCCACAGGCCCACTTGTGCCACCACAACTGCCCAGTTCCCCAGCCCTGCCTACATGGCACTGGGTGCAGCAGGTGGGGTTCAGTGGCAGGGAGCCCCGGGGCCCCACTCACCCAGCAGCAGCAGTGCAGAGCCTCACTCGCCTGCCCACAGCACTGCCTGCAAGATGGAGGCTGCAGGTTGCACATGGTCCCTGCACCTTCCTCGGGATTTCTTCAGTCCCAGGGGGCTGAGGCAGCTCCTCCCCATGCCGGGTGGACCCCCTAAAACCTGTTTGCAGCCCCACAATGGGGTGCAGACCCCCAGTTGAGAACCATTTCAATAGAGCTTGCTACTTAACATTTTGTCCTGTATGAGTATTTAATTATAACCCAAGTTCTTTACTGCAGCTAGGAGAAGTGGAGTACAGCCGCTTTACTGAAGTACAGACAGGCAGAACTTACTGGCAAGTGAGCAATGTCATGCTAGTTTAGGGGTGTGCAAAGTGGGCCCTATTCAATTCTGATTTGGCCCAAATTGAGGACAGTGATTCGATTCGCTGATTCAGATCACTGTCCCTGATTCGATCTGGCTGAATCTAAATCTGAAGATTCAATGTTGATTCAGAGAATCAGTGATTTGCCCATAGACACAGCTTTAAATGTTTTTTCTACATACCTCGAGGTAGTAGCATGGCTTGTGAATGCTGCGATGCTGGGGTGCATGGAGCAACCCACGGGAGTGTGTGTGTGTAGGGAGGGGGGCCTTCCACATGTTCAGCAGCAAACCCCACTTCCCAGTCCACTGAGGAGCGTGCTGGGGGGGGCCCTAGCACCTCCCCAACTCAGAGATTTGCTGCGGGGGGACCCCGGGTGCCCCCTAGACCCAGGAGGCACCAGTTGCTGAGCCGGGGGGATGTGGGGGGGGGCCCGTCCACTCCTCAGAGGACCCAGAAGTGGACCTGGAAGTGCTTCTGGTCCACTTCCAGGTCTGCTGCTGAGCGCGCTGGGGACCACCTGTGCTCCTGTGGGACACTCCATGCGTCCCAGCATCACTGCACTCATAAGCCACCTGGTACCTAGAGGTATGTAGAAAAAATATTTAAAGCTGTGTCTATGTCCGAATCTCTCCAAATCTATTCGGAGGGTTCTGATTTGATATGGAGAGATTTAAGGGTCTGTCTGATTTGATTCAGATTCGGAGATTCAGCCACCAAATTGGGCTGAATCTCCACTGACTTGAATCAGGGACTGAAGCTTCGCACAGACCGAACTAGTGTGTGTACTACTTCTGGTTCTGGAAACGGTCCACGCGGAGAGGCCTCAAGACAACATTGCTCTTCACTGCATAGATGTATAGTAAGAGGGTTTTTTAGGTGGTATGAGCATGTGGCCAGATGTGGTTTGGCCCAGGATCAAACTGAGAAGGGGCAGTATAGGGCTACATGCTAGTTCAGTGTATATGCCAAATGACATATCCAGCAAAGTGACTGCCATTTTGGGCACTTCCACACAATGCAAAGGCTTCTAAGAACTCCACCGTTAGGTGCCTAATTCTCTTCACACACTGTATAGGAGGACATATAGTGCATCACACCAGAAAGGAAGGTGACAGAGATTGGCACACCAGCACCTAAGTCCCTTTGTGGCTTTAGCCCAGAAAGCCTAGCTGGAGTAAGACTCTTGTCTCTACTATACATCTAAGAGTCCTTTTAAGAAACACTGGTATGAAAGCTGTAATTTGAAAGTCCTTCAGTATGCAGGAGAAAAGACAGTAATTTAATCTTCAACATCTTACCTGCCTAATGCAATGAGAAACTTTTGCCTATGCCATTTCTATAATTGACACAGAATGCTGTTAAGTGAACATAATATGAAATGCTCCATAATTTACAGCATGCTTGGATTTGAAGGGCAATGTGTGAACTGCATGATTTTGCCGTGCTGTGATGCGACATTTTTTTAATTGCTTGCTTTTTAAGAGGTAGCAATAAAAATATTTTAAAAATTAAAAATATTCATTAAAAGTTGATGATTTTGCTTAATTCAGTTTCCAATAAATTAGCAAGTCTTATATAGTGATATTCATATTTTTAAATCCCTAGTTTTGGGTGTCTAATGATTGAAAATATGAAAAAAAAAACTTTCCCATGCAAAGGTGGACCACTTGTTCTTGTGCTAGTCAGAGGAACACCAATGAGCAGTAAGTACCAGAGCAGAATATAAATAGGTGCAGATGAGATTCTAGCAATAGCTTTCCTTCCAGCTGTCATGCAGCCAAGCCAATTGCATTTGAAGAACCTGTGACTACATATGTTATAATTTGATGGAAAATAATACTGTGACCTATTAGAGGCAGGAAAGCTGAAGGTCTGTCAGGTCACCAAATAAATGCAAGGCAGAGCTATGGATATAATCATTTAAGACATGAAAGTGGAAGTAATGGATGAGCACTGGATTTCAATTATCCTTAGATAATTCAAATTACTTTAAATAGATAGCTGACCTACTAAAAGTCTGCCCAGTCTCAGGTCTTATATTTGCTGGCCAATTCAGATAATGACTATTTGATCCTGTTCTTTTTCTTTTTTCACAGAACAGTAAAATTGTTAATAGCAGAGTACGGCTTCTTTTGAGCTGAACTTGCAGTAACCTGCTGTTCAACAGCTCTCCATGTTAAATTCAGTTGTTACAGCATTGACATTCGCAACTTGATAAGTTAAGGTTGTATCGCTGGCATTTTCATTCTGAACAAGCAAGTCCTTTTATAGCATTGGCCGCAGGAAATGGCTGGATGTTTTTTCTCAAGAATTGACTGGTGTTCTAATTTTTGAAGATCATATTGTTGCTTATTTTAAAATTAGCCTCATGTGAGTTAAAAGAAAAAACAAAACAAAACAGGAATAATGGTATGACTGGGGCAGATTATAGACATAGCCAGGATAGATACAGTCAGGATCCCTGCGCCAGTACATTAGAAGGAAACTTCAGCTATTTTATATTATTATTTATTGCCTTTATTATTATTTATCTTTTTTTTTAACTGTAGTACAATACAGAAGCCCAAGTCAGGCATAGTACAAATGGACAACAGAAAGATGCTCCTTGCTCCCCGCACCTTACCTTCTGTGTAGCATTATAGGAAGTATTTGCATTACAAGAGTACCTAGTAGTAGGCATCTGTCTGTCTCCCAAGACAATAGAATTGCTCTGAGTGAGGCATCAACTCACTGAACATAATCCTCACTTGAAAATAAAGCAAAGCTGGAATAACCTCTCCAGGATGCAAAAGCCTGGGCAGTGTATATGGAGACACTGAGCTGCCCACACACCAGTGTCCCCCTCTTGGCCTTGATGGTTTAATCCAAAGGAAAGGATCCAGCAAGTACATCTGAGACCAGGTTGACTACAGGAGCTGCCGGAGCAAAGGAGTAAAGGAGATCATTTGTTTGGCTATCGGGGCATTATTCCCAGACTGGCCACTGACCAGGATTAAAGAGCCCAGTCTACCCTATCATTAAATTTTGATGGATCTATATGGAATTTCATTAGCATCAGGAAAAGGGGTCTATTAAGGCCCAGGATTAGCATTTTTTCAGTTACTTTAGTTTCCTGGAAAATATCCCAGCAGTATACAAACTGTTCTATAGTGGGATCTTTTTTTCTACACTGGGATCGCCCCCCACCCAGATCAGCTTCCCCTCTGTTCAGGAGCTCTCTCTTTTTTAGTAGTATGGGACAAGCAGATTAATTATGACCCCCTGGTGTCTAACACTTTATTATGTTCTACTGGGTCCATGAAGACTCATGAAGAAAGAAGTCTTTTTCTGAAAGGCTGATGAGCACCTACAGGCCCCAACCAAAATGAAGACCCTATTATGTTAAGAGTTGCACATGCCTATGATAAAATCCAGCCTCTCTTATAGTTTAAATGGACAAAATGAAAGAAGAGGGAAACATCATTAGTTCCATTTTCCAGATGGGGAACTAAGGCACAGAGAGACTAAGGGCTGGATTCAGGTATAGACTTAGGTGCTGAACTGCCCCTTTTACTGCCTCAGTCCAAAATGTAGATTGTTAGCACCACTGCTGCCTACCACTGAAAGCACCTAATCCCTTATACGTACGGTGCTCATAGATCCCATTTCCACTGGAACACTCCTGTTTTAAGCACTAGTTCTAGGCATCCTGTCAGTTTAGTCAAATGAACGCTTTTGTCCTGTTTTCAGTGGAAATGGAAATGCAGTGATGGCAACACTCTTTAGTCAGGGGGTGTGACAGGGGTTGCTTCTCCCTTAGTATCCTACAGGTCTCTTCAACCCCTCCCCTCCCACTGCACACACTTCATGATGTGTTCAGCTGAGGCCAGAGTTCAGATTCAGCTGAGAGTGCCAGACAGTGGAGGAGAAGCAGTGTGTCCCATTGTGAGACTCAGGAAACATGGTCCTCCTTCCTAGACACCTAAGTTTTCATCAGTGAAATCCACTAGGCACATTATTATTTTTTACTGGGCTTACACAAAACCACCAAGTCTTCACAGCACAGGCAGCTGGCTGCTTAAATATTGGAGAGGTTGACGAAGTAGACATAGCCTCTTACTCCAGGGAGATTAGATGGGGAATTCTCAGCTCCCAGTCTGGGCCTTGTGTTACACAAAGCAAGGACTTGTGCTCATAGTACTCAGGTGGGGTGTGATGGATTGAGTTCAGATCTCTCCTTTGCCTATTTAGAACTGAAACTCCTACCGTCTAGGGCAGCTTCCTAACTCTAGAGTAGAAAGTATTATCAGAGGCAATACCTCTCAGTTTCATCTGTTGACATTGTTCTGCTTTGCATAAACAATTAAATATTTGTTGTACCAAAATGAAAGTAAAAATGAGAGGATGCTTGGATGGCTTGGTGATTGGAGCACTTGTGCAGAAAGAGTTGTAGTTAAGTCCTTCTGTAGAAAGGTTTGGGTTTCAGGGGTAGCTGTAACACCCCATGGTGACCACATAGCCCCTGCCTCTGTCCAGCTCTGGGGTACCCTCCCCTTCTCACTCGTCTGCCATGCCTTTGATCTATTCATTGGATGACTGAAAGGGAGGCTGCCTAACAGTCCTAGAGTGAGCACCAGTCCTTCTGACAGCCAGAAGCTGCCTCCTGGACCTTGCTGGTCTCAGTTCTGGCCCTCTTGGGCTATGAGGGCACCTATTGCCTTAAGGGCTATTCACAGCCTCTGAACTGCCCTACAGCCATGACCACGCCTCAGAGGTATTACTGTTCAGACTTTCTCCTTTGTTGGGGCCTCAGCCTTCCTGGCTTCCACCTCTTTACTCTCTCTGGGCCTTCTTTCCTAGGCTTAATATGCTGGGCCTGACTTCTGGGCTCCAGCCCTGGCCCTGTCTCCACCCTGCTTGGGCACTGGGCCCCCTGGCCCTATTTGGCTTCCACTTGGGCTATCACTTGGTGTCCTAAGTCCCCAACCCTTGGCAAGACTCAAAACACATGCGTGCCCTCAGGCACTATTTGAGACCTCTGCCAACCCCTGATAGTCCCAGACTAAACCACTGGTGTAAACTACGGCAAAGGAATAAGCCCACTAGCTATAATTGCAGGCTCCCAAGCCCATTGGCTGTCACACAAACTACACCTGCATAAAGTCTAGGCATCAGCAGTAGTTTACTGTCAGGGCAGCAAGACTCCCCCCTTCCCCTGGGTTACATCCCTCTGTAAGCCACCAGAGTCTTCCTGGCAATGCCCGGGGCAGCTCAGAAATCAGGCAGGAATCCTCCTACATTGTCCATTAGGCTTCCTAATCAGGAGCTCTTCTTCCTGTGGTTTGCAGAGCCAGACTGCTCCTCTGTCTCGAACTCTAGGCTTATATGCTACCTAAATTCTGCCCCTCCTGGCAGGGGTTCCTCCCCAGGGCCTGATGGCTGGTTGCCAAGGCAGCTAAGACTGCTGCTCTAGCAGTGTCTTGCTGCCCAAGCTAGGCTCTGACATGTCATCCTATTTCAGAGCCACTAGCTCTGCAATAAGCAGTCATAACCTTTTGTCCTTAGCTGCCTATTCCTTTGCAGCCAGCTCATTCGAGGTGGAGTTATCCTGGCCAGACTGAGGTTGCGCCCCTTCACTCTAATGGGCAACTCCCTGTTTAGGTAGCAGTGTTTCTTTGCTGCCTTCCCTCTTATAGCTGGCATGTATTCAGGTGTCTGGGGTCTATAGGCTGTATTTACTTTCCTTAATGTAACAAGACCCCCATGCTCCTGGTTATACCCTCCTCCAATTAATATCTAATTATTTAAATAAAATGGACATAAGAAGTTAGAATCAACTGTTTAATGCCCAAGTTGTTTTGGTCTCAAGTCTCCCTTCAGCTATTAGATGACTTGGGTGGCTTTCTCTCAAGTGATCTGTGGCCCAGGCATCTAATAATCCACTTGAAGCCTATAGTGATATAAGATGCTTAGTTGAGAACCCATGCCCCCTCTCCTCCACCACTAGGTATTGCAAAGATGTGGATCTAAACCAAATTTTCTTACCTGAAGTCACATATTCAAACCTTGCAGAGCTGTGGACTTGAATGGAGGTTTCTGAAGGACAAGTACAACGGCCAGACTACTACTTTCTATTCTGGAACAACTAGGTAGAAGTATTCCAGTTGTGCTGCAGATTATACTAGAAACCTTCAAGCAGCAGACACCTGCTTGGTAGCTGAATCTTCACAATGTATTATAATGTGGAACATTTGGGAGCAAGCAGATAGGATGCATCTGCTGTTGACTTTTCCAGATATGTCCCAGCTAAAGCACACCTGCTGTGCTGTTAAATATTCCAAGTACATCCTAGCAGTCCATTGATTTCAGCAGATTACAGAGGCTTGTGGGATGTGGTGAAGAACTGGTTGAGAAAATGTCAGGGCAGGGGAGCGGGGCTGCTGCTTTTGTGTTTAACTCTGTTTTAATTAAACAAAGTGGCAACAGATTAGTAGAAAATCTGTACTTTTCTCCAAATTGCCAAATTTCAACAAAGCAGAAAGTGTAGAGAAATCTTGGGGATTGCTGATAGACTGTATTTGTTCACTATTTCCCAGATGTTACAGGACTTCTAAAATATGTTGGCTGGCTTATTCAAAATAAAGTGTTTAATTAATAATTTATTTTACAGAGGCATCATCAGAAAGATGTGACCTAGAGGAGTTTATTTATTATTCATTAATTTTTTGTTGCACAAATAATTTATGGAAACAAATTTACCACTCTTCATGATTCACGCTTTTACACTGGTCACTCACGTTACATGAAATTGTCCTATTTTCCTGATTGGATGATTCAGACGTGACAAGTAAGTGTTAACTTAGCTCATGTAAAAAGAAAATAAAGGAACTGCGAATAAAGGACCTGCTTGGATTGTCAGCGGATTTTAAGCATGTGACCACCTGTGTTACTGCTTGAGTTAAAAGAGTAAAGCCATTAGAAATACAAGGTAAGTAATTTCAGGCATGTATACTCCTAAGTTTACCTGCCATTAGAAAAGGAGAAAGACTTACGGTATTTTTGTCTTAGTTATATTAACAGGAATGAAATAAAATTCAAATGAGAAGTCATTAGAGTATTTGAAGGTGATTTTTCTTACTGCGTGCCTAGGTCTAGAGTAGGGCAGGCCTGAATACTTGATTGTGTGCAAAAATGATTAAGAGGCGACCGTCTCTAAGGCCACTACCAGCTTATCCACTTAGACAACCAGTCCACCAAAGCACAGATCAATTTCTATGGGAAGCAAGTCATGCTTTAATTAAACAGCTCTAATTAGATTACAAATGGCTTTAAATGTGCAAGTAATAATTCAAAAAAGCAAAACAAAACTGTACTTTTGTTAGTCGCTCAATATGGGAGCAGCTGGCTTCATCTGAGAGAGAGTTGTGTGTGCCATTCTCTCCTGATGATTTGTTTACCATGCCTGGGACCTTCTGAGACACCCGCTGGTTAATATTAATAGTAGAGTTTTGCTTTAATTGGCTAAGCAAAAAATGAATCATTTATCTACATGAAGCATCCCTATAAGAGAAAAATGATCATCAATAGTTACAGCCTGGGTAACTAGGATGGTTGCATCCATAACAATGATCTACAATCCTGTTTAGCAATCAGTCCTAGGAGACTAATTCCACTGGCTTGCTAGCTCTCCTAAATTCATATTAACCTACTCTGGTCCTTTACTTGGCTGGAGAAGGAAGAGTTCATTCTAATGAAGCTCCACTGGAGTCTACAACATTACAACAGGGATGAAATGTATTACTGGGCTAGAAATTTCAAATTAGATGCTCATCTCTCACTAAACTTCTGATGACACTATGCTCCAAATAGGTCATTGCAGCTTGTGTAGACACACCCAGGTTAGTTTTAAACCAGACCACTCAGGGAGCTACAGTAAAATGGACAGCACAGTACTCCCTTGGGGACCCTGGGTAAATTCTTGGCTCAACCCCATGCCACAGCAGCTACACAAATATCCTTACCAAAGCAAGGATGCTAAAAACTAGCTTGAACATTTCAATACTGACCGTAATTATGCCTCTGGGGGATGACATCGATTTAATCTGAGTTAGAAAGGTTATCGGGCATCTCACTCCCTGAAGCTGCTTTGAAAATCCCAGCCTAGGCATCTGAGTTTAGGTTAATCCCTCTTCCCTGGTTCTCCTTCAAGTCACAAAGCACACATGGGAAAAGGGAGTATGGCCTGAGATTGGCATTTTTTTCCATGCCTTCACCATCTCTTGTATCATGGCTCTTTATCTGGATACAGGTTGTAGCACTGATAGACGGAAGGGGCATGCCCAAAAAGAATGCCATGTGATGGCAGTTCCATTGACACACTCCTCTCAGGCCTAATTCTAGTGGCTGATGGGGTACCAGCTGGGGAGGTATCCACGTGAAGCATCCTCCTTTCATTCTGAGTTACTTGAGGACTGGTAGCTTCAGGACAGCAGTAACAAAGGACCTTGTGTGTGCATGCGTACGTGCGTGCATGCGTGTGTGTATGTGTAGCTCTGGACTACCTGGGTGGTAATGTGTATAAGAGTAGAGATGTCAAAACTTAGAATTTCCCTTTTCTGTGAAATATTGATATTTTGAAGTCATTCTCTTTCCAAATCAAAACCTAAATTCTGAATTTTGGAAGGGAAATTCAACTATGCTGTATAGCTGAAGTCAGCCTGCTTGCTGTTAGAGACCACGATGAGACTTAATGACAGGACTCACTGTTCCACATCTGATACCGAGAGTCCTTACACTTTCCTTTGAAACATGAGCTATTGACCACTGCCCTAATATAGCTCTTCATTGCAGTCAGGTGTGACTGCAGACTCTGAAGTCCTTTTCAAGCTAGCTGTTTTGGGTACTGTGAACTATATGGTGTAGCAGTGACCTGGCCCAACCCCACACTTATTAGGGTGACAACCACCAGGGTGCACCACAGTTTGTGTCATCTGGGGCTGTCCTGGCAGCAGGTGACAGGCCCATGGGCAGACAGTACACCCTCCTGCACACTTGGCTCCTGGGCAGGGCAGTGGTGAAGTGGCAGGGGATGCACTCCCCACATGTCCATCCCCTGGGCAGGGCTAAGAACAGGGAGCTCGGCTCCACCTGGACCCAGAAGCCAGACAGAGCCAAAGCAAGTAGCTGGCTTGCCTGGCATCTCTGAGAGCCTGGAGGCCATAGCTACAAATAATGATGAGCCCTGCAGGGGTTCTCAGCATGTGACAGTAGCCACAGGGCATGTAGGGGTATGCAGGGGTCTGGGTTGGCTCAGGTCAACTTGGAATTTCCCTTATAGGACAGCACCAGCCCCAGCCCCAGGAAAGGGGAGGCAATGATGTAGGCACTGCTTCCCTCCATCAGAGCCCAACAATGTCTTATCAGAGACTAGCTTAATCCTAGTTCCCATGACAAGAACCTGACCAACTGCAGATGCTAGATGCCAGGTACCTGCAAAGACCTCATGGTGGTTCATAGTGTTCATGGCCCCAAAATATTCATAGAGGTTGGCCCAATACAGGCCTGCTCTGTGAATCAAGTTCATGACTGGGGGGCAAACCCTGAAGAGCCATAGCTATCTGAGGAGAAGTCTGATACATACTGATAAAGCTAGGCCCGTGAACAGGTCTAGGCCCGTGAACAGAGAACAGTTGACAGACATAGCTATTTATGTTACTTTATTAATTCTGATGTGGTACAGATGTCACTGGCCATAGACCTTTGCTGCAGTAACAGGACTCATCTAGCCCATGTCGGTCCCAGATCATTTGTTTTTCTTCCCAAGTTAGACTTGTCTTCCAGTACATGAAGGCAGGAACCTAGGGGACCAGATGCTTACCATGATATCATCACAGGAACACTTGAGTGGTAAGGGGTGGGGTATAGGGGAGGAGGAACCCTACAGAAGATACCTGGACACTGAGATCTGCACCCATCTCAATGTACCCCACTACACTCAGGTAGTACCTCCTAATATCTGTTTTATTAACACCAAGCCATGGGAGGAGGAATTTGGATGAAGGGAGCTAAACACTCATTGAGAGTGCAGAACCTGGACCCAAGTGTGACCCTTCGGCCCAGGTCCCACTACAATAGTCCTGTACCATGGAGCCTGGGTTAGGCTAGCCACTCTGATGTTACCTATATTCTCAGGCAAGTGTTCCAGCCTCCACTGATATTTGTGCTGCTGTGCTACACTGCTAGCTTTGGCATGTCTATAAGAATATATATGACACAGCATCTGATAAAGTGAGGTTGGGCTCATGAAAGATTATGCTGTACATCTCTGGTGAAAAATCTATCCTGCCTTCTATTAGAACTGAAACTGTATATTGATGATGGGGAGTACATACACATATGTAGGTTACAGAACTGGATGAATCTTGGGGCCTGACAAGGTCTTGGAGTTCCTCTGAATTCCAACATAACGTATGGACCATTTACAATGACAAAAATGCTTACTTTCTCTCATTTCATTAAAAAATCCTGTTAATGTAAGTGCTAAAGTGCTATTATTTATTCCAATCTCATAGCATATTTACAGTGGTATTTGAGAGCAATTTTATGAGAACAATTAATAATACCTAACTTCATATTGTTTTACCTTAAAAAAATTCCAAATGACATGATAAGTTCCTATTAGTGGCTTTCAAAAACGGTCACTCAGAGATCTGTTTTCTATGATGTTTGCATGATCAAGCATGTCTAAACTGAAGAGAAGGTTACAGCAGTGCTGGTGACATGACTGTCTATGCATGGAGTAGACATGACAGAAATGAAAAAGAAACAAAAGACAGGCCTTGGACACACAGCGCTGTTCTTGGTTTCATTACAGGCCTGCTGTGTATGACTCAGAACAAGTTTGTGCCCCTGTCCCCAGTGCTGTCCTGTGTTTTTTCAGATGATAAGCTCTTCAGAGCATGGACTGGCTCTCATTGGGTGCATCTACACATATGCAACTGTGGAGTTGACTAGTTAGCTATTAGTTCTATTAAGGTGCTGTTAGCTCTATTAAGCTCTATTAACTTCTCTGTAGGATACTACTGTCTTGACAAGTACTATCATACTGTGGCATTATTTAGTGCATCAAAATGCATGTGTAGATGGTGTGGTGGGCCAGTAGGGCTTCTGCATTGAGCCACCCACCTCACTGCACCTGACCACCTTCCAGGCTCTGAGTGCCTCCTGGGGGTGCCTCACGTCTGGCCACCCCCCTTCCTGGAGCGCACCCACTAGCCTGGAGGTTCCACTGCCACCACCCATGGCTGGCCTTGATTCTGGCTCTGTGCACCCAGGGAAACACAGGCCTAGTAGCCCTCAAGGGTACTTGATTCACTTCAAGAACTTGGGATGCATCGCTCAGTCAGAAGCACAAGTAGTGGCCTCCCTTAGTCAGCCGAACCAAAGGGACCCCAAGGCATAATCTAGACCCACTCCCAGTAAGTCTCCCACACTAGGTACAAAGGAGAACTTTATTGGTTACAAAGGGTAGGGTTGGAATAGGTTACAGGCTACAGCAATATCAGATAAATCCCATACAGCAAACTCCCATAGCTGGGTAGCCTTTGATCACGTATCTGAGTTACTGCAAGCTATATATCTAGTTAGATCTCAGGTAGCTTGCTCACAAGTATCACGCAGAGGCAAGTGGAGATTCCCTCTGGAGGCAGGCAGTTCCTTGATCATGAGTTTTGAGAGAGAGAGCAAGTTTCAGATGGTTCAGCTCTTCTCTCTCTGAGTCTTCCACATGGCTGCTGCCCCCATCTCCTGGGCAGTCCTTAACTTATATAGCCCTTGTGACCTCATTTACCTGGTCCAATGGAGACCAGCATTTGTTGGCTATCAGACAACCAATTTGAAATACATCACTGGTTGCTGGGCAGACTGGCAGTTCCTAGCTCCCCAGTAGGAGCAAGTCCCTCACCCAGGTATGTGATACCAGTCATGTAGGCAGAGGGAGAAGGTTTTCCCCCTCCCTCAGAAATGTATCCAGCCCAGGTTACCTAAAGAGATAAGGTAAGGTGTGTATCCTCTGCTGGGCCCATCCTAACCAAATTGTCACAGAGCAGAGTTTTTGTCCACAGATGGTGACCAGGGCTGGCTAGGGAGCAGGGGTGCTACAATGCGGGGGCTACTTGCCAGCTAGCCTTGCACTGAAGCACCCTTGTGCCCCAGCCAGCCCCTTTGCAGCACATTAAGCCGGGCCAGAGCAGCTCTGGGCTGGCAGGCTGACCCCAAGATGTCCTGCCAGCCACAGCTTCTCAGCCCTGGCTCAATATGCTGCTGTCCCAGCTGCACATGTAAATGCTGAGCCAGAGAGCATTAAACTCTAGCATGAACTGTGCCAGAGTTTATTGCTATGTGCTAATTGCACATGTAGCTGCACCCATTAAGTGTTTGTACAGTGCCAGATACAATGAGGCTTTAGTCACCATAGGCT
>NW_017729015.1:7087217-7087480 GCF_001723915.1 Gavialis gangeticus | reverse complement strand
TGGGTCAAACCAGTTTATGGAACTTCTGTCCTAGACTCCTTCCTGGTTCAAGTTAAATCAGAGTCCTCCAGCATCCCAGCACACTTTCCAGCTCTGGGTTGGGCTAGCCCCACCCCTCTGCTCCCTAGGTGGAGCGGTGAGGGCTGGCTGACAAAGGGCGGGGGGAAGCCTGGCTGGGGATGCAGCCCAGTCTATTGGGGGGAGGGGAGAGAGGCTGCCCCCCCCAGCAAACCCCAACTGCAGTCTGGGGCCAGGAAGGGGGT
>NW_017729015.1:7082012-7082217 GCF_001723915.1 Gavialis gangeticus | reverse complement strand
CTGAAGCACCCTTGTGCCCCAGCCAGCCCCTTTGCAGCACATTAAGCCGGGCCAGAGCAGCTCTGGGCTGGCAGGCTGACCCCAAGATGTCCTGCCAGCCACAGCTTCTCAGCCCTGGCTCAATATGCTGCTGTCCCAGCTGCACATGTAAATGCTGAGCCAGAGAGCATTAAACTCTAGCATGAACTGTGCCAGAGTTTATTGC
>NW_017729015.1:7080278-7081682 GCF_001723915.1 Gavialis gangeticus | reverse complement strand
TTCTTTTTCCAGTATCCTCTACAGTTTTTGCATGTCAGTGTCTTCTGTTCTTGCTGTCTCTGAACAATGGGAAGCTTTGTTTTATTGCTCTTCAATGAGCTTCAGCTCCAGTGTGGTTTTTCATTCCAGCTTTACAAACTGGTAGCTGAGTGATTTACTCTACAAAAACAGGCTTTGTTAGTTTGTGAAGCAGCTCCTTTGTATAGGTAGCAAAAAAACAGATGTTAAAGGATTAACTCTACCCTTGCTGATGCCCAGTCATCCCTGTTAGAGGCCATGGTGTTGACTGGGAATTCAAAGTTAGATGTTATCTATAGACCAGAGATACTCTGTACAAAAACAGATAGGCCCCCACCTCTCTGACTGAAATCCTCAGAATCACTATAAGTGTGTATATCAGAGCAAAATTTTGCCTCTGCTGTGTGTTGTGTTGGATGGTGACCAGTCACAATGCTGAAATTGTTGAATGTGATAGCCACCTTCCACTTAGACTAAACAAGGGATCGGTTGATTTTCCCTTTGTTTAATTACAGCTGAAACATTAGAAAAAGCACTATCCAGGCTAGACAGAAATCACACATGAACCAGTTTAAGTGGTCAGAAACTGGTTTAAACCTGTAACAGAACAGAAGTTTAGTGCACATAAACCAGTTTCAAAATGGCTGAAACTGGTTTAAGATAAACCTAGTTGAATGTAGTATCAGAGTTAACTGATCTGGGTCAAACCAGTTTATGGAACTTCTGTCCTAGACTCCTTCCTGGTTCAAGTTAAATCAGAGTCCTCCAGCATCCCAGCACACTTTCCAGCTCTGGGTTGGGCTAGCCCCACCCCTCTGCTCCCTAGGTGGAGCGGTGAGGGCTGGCTGACAAAGGGCGGGGGGAAGCCTGGCTGGGGATGCAGCCCAGTCTATTGGGGGGAGGGGAGAGAGGCTGCCCCCCCCAGCAAACCCCAACTGCAGTCTGGGGCCAGGAAGGGGGTGTTAAACACCCCTTCCCCTGCTCAAACTTACTGCTGGCTGCAACTGTGGACTACAAATCCCAGAGGAACCTGGAAGCAGGAAAAGAAAGTGATGAGCAGGAAGAGGAAGTGAACACACAGTTAGAGAGCTGTGATCAAGTGCCCTGGAGCTTTTGGCCTGAGCCACTGCAGGCCTGTGGCTGCATTTCCTGAATCAAAGGTAAATGTCTGTTCACTTCTGTTTCAATGTAATATGTGGAATTTAGGCTAACCTGAAAAGACTCAATTGATTGAGCCTTGGGCTTTTTGACTGTCTGTACCTAGCCCCAAAGACCAGATCACATTTTAAACTGAGCAGAGGCTTGGACATGAAATCCGAGGAATTTTCCAGAGGCAGACTGGATGTTGTATCTCATTATAAGGTTGACTTCATTTCTTATTGCATA
>NW_017729015.1:7067367-7075278 GCF_001723915.1 Gavialis gangeticus | reverse complement strand
CACAGCTTCTCAGCCCTGGCTCAATATGCTGCTGTCCCAGCTGCACATGTAAATGCTGAGCCAGAGAGCATTAAACTCTAGCATGAACTGTGCCAGAGTTTATTGCTATGTGCTAATTGCACATGTAGCTGCACCCATTAAGTGTTTGTACAGTGCCAGATACAATGAGGCTTTAGTCACCATAGGCTGTATGTAAATGCTAGTGAAATAAATATAATGATAATTATCACAATTATTTTCTAGTAACTGTGAGCAAACTTTTTTTTTAGACAGTAAATAGAAATAAAATGACAATTAGATCGTCTAATCTGATCTCCCTTATATCACAGACCATAGATTTTCATCCATGTACCTTTGTATTGAGCTCAGATAGTTAAGATTTCTTCCCGGGATTTCAAATAACCCATTGCTGCAATTGACCATGTACTTTACCAGCCTCATTTCTTTCTCTCTGTGTCTTCTGTTCTTGCTGTCTCTGAACAATGGGAAGCTTTGTTTTATTGCTCTTCAATGAGCTTCAGCTCCAGTGTGGTTTTTCATTCCAGCTTTACAAACTGGTAGCTGAGTGATTTACTCTACAAAAACAGGCTTTGTTAGTTTGTGAAGCAGCTCCTTTGTATAGGTAGCAAAAAAACAGATGTTAAAGGATTAACTCTACCCTTGCTGATGCCCAGTCATCCCTGTTAGAGGCCATGGTGTTGACTGGGAATTCAAAGTTAGATGTTATCTATAGACCAGAGATACTCTGTACAAAAACAGATAGGCCCCCACCTCTCTGACTGAAATCCTCAGAATCACTATAAGTGTGTATATCAGAGCAAAATTTTGCCTCTGCTGTGTGTTGTGTTGGATGGTGACCAGTCACAATGCTGAAATTGTTGAATGTGATAGCCACCTTCCACTTAGACTAAACAAGGGATCGGTTGATTTTCCCTTTGTTTAATTACAGCTGAAACATTAGAAAAAGCACTATCCAGGCTAGACAGAAATCACACATGAACCAGTTTAAGTGGTCAGAAACTGGTTTAAACCTGTAACAGAACAGAAGTTTAGTGCACATAAACCAGTTTCAAAATGGCTGAAACTGGTTTAAGATAAACCTAGTTGAATGTAGTATCAGAGTTAACTGATCTGGGTCAAACCAGTTTATGGAACTTCTGTCCTAGACTCCTTCCTGGTTCAAGTTAAATCAGAGTCCTCCAGCATCCCAGCACACTTTCCAGCTCTGGGTTGGGCTAGCCCCACCCCTCTGCTCCCTAGGTGGAGCGGTGAGGGCTGGCTGACAAAGGGCGGGGGGAAGCCTGGCTGGGGATGCAGCCCAGTCTATTGGGGGGAGGGGAGAGAGGCTGCCCCCCCCAGCAAACCCCAACTGCAGTCTGGGGCCAGGAAGGGGGTGTTAAACACCCCTTCCCCTGCTCAAACTTACTGCTGGCTGCAACTGTGGACTACAAATCCCAGAGGAACCTGGAAGCAGGAAAAGAAAGTGATGAGCAGGAAGAGGAAGTGAACACACAGTTAGAGAGCTGTGATCAAGTGCCCTGGAGCTTTTGGCCTGAGCCACTGCAGGCCTGTGGCTGCATTTCCTGAATCAAAGGTAAATGTCTGTTCACTTCTGTTTCAATGTAATATGTGGAATTTAGGCTAACCTGAAAAGACTCAATTGATTGAGCCTTGGGCTTTTTGACTGTCTGTACCTAGCCCCAAAGACCAGATCACATTTTAAACTGAGCAGAGGCTTGGACATGAAATCCGAGGAATTTTCCAGAGGCAGACTGGATGTTGTATCTCATTATAAGGTTGACTTCATTTCTTATTGCATAGCAAATCCTTTTAGTGGCTGCACATCACCCTCCCCTGCAGAGATGTGTGCTCCTTGGGTGGCTCTGGCACCTTCCTCTGGGACATTCCTGAGGCTTCAGCCCTTATAAATCAGTTGCACAAACTGAGTAGACAGGCCCATTAAAAAAATAGCAATTTTCTCATGCCTCCCCCTCCAGTTAATCCATCGTAGAGAAGAGAATTGGGTTCTTTGCCTTAACGGGTCCATTTTTGTCTCTTTTGGGGACTGAAAACAAACAAGCAATTTTATGTTGATTTCCTTATTTTTTGGATGATCTTTGACAAGTGCATTATTCACTTCATATTTTACAGAGAAATTAAAGTGGAGGAAACATTAGCCTTTCACACCTCACTGATCCCTGGAGCCATCTCCTATCCAAGCTGTCAGGAGACAGATAGTTTTTACTGGTATACTTCATTGTATCTAACAGCAGATATTTAATAGCTTTTTTTGCACTTCATGTGGAAGAATCTCCTTGGCAGAGCAGGTTGCCTCTTTGTGGCCTGATTGCATTGGCTCCTTCCACAATACAAGCAAGCTCCCTGTTTTCCCTCTTGCTTTCTTTTCAGAGATGTTAAAACTAAAATGACTGAAAATTGCACTGTGTTATATATGACTGGGTTATGCTAGAGTTCAGGGCACAAGGCCTTATCCTGGGGCATTATCTTCCTATCATGTTGTTGGGATGCCCCCCTCGTGAAGGTCCCAGGCGTGACGGTGGAACGGGGTGGCAATTGGAAAGTTTTGCGAACAGGTTGGGATTAGCGGCGGCAGAGTTCTGAGTGGCACAAAGGAGCATTGGTAAATAACAAGGTGGATTTATTGACTTACACTTTGTGGAGCATAGGCACGGTGATTCTTCAGTTACAGTGGTGATCAGACAAACAACAAAGGGATCTGTCGGCCCACGAGGTTCCCCAACGAGCCCTTGCTATCTACCCCTAATGGGATAGGTGCGGCTGCCCGTTGGATAGTCTCAGGGCTGGTCGACAGCTTATAACAGGATTATAAACACAAAACAGCTGTAACACGTCGTGATGAAACGCAGCTGAGATGCAACTAGCTGAAGTGGGCCGGGATCGCACGGGGTCAGTACACAAAGCTGAGATCAACGAAAGCCGGGTAAGCAGAACGCTGGGATCGAAGCTCAAACCGTCAGGGTGATCCGAGGTCGAGGTAAGAATCAAGCTGAAAGTCCAAAGCCAGGGAACCGGTACACAATAAGTGATCAAGAATGAAGACGTATCGAGAGTCAGCTATGGAGGAGAGACTAACAGGCTGCGTGGCCTCACTGAGGAGCAGTCGCTGAGATCAGCTTCAGCCCTCAGCTTTGCGAGTCTCCCCCCCGGGGGAGGGACTCCCTTAGCTTTTAAAGCAAATCTTTGCCCAATCAGGTGATGAGATGATCAGAATTTTCTAGAGAGGTTACCTCATTACCATTGCTCACTGAGCATGCTCAGCAGCAAGCTTTCGGTGGCAACTGGGCCTGCACTTTATTAAAAGTAGGTCAGGCTTGAGTGACAGGTCTGAGGTTCACGAAGGGGGCACATGCCAGGTCTGTTTCCATGGCACATGCTCAGTGGCTTCTGTATTGTCAGCACAATTTGGTAGACAAAATTTTCCATGACACATGTCTATCCTCCCTTTTACTGGGGTGACAGAAACTTCTGCCTACCCCAAGAAATCAGGCCTCTATGTTGAAACCCAGTTAAGGTGAATGAGATGATGTTTCAGAGAGGTTGTTTCAACCTGTCTGCAGACTCAGGTAGAACTGTCGATTGCATTAAGGTCCTACTTCCCTCCTTACCATCAGGACTCAGAAGACATTTTTGAATGAAAACTGACAGCATCACATGGCTTCAGGATCCGGGACCCATGCCTGGGCTCAGACCTGTTGGCTCAGTCCACTTTCAGGATCAGTAACGTTTTGAAGGTTTGGGGAACAACAGCACTCACATGCTATCACCACAAACTGTGTGGACCCTGCATTCCCTTCCCTACCATATGAGCAGCAGACTCCTTGGGACCCCTCCTTGTGTGCTGCCCTACCCCAGAGACCCCAACTGCTTCATCAGGAACAATGGGGGATTGACAGCCAAGTGGGAACCCATGGGCAGTCAAATGTTCTGCTGGACAAATCATTGCTCTGTTCCTGTTTGGTGATATCTGTTCTTATGTAGAGCCAGTTTATGAATACATAAAGTAAATAGCAATTAGTGCCCCCCTTAATCTCATATTTACCAATATATTAGGAAAGAAGATATACTCCACCTCACAAAATACCATATTCCTTTGAATATAAGGCATCATTACATTCAATATGTGCCATATTTCCTGTCTCTCCATTAACGAGAAAAAACAAAACACCAATGAAAGACACACTTACAAGGATGCAACCTCTATGGTATATATAGGAGATTGTACTTTTCATTTAACTCAAATGTAAGTTGCAAGCCAATTTCAGAAGAAACGTTTGTTTTTTTTTAAAAGTGTGTCATATTTAAATATGGTACAGAGGAGGAGCAGAGAATCATAGAAAGTTAGGGTTGGAAGGGACCTCAGAAGATCATCTAGTGAGCAGCTGTCGCTGTTCCTCAAAAATCACGTTCTTTGTTTTTCTTGATAGGAGTGGTTCCCTCAATTTACTTTGCGTCATGGTACAGCCCATTAGCACAAAATAAACCTATGCTGTATTTAAGCCTAAAGATATACGTGCTGTGTACACACATTACACAGGGTCTTTATAACCAGGTGAGTTCTGCCATATCAAACCTGTGTGAAATATTAAAAGCAAAATGGTCAAACTTCACAAGAGCAGATGCAGGCAGGGGGTTGTTCTGGGGGTTTTGTTTGGGTTTTTTTTGCATTCCCCGTTGGGTTTGGTACAAAAAACCCTACTTGTGAAGTTTTTCTTGGCTAACATGGTCCACTTTCAAAGATGATTCCCTAATGTTTACCTAAATTATACTCATTGCTTGTGTCCAGTGAACAAGAACAGGCAACATTGCAAGGTCCTGATCTCTCAGGAGATTTCTGGCACGCTGGGTCCCAGTTGTAAATGCTGTGAAAACAACCCATCTCACAGTAGTTCAGCTGTTACTAAAACTTGACTTGAACTTGACCTGAATTCTGGCTGGAAATATAAGTGCTGATAGGTGATGCAAGACATTGAGTTTGATCCATGCACCCTTTTTTCCCACTAAACTCCACACGGAGTTTCATTGGTTCCAAGTGACTTTGTGGCATATGTGCTACACAACATCACTAAAAGGATAAGATTCGTACTTCAACAGTTAGTGATCATTTGTGAAACACACTGGAACCCTCAAGATTAAAGATGTTACAGAAGAACTGAGCTGTTTCTTACTCTTTTCTCCAACACTAAAAATAATCATTCAAATATTTCATGTCCCATGGCAATAATCCAACCTGATTCTCAGGGGAATAGATTTACTTAGGCAGTCTTATTCTTCACAAGGACAACAGGTAATTTTTAATGTTGCAAGTTAATGTTTCCTGTTCCCTGGTGTCACCGATTGGTCTTATCCTCCAAACCTATTTTTAGGAACTCGTTCAGTCAGAAAATTCTCCATTCCTCTGTATTGCTTTGGAGTGACCTGCTCAAAGAAACTGGTGAATCTGGCACTCAGGCTTTGACTTTTAGAGCAGCCTTTTGCCATAAAAAGATTAGCTTGGAAAGGAAAAAAAAGTAAGAGAACACCTGATAGTGAGGGAGAAATCTGTGAGCACTGCAGCAGCAGAGCTGTTAACATAATATACGGATAATGAGTATCATGTCAAACACACAGAGGCAGCTGGGACTTGAACTAAAGCTTGCTGAAGTCAAGATAAGTCTCTCCATTGGCTTCACTTGTCTTTGGATTAGGCTTTGGCCAGCCTCTGGCCTTGGTACCCTTTGAGTTCCTTTCAGAATAGGACTTTAAGAACGTGGAGCATAGGCTTGCACATGAATGAATCCCACCTTCAAGGAAGAAAGAATTTTAGCTGTGATGGATCAAGTGAAGGGGGGAGAGGGACAGTTGTGCGTGCCATTCTTTCCTGATGATCTGTTCACCATGCCTGGGACTTTCTGAGACACCCACTGGTTAATATTAATAGAAGACTAAGAGAGAACTGGATTTTTCACTGTTAATGAATGATTAATTTTTCGGTCCTGTGGCACTTGGTAAATAGAGAAGATGACACAACTGTTGTTCCACAGAGTCCAGAGCCAGGTCTGTATTTTCATTATATATGCACAATGAGAAAGGTCAGTTCACTAAACATAATAGGATAACTCTTTACCAGTGTGAATGAATGGAGGGTCCCTTTGATTTCAGTAGAGGTACTCTCAGTTTAGCAGCAGAGAATTTGCTTCAGTATTGTTAGAGCGTGAACACAAACATAGTGCAAATATGCGCTAAGCAAATTCATTTTAACACGTCTCCTGTGATGAGCACCTCTGCAGACAGTTGTAGAGAAGTCTCCCTGCTCAAAGCCAAAATCTCACCTCACCCCGAAGAGAAGTCATTCACTGCCAAGTCTCCCCCTCCAATTTTGTTTCTTTTTGATTATACTGTGGCATACCCCTAGCTGAATAGAAAATAGTGTGAAGCTGTCTGATTCTGAACAGGGAAGGGGAGCAGGAGAGTACTTTGTATACTCTGTGCTGGAAAAGAAAAGCAGACTAGAGGGAGGAGAGTGAGCAAAAGAGAGTAATGACTTGAAGACCTATGAGAAAGGAAAAAAAAAGGAATGGAAATGCTTGCCCATTAGACGCAATAGATGGCCTATTGGTGTCAATCTCTGTGGAGCTCTTGGGTCTGATGGATGATTCCTCCCTAACCTTAGCAAAGATGGATTGAGCAGGCACATAAAGACCTGGCTTTTGCTTTACTTTATGAAAGGGAGAGGGTACCTGGATGTTCAAGGAAAGTGAGTGATGGTCTTTGTCCAGTTCATTTCAGCATCTTGGATGTTTCAGGCCATATGGACATCATTTATTAGAGCTGGTCAAAATGTTTTTGATTCCGTGGTTTTTCATTGGGAAAAGAGTGGTTTGTCAAAACCAACATTTTTTTTTCCAGGAACAACCTAGTTTAAATAAAGCTTATAATAGGAAAGCTTTCTTGGGATCAGGATGTACTTTCTCTTCAAAATGAAAAAGGCTGATGGTCTGGTGTGTAGGGCACTCTCTGAGAATGGAAAAGATCTAAGGTATAGTCCCTGCTGTTTCCCCACTTTCTATAGTAATGCCCTAACCCCCAGCCTATAAAATATTCTGGCCCGTGGATTCCCAAATCTTTTCTACCAAAGGTACTTCATTTTACAATAATTATGTGCCTCATCGAATGCTACCTGAAGTTGCCACTTAGGATTTAAAGCCCTTAGCCCTCTTGTGAAAGTAGGTGCCTAGGCTACTTTTATACAGAGTTAGGCAGCATCTGAGTGGGAGTTTTGGGTCTCTTCATTTTGGAGTTAGGTGCATGAGTCCCACCTAAATCCCACTTCAGGCACCAAAGTCTTTTTGTGGATCTAGCCCTAAACCTTTCTGTGTTTGCTAGTCATTTATCAAATGGAGTTAATGCTTCCTGAGTCACTTAGAGGCTCAGTGCCTTAATAAATGTATGGGGATGGAGTTTGTGTCTGTAGTAATTTAATACTAGTAGGATGAGGGCAAGAGAACAACACAGGTGTGCAAAGCAAACGCTATTTATAATTATTTCATAAATATTAGAGCTATACCGATACATCGATCTGATATCAGATTGGCACTGATATGGAAAAAATTGATTGCATTGGAAATGGGCCTGATGTGGCCAATAATTTGGCCAATAACTGGTTGTGTGTGTTCACAGTCACAGTGCAGCATGTAGGTAGCGAGGAACACTGCCCAGCAATGTGGAGAGTTGCATGCAGCTGGTAAGTCTCTTGTGGTGGAAGGGGAGGGAAAGGATGTGGGGGCAGATCAAGGCCCTTGTGGTGAGGGAAGAGTGGGCCTGGGGCTGGGGCAGGGGCTGGGGCAAGTGCTGCCCAGCTGGGGCGAGGCAGGTGCAAAACAGAGCTGCAGG
>NW_017729015.1:7063614-7067170 GCF_001723915.1 Gavialis gangeticus | reverse complement strand
CATGTACCTCGAATCTGTGCGGGGTGGGTGGGCTGGGACTGGGGCTGCGTGAGGCTCTTTCTGGTGGGCAGATGAGTGGGCAAGTGCCAGATCAGCAGCGCCTGGATGAGCTACACGCAGTGGCAGGACCTGCCCCCCACTCCCCGCACCCCACAGACAAGCTGTGGCTCCATCCCACACCTGCCCTGCCCTGGCTGGGAAGCGCTTGCCCCAGCCCCTGCCTCAGCCCCACTCCTCCCTCACCATGGGGGCCTGCCTTGATCTGGCCCCACATGGCCCTTCCTTTCCCCCTCCCCTTCCACCACAACAGACTTACTAGCTGTGTGCAGCTCTTTAAGCTGCCGGGCTGGTATTGGAAATCAGACTGGTATGAGCCACTGTGCCTTCTTAAAAATCAGCTATCAGTATCAGCCCCAAAAATCTCTATTGTGCACCCCTAATAAAAATGAAAAGTTTTGAGGTCAAATTGATGGCAAAAAAGAAAAGAGACCAAAAAAAGAATGAAACTAGCCGCCCCATCATCACCTTCCTGATCAGTTCTCTAGTTGAAAATGCTTTCTTATTGAATGGAGGAGATTTGCTGGCCCTAAATGCTGACATCCTGAGGATGCTCTATTGTAGGGGTGCACCGATAGATATTTTGGGGGGCGATACCAATGGCTGATTTTACCGAGCCTTATTGGCTGATACTGATCCAATTCCAATACGCAGCTGGGTAGCACGGAAAGCAGTTACCAGCTGCTTAGTATATTGTAGGGAAAGGGGTGGGGGAGGAAGGAGTTGGGGGGTGCAGATCAAGGCCTCCACAGTGATGGAGGCAGTGGGACTGGCACTTGTGTGGGCCAAGGGTGGGCTGCCATTATGGGCTGGGGCCAGGGCTGTGCCAGGCTCTTCCCAGTGCGGGGCTGGACTGTGCTTGGGGCAGGTGGTGGTGGTGCTAGGAGCATGGCTATGGCAAATTTTGGTGCAACTCTAGCCCCCCCCCAATCCTTCCTCCCAGGGCCACCACTGCCTGCTTTGAGTGCAGCCTGGCTCAGTTCTCCCACCAGTAAGAGCTAGTGTAGCCCCTGGCCCCAGCCCGCAGAGGCAGCCCATCCCGTATGCAGATCTGGGGGGGCACCCCCCCCATGCCCTCCCAGGGTGCATGTCGTGGTGGGAGCTGCCCCCACCATCCCCCAGACAAGCTGTGGCTCCATCCTGTGCTCTGCCCCAGCACCAGCCCCACTCCCTCCCTCACCACGGGGGCCTTGATCAGCCCCCCTCCCACACCCCTTCCCTCCCCTTACCCAGTTCCCCACAAGAGACTTATTAGCCAGTTCTGGCTGCTCTCCAAGCTGTCGGGCTATGCTTCTGGCTGCCTGAATGCTATGCTGCAGCTGCGTGCAGGCACAGGGCATTTATCAGCCACATGAGCCAAAAAAAGGCTGATTGCCGATACTCTCAATTTTCCTCGTATCAGTGCTGATACGATATGGGACTAATGTATCGGTGCATCTCTAGTTTATTGGCACAACTTCTTCTGACACGGTAGAAACAAGAAACAGAAGAATAGGCAGGCAGACATATGAAAGGCTGTGTGTATGTATATGTATTTGGAGGGGTGTAGCTACCTACATACTGTGAGTTGGCTGGATATGAGTAAGGAAACACATGGTCCATAAAAATACTGTGTCATGTCATATGGGACAATTTATGAAGAAGGATCTCATCAAGAAGCTACTGCCTATCTATAATGCTCTGATGAGGGAGCACTTCGAAGAGAGACATTTATTGTTTTATTTCTTCCAGTAGTTTGAGAACAACTATAGAATTCCAACCATTGCTCTGGACACCTACCCTTGGAAGGGGAAATCACAAGATAAAACAGTCCATACCACCCTCAACAACCTAGAAAAAAAAAGAAAGTGCTTTGCCACATGTCCTCAAGACTAGCAAAGCTGGGCGGTGGTGGAACAACTTCAGTGGTACAGACCATCTCAGAATAGACTTTAGTGTAATGGTTAGGGCACTCCATAAAGCAAGAGACTTCAGTTCAAATCATTCTCTGACTAGGGCAGAAATGGCATTTTAATTTTAGTCTCCCACATCTCAAAGTAGTATCCTAAACACCAGGACAAAGAATGTGTGTGTTTCACTCTCTCCTATTCTAGCTGGTCCAGTTTGCACAATGATAGTCTTTGGGGCAGAAGGTAGCTTTGTCAGCCCAGATGTGCACCTCACCTGTAGCTTGAGAGCCTGCTTTACACTTTTAAAATGCCTATGCAAAGTAAAGCTGTTTGTAAGCACATGACCCAGGGGTGGGCAACATATGTCCTGCAGGCCAGATCCAGCCCACCAACAGGTTCAGTCCAGCCCATGGATGGATGGCTGCCAACTCACTGCATCTGGCCTGCAGGTGGCTGGCAGCTCTGGCCACTGTGTGGTGCCAGGCAGGCATGCAGCACTTTTTCCACCCAGCAGCATCAGGCATCAGCCATGGACCTGGGTGGGGCTTCTGCTGCAGCGGGCAGGTGGCAGCATCAGCTGTGGATATCACGGGAAGGTTCAGGAGCCCAGATGCAGAACCTGCTGGCCACGTCCACAGCTGACTCACCACCCTCCTGGCAGGATGGAAGCTCCTGCCCCAAGTCCTGGCATGGAACCTGCCAAGGGTGTCAACCATGGACCCTGGCAGGAGCTGGTGCTGTGCTGGGTGGGTGGCAGTGCCTCTGTCTCTTGATCTGTCTCTCTCCTCTACCTTTTCCTCCCTCTCTCCCCCTCCCTCCAAAACCTGGCCGAAGCTGTAGTTCATCAAGAGCCCCAACGCTCAGCTGTGTATCCAGGCAGGAGCTGCTGCCAAGCTGGGTGAATGGTGGCGTCAGAACCTGCCAGCCGTGTCACAGCTGATGCTGCTGCCTGGCTGGCATAGCAGCACCTCCTGCCAGCGTCCACAGCTGAGCACTGGGGTGCCTGAAGAATTATAAACTTCAGCCAGGTCTGGAGGGAGGGAAGTGGGGAGGGAAGGAAAGACAGAGGCAGAGACGACAGACAAGATGAGACAAGACAAGAGGAGGCCATTGACAGGCCCCCAGAACTCATTAAGTGGCCCTGCAGCCGAAATAATTCCCCACCCCTAACATAACCCCTGGAAGGTGCAGGTTCAATTCCCTTCATAATGGTCTTTCACATCCTGGGGGAATGTCCTAATCACTGGGATAGTGGGAAGGAGGAGGACACCACTTTCTCTCAAGTAGCTTTGTGAATCTAAATCCAGAATTTGTTTTTTTTTTTTTTTTTAATTCTTGGGTGAATTCAGTGTAGCTCTGTGGAAAGCTTGGGGTTGACTGAAATCATGTTTTGGCAAACAAACTATTGACCCTCACCAAAAAAGCACATCACACGTCTGTTGAGAAGACCCACAGAATGGATAATTATTACCTGTGTAGACAGAAGCAAACACTGGGCTGGAATACCCCACCAGCAACTTAACTCCTTCAGCTCAGCCATGCACAGGAAATGGGGGCACAAACTGCCTGACTCCCTGCAACCTGAAACTGGGATTCCTTCCAGCCTCTGA
>NW_017729015.1:7047107-7058614 GCF_001723915.1 Gavialis gangeticus | reverse complement strand
GGGGTTGACTGAAATCATGTTTTGGCAAACAAACTATTGACCCTCACCAAAAAAGCACATCACACGTCTGTTGAGAAGACCCACAGAATGGATAATTATTACCTGTGTAGACAGAAGCAAACACTGGGCTGGAATACCCCACCAGCAACTTAACTCCTTCAGCTCAGCCATGCACAGGAAATGGGGGCACAAACTGCCTGACTCCCTGCAACCTGAAACTGGGATTCCTTCCACCACAGGCTTGAAGAGCACAGCTGCCATACTATCCCAGAGGCGATGCTGGCTTTGAATTGTGCTCTGCCCTGATGGTTCGGGAACGCCACCGAGCTCTCGCCTTAACTTCAGGGTTACAATGCGTTCTATGAATTAACCACAAAGATCCCAGTCCATTATCCAGCTGAGATGTGTTCCTGAGACCTTCAGAAACTGTGTTACTTCTTTGGACTCAGCACAAGGATGACTGACATTTAACAATTTTCTCTTGGAAGAAAATTGCACGCTGTCTTCAGAATGAACCTGCAATTTCGTCAAAGCGGGGGCCACAGAGTTCAGGCTGCTAGATTCAAAAGTGGATACAAAATTGTTTACACTGCACTAGAGAAGCAGAGTAAGGCAGAGGACGCTCTGATGATAGGCTGTCCCTTTTGCAGCAGAGGTGATAACTTGTTTTCAATCACAGTTTGCCCTCTCTATTTTTCCTGTTTCATTTTTAGCTGCTCAAGGGAAAACTGAAAGTCAGTTTACTGTACATACAGATTACCTGCAGTTCCAGCATTGTGCCAGAAACCTGATGAAAAGTTCTCAGGTTGCATGAAAGGAGATCAGCAAAGGTATCATGGGACAGGAGAGGCTTTACACCCAGAGAGGGACCAAAATACAGGGCTGTGTCTCTTTAATGTCACTTCAGGACTGTAATTTCTGTGTCCCTCCTCAGAGCTGATGGGATCATTAAGTGTTGATGAGCTTTTTCAGAGTGTGAAGACAGCTCCTGGAGTCCTACAAAATCCACGTGCATATATGACTGGAAACTGTCTGGAAACTGAAACTGGAATGGCTAATCCTGAGCAGAAAGGACAGGATCTCACCCACAGTACTGGCCATCCAGCCAAACTCTTTTCCAAACACTTCAAATGTCAAGTGTGTGCATGTGTGTGCTGGGTGAAGAAAGCTTCAAGTGAGTCAGAATCCCCTTCTATTCTTTCTTTTATTCTAGGTTGGTCCCACAGAGCCAGAGCCTGTTTTGCTTGCGGCCAAAATCTGTGTATAGTATACAATATGCCCCAGGAAAAGTCCTGGCCTTGTGCGCCCTTTCGTACAACTCGGTTTCAAAGCCCAAGCAGCGTGGGCAGATCCTAAATGAGTTTGTTCTTGCTAACAGGAACCCTCCGAAGCTTGCTTAGGACCATCTGTGACTTCCCATTTTCCAGAATAAGGGAAAAAGCTGATGGATCCCTTGGGCCCTGCCATAGGGTTGGTAGCTGGTGCCCATGATGGATGCACCTGCCCCACCTCATTACTTACACAGTGAAAAAGGAGTAGAGGTGTAGGGAGCTCTCTCAGCATCTGTGGCAGAAGTAGTGGGGGTGCAGGGTGGGAATTAGGCTGACCACCAGAGAGCAGGAGTAGGGACAGGAGCAGATTCTTACCTTCCCCAGCTCTCTGCACTCTGGAGGCAGCTGCTACAGCTATAGCTCCTGCTGTGGCAGTGTGGCATTAGGCTGCTGCAGCTAAGGGACAGGTTGCCTGCATGCTAGCATGGCAGCCTGGTGGTACGGACTCCCTGGGGACCGCTCCTCATACCCCATTCACTCCCCCTTTTCTCTTCAGATAAACTTCTGGGCACAGTGTTGCACCTCCCATGGCAAAGCCTCCTGGGGGGGGTACCATTTCATTCATCCCCCACCCCTCCTTCCTGATTCACTATGGTGCACCTGCCCAGCTCCTATAGCAAGTCTGTGCCTGCTGTGCCAAAGACCCCTGGTAGGAGAGGCCCATACTGGCACCTCCTTTAAGTTGACACCTGGGGCTGGTGCCTCCCTCCCCCAGTAATGCTACTGAAAAGGCATATTGCCATTTCTCTACCTTTTCCCTTCTGCAGGTCAGAGAACAAGCGGGAGAAACACATGACAAAAAGCAGGGCAACTCAAAAGCATGTGGCAAGGGAGATAACAGTAAAGGATGTGTCTGCTCAACAAAACCTGGATGTTGGTTCCTGCAAGGTCACTTGTGCATTTATGTGATGCAACCTTTTGTCAGCCATGGGAGAGGCAGCTTGACGTGGTATTGCAGGGGCCAGGCTGTGGCTGCTGAACCCTATGTGGCTGGGCAAGGTTGGGGAAGAGGGTACAAAGACCCACTGGGCTCCCCAGGAATTGCTGGCTGAGGCAGGGCAATTCTGTGACCAGAATTAGGCAAACTTGTCAAATCTCCAAGCAGCCAAGCTATACCGGATAAAAGGGAATTGCTCCAGAGGTCCTGGCCGAGATGCCCGCATATAAGAGCAAGATTTAATTGGCCTAGTCCGTTATTACATCTGTGGGCAGCAGCTAATGCAGAGATAATCAGGTCATGGTTAGCAGCAGGTCTGCTCTTACATTTTAAGCAGCTTGACCAGCACCCACTGCTGGATGACAGGGCAGTACCGTTCCCTTTTGTCACACCTTATTTTCTGCCAGCTTCAAATCCTTCCGAGCAGCTACAAAAGAACAGAGGATACATGCACTTCCCAGGCTTCTCCCTTGCATTGCATTTCACACACGAGCAGCACTGCTCTGCATGGTGCATGCTGCATATCACTCCCGATGTGCTCAGTATACAAGAGGCAGAGAGCAGAGGCCTGAAGAGAGTCTGAGATTCCAGTGAACTGCTTGTACTTAACCTTTTGCAAGCATAATAATGAACCTGGATCCAATTCCTCACTCAGAGTCCACCTTCATGCATCTTTCTAGCCTGGTACCTCTTGCAAAGGCACTTACATGCACGCGGTATCCAGAAAACGGCACTCTCCCACACAGGGCTGAAGTCTCTGGTTGCTCAGGATGATGAGAGTTACATATATGATGTCTGTAGAACTGAAAGGAGCCAGGCTGTGGCAAGGCAAAAGGAGGAAGAATGATAAATAGAGAATGCACAGCAAGGGTGAGAGAGGTAGAAGATCTTTGGAACAGGCTTCTGGAAATCCACACAGGGAGATTTTTAACTGGATCCTCCCGAAATTCATGAGGAGCCAGCAGTACAATGCGAGTGGGAAGGCAATGTTCTCATTTCTCTTTCTCTCTCTCTGTGAGAAGCAGACAGCCACCTCCTGCCCATCCTGGGGCCTGGGGAGTGAGGCCTGAGGGAGGCTGTAGGGCAGGTATATGCAGGAGACAAGGTGAAAGGAGATGAAGGCATTTCAGAGCGGTGTGCGCTAAGAACAGCTTCATTTTTCCTTTTTCATTTTCTCCTAGAATTCATCAGACAACCTGAGAGATGCTCCGAGAACGCTGCACTCCCCTGACACTGCCTTCTTGGATGCAATTGCATGGTATGAAATAAGCCCCGCTCCCCAACAAACACCCACACACAAATCCAGATGAGGACACCAGGCTGCTCTCATTTTCCTTTTATTTTACATTTATTTTGCACTGTAGCCCTTCCTGATTTTTCCCCCTTGTGGTTTAAACAGCAACAAAACTGTGCCTGTCATCCTGATACACCACCGAACCGCCAGAACTGATTAGAAGACATAGCGTGACATTAAAGTGTCTGCATTGTGGCTCTTAATTTTACCATTGATATCATACACGTTAATTCTCTCTCACATCCACCAGCTCTCTTTACCCCCATGTCATCTAAGTGAGTTCTTAGTGTTAGAGTCTCAGCTGGTATAAATTAGCATAGATACGCTGATGTGAATGGATCCCAGCCAGTTTGCACCAACTAATAATCTGCCTCTTAGTGTTTGAATGCAGACACTGTAGCACTGTATCTATTGCAAATCACATAACAGTTGGAGGAGGGCTGAGCGCTACCTGTCTTGAATCAGCAAACACCTTTTCCCCTCCCCGCAGGCATAGTTGGAAAACTCTGTACACAACTGATTTTCAAACCCTATAGAATAGTTCTCTTGCTCTTGCATTTGTCTCTCTGCCGTTGTAGATTTTGCTGTCATTCCCAATAGTCATTAGAGCCGTGAAGGAACCAGCATGAGATGCCGGAGTCTGGGCTCTGGCTTGTGAGATGTTGCAGTGCCATCTTCAGACAGGAGGGCAGCAGCAGCAATTTGTAGCGCTTGTGTTTAAAGGAAGAAAACACCCAGCCAGGCTCTCAATAGATGTTTTGTACATCCTGAGGCTAGGACAAGCTTTTAGAATCAGAGGCAGAGGAATCATAAAGCTTAGCTTGTCACTAGTGCCTTCCATCTACAGATCTCAAAGTATATCACCAAGAATAACAGATTAACCCTCCCAGCGTCCCCTTGAACACTGCAGCAGAGGTCCTTGGTATATAGAAAGGCTTGGAGGCCAGGGGACTCGGTAGCTTTTATAAAAGACATTTCCCCCAATGCAACAGTATTAAAATCAAGTGGGAAGTTTTGTAGAGAACATAAAGTATTTCCTTTCTCTCTTCTGAATCTCTGTAGACAGGAGTGGGGTATTCTGAAGGTGTGTTAATTCTCACCCCTCCTTCTACCTTCTCCAGTGCTATACTGATGGAAATAATACATTTTACATGCCCTTTCACTTAGTGAGTTCTGCTAAATGGGACCAGGGTTTTCAAAAGAAGCTAGTAATTTGGGTATGGGATGGAGTGGGGAGCAGGTACCTTTAGACACTCTGAACAGGTCTGCTTCTAAGACAATGCTGATAACCAGGGGTCCTGGTTTTCTGTGATTAAAAAAATCCCCAATTTTCAGAAGAATACTATAAGATAGTAACCCAAAATCCACGTTTTCCATGATTAAAAGGAAACACCATTAATACATAGATGTATATATAGTGGTGTTTCATTTTAATCACGGAAGAATGTGGATTTTGGGGTACTTTTTTTTACCCAAAAATTGGTTTGTTTTTTTTTTAAATCAGAGAAAACTAGGATTCCTGCTGTAACCCATCCTTTCAGGGGTCTAGTTCAAGCATGCAAGATCATTGGCCAGTCTTTTGTAAAACCTTTGGCCCCTTTACACACTACAGGATTGAAATGTTGATGCTTTAGGTCTGGGAGGTGGCAGCTTCACCCACACTATAAGGTGTTGGGGTAGAGTATCAGGGCATTCTAGTGTCAGTTTTTAAGGTCTACCCCAAGGAATCTCTCAAGGCAACTCCAGGATCATCTCTCCTGTAGCATCTGGGCACCTCACAAACATTCAGAACTCATATCTCACAACACCCTTGTAAGGTGGAAATTGCCGGCCCTGGTTTACAGATGGAAAGCTGAAGCTGAGAAACTTAACCTGTATTAGCAAGGTCTCTGTGGCAGAACCAAGAACTGAACTGAGATCTCCTGTGTCCTACTAGAGAGCCTCAATTGCACGGCCATGCTTCTTGGAAATGCAGAAGCAGTGTTGAGAACAAATGTGAAGCAATTATTGCTTAATATCCACTGCAAGCAAATTCTGGATGTGTATGCCGAAGTGCATGCAATGGAAAACTGTATCTGTGAGTTATACTTATCCAATTAGTTAAGTGCATCTAGACATGCACTTAATGTGATGCAATAAACTCTGGAGCTCTTCACATGCAAGTCAACTGTCCTTTCTAAACGTGCGCCTGGGACAGCAGCAATTTGAGCCAGGACAGTGCAGGTCCCCAGCTGACTGGGGTAACTGGGCACTAGTAAGGAGCCTGGTCAGCATCTACGTATACGTTCCAGCACAGTAAAGTACTCCGCTGTAAGATAGTACTGTCTCCGACAGTACTGTCCTACAGTGGAGTTCATTAGTTTAGTGTGCCCTAATACCGGTGCACGTATGCACAGTGATACTTTACTGTGGAACTAATTAGTGAAATCTGCAATAAAGTGCATGTGTAGATCCATCCGGTCATTAGGAAACTATGAAACTTGTGTCCAACACTAGCCCCCTCAAGCAGAAAGTTCCCATTTTCCCATTGAGGCAGCTACTGACCAAGGAATATATGCAAAAAGTTAACCCCCAATTCCATAGGCATGACTTGGTAGCTGCTTTGTAGATAAAGACCTGAAAAGGCTATATAACAGCTTTGCAACAAGTTCTGTGCACGCAACATAGTCCACTCCAGGAACAGACCAGGGAAAAGGATGTGACCTAGAATAACAATCGGTCTCCTGTTTCCGCTGTTAATTTAGGAGTGAGGAAGGCCCCCTATTCCAATCATAGACTCACTACAGCCTGGGCTGCTGCTGCTTTTCAGAGGCATGGGCCATTCTCTGGCTCCTTCACCGGCATACACTAAACAGGGCATCTTGCAGCCCCATTGCTGTTACTCTTCTCCTACGTGGCTCTACATAATATAGCAGGTCGGTTTCAGAAATCTTGCATGTGCTTCCCCCTCCTTTTTTCTTCTTTTGCATGCAGGATGGGTCACCATCAGGCACATAATTTGTCTTAAATTAATATTAATCCATCCAACTGTGGTGGATTATTCCACTGAAAAAAACAAACCTTTTTATATAAAGTTGCAAGTAAACTGTAAAAATCAACCTTTATTCGCCACCATGGCAACTTTTTAATAGGCTTAATTGCTTTCTATTTTAGCACCTGAGAAAGAAAACCTTTGTGATCTCTGAAGCTTCTCTCTAACTAATGCTTTATTATTATTATTCCTGGTTCAAATAAAAAATAAATCCAAGGAGCACAAAACTATACATCAGTCAACACTTCTAGTGATTCACTGTTGGGAAAGCAGTGAAAACAAATACATGTTCTGTTACTTACAATCTTGCACTATTCCGGATCCTTCATTATAGGTCAAATTGGAGCAAATTACTCTACAAATTGCATAATTAATGGCTGACATTGTCTTTTGAACTTTTCTCCCTCCTGCACCACTGCTTAACGTACCAGAATTAAAATGCAAAATTAAAAATCCATGGAGTTGATATTTCAGTGATTAAAAGACACTCAGGGAGAGGGAGGGACGCTGAAATGGTCTCTGCTGAACAACAACAAAAAAAAGAGTATTTAAAGAGTAGCATGCAGAGATGATACAGGATGGAGTACCGAAGTAAAGAGTTTTCTGGCAAGTTAGTCATGCTTTAGGGATATTCAGACACACTGAGGCATAATTTCAGGAGGGATGTGGTGTGATCTGTCTTTCTTAGAGTTACAGTTGTTGCCACAGAGGGCCATGATGCACTATCACCATATAAGTTGGGTAGCACGTTCCTATGCAAGCAGGCCTCCTGCGTCCTCAGATCCATGTGATTTTAACCAGCTGCTGTATGGTTGCCATCCAGGCTGAGTATGCATTGGTGTGTGTAGCAGCTCTGATGCCAGAGTAAAATGATGAATGACTACCTGGCCCTTGCTTCACCCCCTTTTTGGTGAAAAAAGGGCTTGCAGCTTACTTCCTTGTCTTCACCATCTCAAACTATTTAGCACTATGGAGAGGGGATGATGCTCCATCCACCCCTTCCTTTTGCCACTACGTGAAGGCAAGAAGCAGCCTCACATCCTGTATAGGGCATGGAGATATAAGCAGGCTCCACAACGACATGCATGGGCTCCTGCCCTTTTAGCCCCCTGAGCTTGCCTAAGTGTGCTCAGCACTGCTTCCAACAGAGCCCACAGTGAGTTACTGCTTAAAGCATTGTGGGTGAGAGAAACTGCTGTGCAGACTGTGTTCCCCCTAGAATGACTGTGCCTTTAATTATGGCCCAAATTCTGCCTGCCTTGATAGTGCTGAGTAATGTCAAACACCTCAAGGAGTACCGTTGCTCTCAGTGGTACCCCTGGAGTCATGAAGGTGCTACTCGTGATGAGCTAGATGATAACACGTGTGAATGTAAAACCTTCTCCCCAGCCTGTAATATCTTTACCTTAGTTACCCCAACCATTGGTGCACTAAAGAAGGATGCTTATAGGGTCAGACTGTTTGAGCACCTGGGAGCGAGGTTGTAAACAATGGGTTAAATTCATCACTGCAGGATCATTCGGCAGCCAGTGAAGTTGTTTCAGGAATGAACTTGGTCTAATGTGTGCTCAGGGTAAATTTATTCCTAGCATAACGCCACTGATATCAAACTAAGACTGATGACCTGATAGACCTCTCCTTCCCTTTGTAAAGCATTTTTTTTCCCTTTCACACCTTTGCTTGCAGCTTATTTGTGAATCTCAGAAGCCCTTTCTCTTTCCCAGGGAACTTGGAGTAATAAGGTCTCTGACCTTCTTGCTGTTGCGATGCTCACCTGTATGCAACATAATCAGAATATACAACACTTTCCAATCTGCTCCCCATTCATTAAATTTGCTGAATCTAATTTGCTGCCACTGGACCAGCAAGTCTGGCATCTTTCAATTCATGATGAAAAATGTAATTATATCATAGTGAGACTTGTAAACAGCCTTTGCCTTGTTTATTGTAACACTCCCTCTTTAAAATCCAATCAGATAGGTCACATGTGAAATTAATCTGCTGCTGCTAATTTTCAGGAACATGCCTGAAGTGCGTTTCGGTGCCTGCATGGAGTGAATTAAAAAATATACCATATTTACTTGCATACCACATGCACCTCTCCTCCAAAAATCGGCTTCCCACTTTACTGCAGTAACTTCCAATTGAACAGCCAAAAACTACAAGTAGTTTGGCTGGGGTTGTGAAAGGGTTCACATTGGATTCTGCCGCTGGTTGCTTGCTCTCCCCGAAAGAAGGGGCACCCATTTCACAAGGCAGACTCTCCATGAAAAAGCCAGCTCTGGGGCATGACTGTGGAAAAATCTGTTTTTCTTTCCCTTATATTCTGCCTTCCAAAAACAAGGTGAATGTCTTACTCGGGGGGTGTGCAGTAGATGAAAAGACACAGTAGATCCCAGGATGAGGCCCACTGGCAAAGCCCTGATAATGCTCAGTCCTGTGACTCTATAGGGCCTGAATCATTCCTTTGAGGAGAAGAATAATCATATGGTCTTGTGGTAACTTCCATTCTTTGTGGTCCTGATCCTGTGTCAGTCACTTAGGGCCAGGTAAACATGGTGAGAGGAAGCAGGGAAGAGAGAGCCTTTCAGGACCAAGGAGCAGTGAACAGGCCAGTTTACAGGGGAGTTTGCTAGGGAAGGTCTGCTTGGAGAGAGGGGCAGGAAGAGAGAGGTAGTGGATTAAGAGACCCAAAGAAATGGATATTGCAATGGCAGAGCCACTGCCAGCTCTTCCTCTGCTTGCACCTATGAGGTGTGTATCCAGGCAGGACCACTCACTGTCAAAGTTTCCACCCTATAGTGTTTGCCCCTGGTCACTGGGTCCTTGGGACAGGGTACTTACTCAGACCTCCATGTCCCTGGGGCTCTGTCCTCAGGTCAGCATTCAGCAGAGACCGGTGTGATGGTAAACAGCTTTATCTTTATTAGAAACAGTATTCAGCAACACACACTCACAGCTTGCAGGGAGAACAGCAACAACCCACCACCAACAAACCGCACCCACAGGGCATCAGGGGGAAAGACGGGGTCGTCCCACTGTAGGCCCCTTAAAGGTGCATTCCGTGTACCTTCTTGACTCTGAGAGATCCCTGTTAAGTAGTTGAATGTTCATCGATAGCTACTTTAACTTGGAATATTTGGGGATCGTGGAGCCAGAGGTTGATAGCACTTGGCTCACTGATGGGGTCTAGCCTTTACCACTATCCAATTACATAGTCCTTGTACTTCACAGGCAACTCCACCACATGTCCACTCTTAGTTTGCATGGTGCCATCAGGTGTCTCTGTGGGTCCTGGTGGATCCTCTGAAATGTAACGAAACTCTTGCTCTCGGTGGTCTGGTTTTTATTCTGATGCTTGTTCTGCTGCCGTCTCTTGAGGTGCATCAACTTGTTCTGCTGGTACCAATGAGTAATCTTTTCTTAAGTGTCTTCTGTTTCTCCTGTAGACATTACCACAGCAGGTTTTTACCATGTAGGGATGTGGTTAATCCCTTTTTGCCATATGGTATCCAACCTGTCCTTGTTTGCATCCTTACTTTCTCCCCCTCTCGTAGAGGTGGCAAGAATGCAGCTGTGTGAGCATAGTGCTTCTTTTGGCGCCTTTGAAGGTTCTGCAACTTGTGGGAGACATTCAACGGTAGCCTAGGAGTTAGCACTGCTGTTATAGCAGGGAGGGTACTGTGCAAAAGTCTCCCCATCAGAAGCTGGAACATACTGAAGACCGGTAATGGGCGTGTTCCTCAGATTGAGTAAAGGCAGATATAGATTTGAGCTGTCCTGCAAAGTCTTTTTAGACAGTGATTTGATGGTCTGAACCATGCATTCAGCCTGACCATGCACTGTGGATAACCCAGACTAGAATGGGTGATGATGATGCCCCAGTCAGCATAAAACATGCAAGTGAGTGAACTCAAACATGAAAAGGAAGCTTATGAGAAGTGGAAACTTGGACAAACAACTAGGAACGAGTATAAGGGCATTGCTCAGGCATGCAAAGATGAAATCAGGAAGGCTAAAGTGGAACTGGAGTTGCAGTCAGCAAGGGGCATGAAAGTAACAAGGATTTCTACAGTACATCAGCAACTAAAGGAAGGTCAGGGATCCCTTACTGAATGGGGGAGGCAACCCAGTGACAGATGATTTAGAAAATGCTGAAGTGCTCAATTCCTTTTTCACCTCAGTCTTCACAGACCAGGTCAGGTCCCAGAATACTGCATCCGGCAGCACAGTTTGAGGAGGAGGTGAGCAGCCAACTGGTGAAATAACAGATTAGGGGCTAGTTAGAAAACCTGGACATATACAAGTCCACAGGACCGGAGTGATGCACCTGAGGGTGCTGAGAGATTTGGCTGATGTGACTGCAGAGACATTGGCCATCATCTTTCAAAACTTGTGGCACTTGGGAGAGGTTCCAGATGATTGGAAAAGGGCAAATAAAGCACCAATCTTCAAGAAAGGAAAGAAGGAAATTACAGACCGGTCAGTCTCACCTCAGTCTCTGGAAAAATCATGGAGCAGATCTTCAAGGAATCTATTTCTAAGCATTTGGAGAAGAAGAAGGTGGTTAGGAACAGTCAGCATGGATTCACCAGGGGCAAGTCATGTCTGACTAATATGATTGCCTTCTACGATGAGATGCCTGGTTTTATGGATGCAGAAAGAGCAGTGGATGTGATATATCTTGACTTCAGCAAGGGTTTTGATACCATCTCCCACAACACTCTCACAAGCAAGCTAAGGAAGCACAGGTTGGATGAAGAGACTGTAAGGTGGATAGAAAACTGGCTGGATAATTGGGCTTAGAGGGTAGTGATTAATGGCTCAATGTCTAGTTGGAAGCTGATATCATGTGGAGTGCCCCAGGGGTCTGTCCTGGGCCTGGTTTAGTTCAGCATCTTCATCAATAACCCG